>NC_071512.1:83688144-83995894 GCF_027887155.1 Malaclemys terrapin pileata
TATTATTTATTATTCTTTAAGCCAGTGTTTCCCAAACTTGGGACGCCGCTTGTGTAGGGAAAGCCCCTGGCGGGCCGGGCCGGTTTGTTTACCTGCCCCGCCTGCAGGTTTGTCTGATTGCGGCTCCCACTGACCACGGTTCACTGCTCCAGGCCAATGGGAGCTGCTGGAAGTGGCGCGGGCTGAGGGATGTACTGGCCACCGCTTCCAGCAGCTCCCATTGGCCTGGAGCAGTGAACCATGGTCAGTGGGAGCCGCGATCAGCCGAACCTGAGGACGGGGCAGGTAAACAAACCGGCCCGGCCCGCCAGGGGCTTTTCCTACACAAGCAGCGATCCAAATTTGGGAAACACTGCTTTAAGCAGTTTGTGTGTGTTTGAGAGCCAGCAACTGTTTTACACATTTACAATCTGATCAAAAACAGTTCATGAGTAGAAAAAGGCAAGTTGGAAATAAAAAAAACGTTCAGCCATGAGCAGATGGACTGTAGTTTGGAAACGTTTGGTTGGCTGACCCAGTGGCTAACCTATCCCATAGCACATGCATATTTGATTCCCAGGTCAGCCATTCCCTGGTTGAGAAAAGGCCTAATTTCACTTTATATGGATCCCTGCTGCTGAGCTAGCAGTAGCTGGGGTCTCAAGAATTCCCATCCAGCCTAACTTGGCCAAGAAAACATTCCACTAAGCGGTGATCTAACATCTGATTTTCTTCTCCTTGGATGATATACAAAGGTAATTTAACCCACTTTGTTATGGTTTTACAGTTCACATCCCAAGTATGCCTTGGGCAAGAGACTTACCCTTCCCAGGCATTGGTTCCTAAAGAGATAAAATGGGGATAGACACCACCCTCTCTGAAGTGCTTTGAGATCCTCAATGCTAAGTAATATTACTACATGGCTGGACCTATACTGTGTTTTTTGAAAGTGAAAACTCTGTGTTTTAAGCCCACAAGAAGCATGTTTGCAGCTTAGAATTCAACTGTATTTACAAATGAACCCTGATGACAATGTCATTTATTTACTTACCAATAATCTGCATTAGGCACCACAAGGGTGATTCATTGTCTGATACATTTATCAGTATAGTACAGTGGAAGAGGAGTTGAACTGCTGCTCAGATGCATCAGCAATGCAAGTTGCAGTCTAATAATGTGGTAAATGCTGCCATCTGGCTCAGGTTGGCAATGGTCACTTATTTTAAAAAAGGACCATTTAGCATTAAACAGTACAGAGGTTGGGAGGGAAGGTGGGGGTTCAACAGCTGTCAGAACTCTCCTTCGAATTTAATCAAAAAGGGTAACTGCTCAAAGCATGTAGGGTTAGAAAACAACATGAGCATGTGTTCAGGGAATAGTCATATTACATATAGTAATATATATATATATATATATATATATTTTTTTTTTCCAAATATCCAGAAAGAAGGGGAAGTACTCATTTTAATATAGCTTTATCTTGAACAGGATGAGTAAAGGATTCACGTCAGCGTTAAGTTAAAAATGTTACAGTATTTTCTTTTGACGATTCAAGAAGGCATACAGCATATTTCTGTATATAATTTTACAGTTATAGAAAACATATAATATGATAAAGTAAAGTTACAATGTGGCACATAATTCCAAATACTGGAGGATAAAACTAGTTCATAGCATCACTGTACTGAAAGCTTCCAGTGAGAGTGTTTGCACATCTGTGGTTTACAAACAGCACCTTTCCAGACTGTTAAAGATTAAGCTGTAATTATTCTTCTTAGGAAATCACTGTAGCTTCTAAAAAATTATTTAGGTAACCAGCAAGAGCATCTCCGTGCAAAGGAAGAGAATATAATGATTTCTTGTCCTCATGCTCCTGGAAATTTTGGCATTTTTATCCTATAAAATGTGGGCCTTATTTTACATTGTACTGCACCCATGTGTGGTCATTGTACTCATTTTGCACTGGTGTAAAAGTACTACCATTGTGATATGGTAACATTTTACACCCACTTTACACTGGGGTGAAGGATGATAAAAGGTTGAAGGCAATGGAAAATCCAGTCCTGTGACTTCAAGTCTTAAAGCCCATCTTCTTAAAATAGAAGCAGGAAGAGAGACTGGATGCTTTGTATCTGAGGAGAATGAACACAATGTATTGAACAAAAGGGCAGTGGGAATATTTCAAATTTAGGTAAAAGGGCAGTAGCCTTTTTCTGTAATTCCAGAGAAAACTTCAATTGACTTTCAGAAGAAAGTTCAGTGCAGATTTGAGGATGACTATCTCAGAATCAAATTGCAAATAGGAAAGAGTAATTGATAAGGCTTTTAGTTCACTGATCCTGTGCTCTGACAAAAGAGTAATTAAAAAACAACTAACGATGAAAAGAAAAGAACGAAGAAATGTAACTGAAAATTTCAAAGGAAGAATTTTTAGGGGCTGTGAATTCAATACTCAGGTTCAATTAACTTAATGGGATGTGGTCAGGAGAGCTCAGAAGCTAAATACCCTATGCAACCTTATAATGTGCTTCCAATAGCACCTAAAGCTGCAATTGGCACTAAGAATCCTTCAAAATGTGAAAAGTTGAGGCAAACTGAAAATCTTATAGCCTAAGCTTCTGTCTCTATGACAAAAGGCAAATGTTATACTAATTCCATAATACTGTAGATAAAAGGAGGTAGAAGAGTGTTTAACATATCTTACTGTAAAATACCTCCAATTAATTCTTAATATCCCTCTTTATTAAAAGAGGAAATCTATTCAAGTTAACACCAGGCATCCCTGGTGGCTGCATTAGGCCTTGAATTGACCAGAATCAAAGGAGGTAGATGTAGAAACAACCTTCGCTGCACAGAGCAGGCCGAAACCTGGGTCCAGCTGAGACTTCTGTACAGAGTTCCCAGTAGGTGTGTGTCTGTGGGCCATTTAGGTGTTACACCGTTAGATGCTAACATGGATTCCGAGGGGGCGAGCATCTGCCTTATGGTGGCCATGTAATTAGAGCTGACTACAGGATGACAATTCCGTTCTGTTTCACAGCAACTTTTTGAGGGTTCTAAATGTTTTTGGAATGAAAACAAAATTTTTCAAACATTTTTGTACAAAAGGGATTACATCAAAATGTCCCTTATTGAACTGAAACAGAACAGGGGGGGGGGAGGGGTTTGTAGCCTGGTGGTTAAGGTCTGGGATATCCAGATCCAAGTCCTTGCTCTGCCTGATTCAGAGTGATCAGTGTTGAAAAACTTTGCTCTAAAAGAGGCAGTGTAGAGACTGAAACCTGGATGTCCCCAATCCTAGGCCAGTGCCCTAACCACCAGGCTATAGAGTTTGAATAAGGACTGGGAATGGCTGAGCCATTACAAACATTGAATCTATCTCCCCTTGTAAGTATTCTCACACTTCTTATCAAACTGTCTGTACTGGGCTATCTTGATTATCACTTCAAAAGTTTTTTTTCTCCTAATTAATTGGCCTCTCAGAGTTGGTAAGACAACTCCCACCTGTTTATGCTCTCTGTATGTGTGTATATATATCTCCTCAATATATGTTCCATTCTATATGCATCCGAAGAAGTGGGCTGTAGTCCACGAAAGCTTATGCTCTAATAAATTTGTTAGTCTCTAAGGTGCCACAAGTACTCCTGTTCTTTTTGAGGCTATAGAGTGTGAGCCTCTTTCAAAATAGATACAGCTACATGAAGTGTTTTGATTTTGACAAAAGAGTTTGCTCCAACTTGGCCTACCGTGTAATGCTTTCCCAAGGGCAGTCATAGGTATGGCAATGAATGGAGTGGGAGGGAAAAGATACACCTGCAAGCTCTCTATGTACATAAGTACAGGAACTGGTTTTGTCTCCCACCCCCATAATTATACAGGTGTTACTGCAGCCCTATGGATGTCCCAGCTGGTGAGAGAGGTCAGAGATATGTACAGTGCTCCCTGACTTCTGCAAGCAGGCACATAAACTTCCATTCATAAAACAGGTCACCTTGACTCCCTTTACACATCATGCCGAGCTTCTTCAGGCTTATAAGCCATTGGAAAAACTGGGTCTAGGACTGGATCTCTTGGTGTGTTAAGCTGATTAACTATTGCCTTGCCTTCCTTTATATATCAATTTTTTAGAAAGGTTAGTGGGAAGAGCAGTTGTAAAAGAGAGTCAGAACTTTTTCCACCACCCCTGGTCTCGGCTCTCCCACCATTAAACTGAAAATCCATTGCACAGCAGTAAGTGTACAACAACATTTGTGAACCCTGCAACTGATTCAAAAGGAACAATCAATTAAATAGAAAACTTTCTAGTATGTGTTTCTATTTCCTTTAATAAAAAACTAGCTAAGGCAGCAGCCATTCTAAACATTCCTCAATATAAATTAATGGGATCCACCCATCTTAATCTGCCTGCAGGAAATGAAGTGTAAAAGAAAAGAAAAAAATCTAAAGAAAGAAGCACTTCCTAATTGTCTACACTACCACTTACGTCACTCAGGGGTATGAATAAGCCACCCCCCTGAGCAACATAAGTTACATGGACCTAAGCGCTGGTGTGGACAGCGCTAGGTCGGTGGGAGAGGTTCTCCCACTGACATAGCTACTGCAGCTCGTTGGGAGGTAAAATCATTAAGTCGATGGGAGGGCTCTCATCTGTCGACTTAAAGTGGTTACACTAGAGAATTTACAGTGATGCAGCTGCAAGCTCTGGTGATTTTAGAGGTTGCAAACACCCATCTCACCTCCTGTGAATCTTTTGATGGAGGCCCTGACAGCCTCTTTTGCTCACAATGCCAACAAACTGATTGGACATTAGAATTCTCTGATGGCCACTTGTCCTTGTTGATCTAGCCTGGAAAAGAACTGTAATTCAATCTAACAGACATCATGTAGCATTACTGCTGATCTGGGGAAGATGGGGTATTGGTGAACAACTTTCAATAAGGATGTTCACCACCTGAGCACAAAGCTCAGGAACCCCTCTCCCCCCCCCACCAAATTGTGCTTTCAGCGCTTAGTCTTGATTCTTTCTGGGAGGTGAAAAGACGCACATACAATACGTAACCCAACCAGTCAATTCCAAAGTCCTTTTTGCAACTGATAACTCATTTGTTACCCTGGAAAAAGACTTTATAATTGAATATCAGAAAATCTACATTGGCTAGCTATTACTTCATGGGCCAGAAGAGGTAAGCAAAACTCATTTCCACTTCGTTTTGTCTTTGTACTTGGACATTTTCCTCCTACATGTATTAGTCACCATGCTGGTATTAAATGGCTTTTTTCCATTTGTTCGTTAGAAAATCTTTCTAAGCAATTTTCTAATAGTTTAAAAAATAATATTCCCAAATGTAAATAACAAATAGCAAATTAATTGGGGAGGAGTTAAAAACCTGGCCTCTACTAATGGTTTTAACCAAAGAGTGCAATTACTAGTACATTTTGCATGTAAACCTGTTTCTAGCCTCATGAAATCCCCAAATCTGACACACACAAAACAGAGCTCTTTCATTGCAATGGCTGGGTATCTTACTATCTTACCTGTATCTTACTAGCTGAACTGTAGCTGTTAGAGTGGTGAACTGGAGATATTACTTTATAGCTATAGAGAGAACTTTAATTTTCAAATCTGTGTTCCAGGAAAAGAGAACCCCCTAGGTGAAATCTTCATTAATTCGTTGAGCGACACTGTTCCATAGGAGGGTATTTGCTTTGATTCTTAACAGGAGATAGGGGACACTTTGTAGAGCACCCAAGTGTTTAATGGTAGACCTTATAGTCTCTTCAGCTAATTTTTATGTTTTAGGTTTTTGTATCAAATTTAAAGAACACAACCCTCAGGCAAGGTCCAAAGGTTTATTTTGAAATGGGAACAAGATCTTTGAAAAGCTCTCTCATGCACCCCGTGGAAATTAGAAAAAGGAAATTAAAATGATCAACTGAAGTGAAGAAAAACTGAATCTAATCGTGTAAATTTAAAATGCAGCTAAGTATGTGTCAATGTCTGGGCTTGAGAATGAGATAATAGACAGCATGCTAATGAAGACATAGCAATTGGACTCACAAAGCCATAGATGAGAAAGAGGGAGAAATGAAGAGTCACACACCTTTCTTTGCTGGGATGTGATTCCCACATTGGCCCTGTAACCACTGACTGGAATCAAGGACAAACTGATAGCTATCAAGCTGATAGCTAGCTGGGCTGAGAGAGAGAAGGAGAGTGGTAATAAATATAGTTTTCAGGCTACATAACATTCACTACAACTATGGTCATCCTTATGCCACACTGGCTTAAGATGGGTTTAATGGGGCGAGATCAGAATCAGATCTACATCTGGAGCCAACCTAGCTATGCTTTTTAGTGTTTTAGTCTGGCTATGTCTATATTCTCTTGAACAGCTATTTTGTTTGTGATTCTCTGTATTTTTGCCCTGAGCCAAATGGGCTTTGCTTTCACTTAAGACAGTTGGCATTGCTTGACTGGACTACCAGTGGGAACAGTCGCTGCTGGCTGCCTTAGAGAGATGTAAACTGCCCTCTGATCTTGAGAGATAAAAGAATGAGGCAACAGGCATGAGCACCTAGGCAGCAGAAAGGGATTGTAAATATGCTGTGTCTGTGAGGAAGGTGACTACAGTCAAGTGCAGCCACAGGGAGTTTGACCCAAAGCCCACTGGAGTCATACAGTTTACTTCAACAGACTCTGGATTAGATGAAGGGTATGTCTACACTGGCAGAGTTACAGTGCCAGCAGTTACAGCGCCACTCAGAGAGCACTGAAGGGAAACCGCTGTTGTGTGTTCACACTGTCAGCTGCCTGCACAATAGCATATTCACACTTGTGGCACTTGCAGTGGTATTCAGAGTGGTGCACTCTGGGCAGCTATCCCACAGAGCATCTCTTCCTCTTCTGCCGCTAAGAGTTGTGGGAAAGCGGAGGGGGTCGTGGGGAATCCTGGGTTCTGTCCCAGTGCCCCGTGATTCATTGCTTCACATCCCAGCAATCCCTGTGCTTCTATCTGCATTTGGCACCATCTTTCAACGGTTTGTTTACTGCTCGCTCTGCCTCTTCGGTCTGCAGGAATGGATCCTGAACTGTTCACCACTATGCTGCTCGCTCTGACTAACACATCACGAGTGGCAGTGGACTTATTCCTTAAACTACAAAGGCAAGAGAAGTGCGACATTGATCTCACCATGTGTAGTAGCTACAACACAAAATTGCTTGTGGCATTCACGGAGGCGCTGACCACAGTGGAATGTAATTTTTGGGCTCGGGAAACAAGCACTGAATGGTGGGATCACATCTTCATGCATGTCTGGGATGACGAGCAGTGGCTGCACAACTTTTGGGTGAGGAAAGCCACATTCATGGGACTGTGTGATGAGCTCGCCCCAGCCATGAGGCACAAGGACACGAGAATGAGAACTGCCTTGCCATTGGAGAAGCACGTGGCGATTGCACTGTGGAAGCTGGCTACTCTGGACTGCTACCGATTGGTTGCTAACCAGTTCAGAGTGGGAAAGTCGACTGTTGGACTCATGTTGACGGAAGTGTGTGCAGGGCCCTTAATCGCATCCTGCTCTGGGCAACGTGCATGACATTGTGGATGGCTTCACACAAATGGGCTTTCCTAACTGCGGAGGGGTGAAAGATGGCACACATATTCCAATTCTGGCACCAGACCACCTAGCCACTGAGTACATTAATCAGAAGGGATATTTCTCTTTGGTTCTCCAGGCACTTGTGGATCACCATGTGTGTTTCATGGACGTTAATGCAGGCTGGTCTGGAAAGATGCATGACACACGCATCTTTCAGAACATTGGCCTGTTCAGGAAGTTGCAAGCAGGGACTTTCTTCCTGGACCAGAAGATCACTGTAGGGGAAGTCAAAATGCCCATTGTGATCCTGGGAGACCCTGCCTACTCCTTAATGCCATGGCTTATGAATACATACACGGGGCACCTTGACAGCAGCAAGAAGCAGTTCAACAACAGGCTGAGCAAGTGCAGAATGACTGTTGAATGTGCTTTTGGCCGTTTAAAGGCCCGCTGGTGCTGCCTATATGGGAGACTGGACCTGGCCGATGACAATATTCCTATTCTTATAGCCGTGTGCGGTACGCTCCATAATATTTGTGAAGGGAAGGGTGAAAGCTTCACTCAGGGCTGGACCACAGAGGCTCAGCACCTGGAGGCTGAGTTTGAACACCCAGAGACTAGGGCTATTAGAGAGGTGCAGCGTGGGGCCATAAGGATCAGGGATGCCTTGAGGCAGCAATTTGAAGCTGAAAGCCACTAATATTTGTTGCTATGTTCGGGAGTGCAGTGCTTGTAATGCTAGGAGGTGATTGTGATTGGTGCAGATGATGCACTGTGAAGGTTTAAGAAAATTGCCTGTTGCTTTGCAGGGCTCTGTTTGCTTTCAATTAATAGAATAAAGATTGCTTTCAAACCAACACAATTCTTTTATTAAAAAACAACAACCGGAGGAGAGAGACAAACAAAAAAACCCATCACCACTGAGGGGGATGGGAGAAGGGAAGGTCTCAGGAGGAGGTGGGGTCCCAGGACAGTTAAAGATTTGTGTATGTCCAGGGATGATATCCAACCTTCTCCTTTGGAGTACAGTGCAGCGGGTACTGTACTTCAGCAGGGCAAAACTGCAGAGGGACGGGTGTTGAGTGCAGTGGGTACTGGGAGTCCGCAGTGCTGGACTGTGATGGGGAGGAATGGAATCCTGTGGGTACAGACTGGAGCCAGGAGGTTAATAAGAGTGTATTGGTGATGTCTGGAGGGCGCATGGGAAAGAATTTTGCGACAGTGGCTGCAGGGGAGGGCAGGCGTGGAACTGATCTGTTTGCAGTGCTAGTATCACCTGGAGCATGTCCGCTTGGTGCTTCATAATGTTTAAGAGCCGCTCCGTGGCTTCATTCTGGCATGCCACATTCTCCGTTCGATCCCTCTTCTTGTTGTCCCACCACTCCTTCAATTCCTGTTTCTCGGTGGCGGAGTGCATCATGACATCATGCAGAAAGTCCTCCTTAGTTCTTCGTGGCCGCTTTTTAATTTTGCCATTCAGCCAGCGATAACAAAGAGGGAGGATGGGCTCCCAAGGTCATTTGTGTGAAGCCAAAATGCAACATTTTACAGAGCAGTATTGTTTGCAACACACAGAACACTGATTCAGTGATTTAAAACATAGCCACTATTCACATAGCTGTCACTAACTGGCTGACTCCAGGCAAACACACATGAGCTACAAGATCCTCAAAATGGTGAGTAGCCGCAGGGGCAGGGGAAATCAGTGTTCCGGGACCCTACTGTACACTGGGCACGTGGCTCTTGGGGAGAGCCAGCACTGTGGGGGGTTGGGGGGCCTGATAATAATTCCTGTCCCCACATTTTCCACAGGCTGTGTTCATTATGGAAGATATCTCACTGCTGAGGGTGAGCAGGGAATCAAGGGAGGGTCTTCTCCAAGTCTTCCACCCTGGCCCTTTTGCGGCTCGCCTGTGTGCAGCAATGGTTCCCCTCCCACCTCCCGCAGTGATGGCAGAGTGGCATGGGAAAGTTACCCTTAATAGGGCAAGAAACAAAGCAGATCTGCCAAAGAACCTGCAGCAGCGGATTGCCCAGTATCTCCATGAGAGTTTCCTGAAGATCTCTGAGGCAGATTCCCATGAAGTGAGGGAGTCAATCAACAGCCCGTTCCACCGCTCAGACTAGGCATGTGGTGGTATGCGCATCATACAGACACAAGCCTGCTTTCTGCAACCCCCCTGCTCCCAACAACTCGCTTCAGCGATTCTCAAAATCAAATCTTAGTAGGGGTCTCCTCTCCTGTTTTGCCAAGATCCAACATCTGTGACAGGCTAGCCTCCTCCAGGGTAGAAAAGAGCTACTGGCTGCATGCATCTCTGACCTCCGAGTCGTCCTCCGCCTCTGGATCCCCCTCTCCCTCCACATCCTCATCCAAGATTTCCTCCTCTTGGCTCGGTCCACTCTCGACCAGCACACGAGCCACTGAAGTATTCACAGTGGCCTTTGCAGTGGAGGTGGGGTTGCCACCAAGTATCCAGCTCTTTGTAGAACCGGCAGCTCATGGGTGCAGCACCGGAGCGGCGGTTTGCCTCCCGCGTCTTGTGGTAGGCGTTCCACAGCTTCTTCACTTTGTCCCTGCACTGCAGTGTGTCCCGGTCATGGCCTCTTTCTGTCATGCATCGTGAAATCTGTCTGTAGGTATCAAAATTCCTATGGCTGGAGTGCAGCTGGGACTGGACAGCTTCCTCTCCCCAAATGCTGATGAGGTCCAGCAGCTCAGCATTGCTCCAAGCGGGGGATCGCCTGGTGCATGGAGCAGGCATGGCCACCTGGAAAGATGCACTGAGAACACTGCACACATCACCAAGCAAATAGGAAGGGGACTTTCAAAATTCCAAAGGAATTTATGGGGTGGGGATGATGGTTGGGCACCTGAGGGCAGGGCAGTAGAGTTCAAACCTATGACCAGAGAGGCAAGAACAGGCATTGTGGGACACTCCTGGAGGCCAATCGCAGTACTGTAATTGACCAGGGTGTCTACACTGGCACCATGGCGCTGTACCCCTGATGCAGAAAGCTGTACGCCTCTCATTGGGGTGGGTTTTTTTACAGTGCTGCTACTGGGCAGTTTCTGCACACTAAGTGGCTTGGCAGTGTGTACACCTCAGGAGTTACAACACAGAAAGCTGCTTTACCGTGCAGAAACTTGCCAGTGTAGACAAGGTCTGAGAGAGCTAAGAGATCTGAGGGCTGAAAGGCTTGGCTATGCGCATCTATACTGTAAAACCCCTTTGAGGATTTTCCTTACCATGCCCCAAACCTTTTTATTGTAGGTCACTAACTAAGGGCTTGATCCTGAATGACCTCAAATCCCATTGACTTCAAGAGGCATAATTTCTGCAGCCATCTTAAAACTGATACAGCCATGCAGATACAACAGTTGGGATTGCCTGGTTTGTCTGAGCTGTGTCAGTGCAGGACTAGAGAGGAAAAAGAGAGGAAAAGTTAAGACAGTTAAGCTTCACCATGCTTGGGACAGAATGTGGACTGGTTCTATCACTGTGTAAATCAGAGCAGTCTGAAGTCTGGTCTATATTATGTCCAGCTGTCAATGACCCAGGGGACCATTTCAGCTCCTAGGATCATCCAGATGCATTGGGGTTCCTAGCTATGCTTCTTTTCCCTACTTATGCCCCTGTGCCTGAGGCCTGGAGGATGAATGGCACAGGAGTCACTACATTGGCCCTATACCTGCTGAGAATGAATTCTCGAGTAGCTAGTTAAGCCAGTTTTTTGCTGCCTTGCACCACTGGCTGATAACTTTATAGTCCAAAATAGATTGTTTCAGTTTCATAACCATCTTGTGAGAAGCTGTTGCATTCCTTCAGTTACTAAGCTTTACAGGAACATTCTCAGATAGAAATTTGTTAGAAAAAGAAGCTAGCACTCTGCCTGCCTTAGGGACTGATCATAATGTAGCTGTATGCTTGGGAAAGTCTTATCTGTGGATTACCTGGAAGTTCCCCCCAATGACCAAGTTTGTTTTCCCTCCTGCCTTTTTTTTAAAAAAAAGAAAAAATATATATCCCTGAGAAACTGTTCGCAGCATGAACAGAGAATAAATCAACAACAACAGAAAACCAAGAACTCGATTGCTTCTCTCTACTTCTGCAAAAAACCATAAAGGCTCAATTGTCCTCTTAGGACTCCTTGGGAAGTCTTAACAAAAGTCTCTAACAAGAAACTAAATGAAAGACTAGGGATTTAGCAGCAAGGCAGATCTATCATAGACAAATCAGATGAAACATTCTTTCCTTATGATCGTGTCTATAATAGGGCCAGACTCTGATCCCCTTACTCATGTTGAATAGTATTTCAGTCCACCAAAAGCCACTGGGATAACTTGTGGAGTAAGATCTGATTGACAGTTATCAGAAGATACCAGAATCTGACCCATTGGAATTAAACATTTGGAAAGTTAATTACAAATATAACTTTAATTTTAAAATTAAAGGTGATTTGCAAAGGAAAAAGGAGGATTGTGTGATTTCTTTCTTCATGATATCCAGGGAGCCTGAAAACTTTTGGTTATTTAAATTTTGTTCCTACTTGGATTTTTACACTAGAAATTCATGTCTCATCTATGCTGGAGGTCTCAACAGAGGATTGGAGACGTACTAGGTTTTATGATATCACAATTTTCAAGGATGTGAAACCTGATTAGCTGGGGCCAGGTCTACACTACAAGCTTTTGCCCGGGGTGTTAAGAGATATGATCCCCGTTTGAGATAGCTGGGCAGGAAAAGCCCCTAATGTAGATGCAGTTATACTGGCAAAACTGTGCTTTTGGTGGTATAGTTTATTTGACTGGGGGTAGTGGTCGTGGTGTTTGAAATAAGCAATTCTATCAAAAGCACAGTTTTGCTGGTATAAACTGTGTGCACCCTATGCCTGACATAGCTATCCTGGAAAATGTTCCTGGACTGAGAGGGGAAATGATTTTTTCCCCCCACACTCTTTACAAATGATTTCCACTGTAGAGTTAATTCAGGGTCTTACTTCGATGCTGTCCTTAACCCCCCTCCTATCCACACACACAAAAACCCCTCACCTGAGTTTGGTGGCACTTTAAATCCACAGCAGCTGGGGTGTTGGCTAGAACCCAGATATCTCTTTCACTCAGATTGGTAACCTACCCACTTTGCAGAGAAGAGACAGGCTAAATCACTCAAGCACTGATAGTCCTCCAGTGCTTTCCCCATAATTTCCCATGTGCTCAGAAGGACAGACAAGTTATCCCACAATTTACTGGGAAGAAACATAGAACAGCTAAATTTACTGCAGCACAAAGCTGCTGATGACCTCAGTTAAGAGTAATTCTGCAGTGAAGACTGAGCACCTTGGTTAGCCTACCCTAGTGTGAAGGGTGTGAAGAGCCACACTGCATAACCATACCTGAGTTACTGTGTCCTCACTGGTGCTGCATTCACCTAGGCGTGTTGCTAGGACTTCTTGGGGTCTTTGGGGTTACAGTGAGTTGAGACACTCTATGATTTTCCTACAGAATTGTGGGAGAACTTGTTTGTCCTTCTGGACACATGGGAGAATTCTGGGAAGGCATTACAGGACTATCAGTACTCATGTGATTTAGCCTGCATCCTCACTGCAAAACTAGTGGATAACCAGCCAGAGTGAAAGCACTATTCAGGTTCTAAGCCTACACCCAGCCAGGCCCCCTGGTTTAAAGCACCACCAAATTCAGGTGAGACAGTTTTGTGTAGACAGAAGGTGGGATGGGGAAACCTGTGTAAGAGCTCAAATTAACTCTGCGGGGAAGATATACCCACAGATTCTATTACACCAGGGATCGGCAACCTTTGGCATGTGGGAAGCGGCGTGGGCCGAGGGATGTGCTGGCCGCTGCTTCCCGCAGCCCCCATTGGCCTGGAGCTGTGATCGGCTGAACCTGCGCGGGGGCGGCAAGCCACGGGGGGTGGCCTGCCGGTTGTTGAGAGGGCGGCCGTCAGGCTGCCTTCGGCGGCATGCCTGTGGGAGGTCCACCGGTCCCATGGCTTCGGCAGTAATTCAGCGGCGGGGACGCTGAAGGCGCGGCACCGGCGGACCTCCCGCAGGCATGCCGCCAAATCCGCGTGGCCAGCAGACCGCCCGCAGGTATGCCGCTGAAAGCTGCCTGACTACCGTGCTTGCGGCGGCAAAAACCATAGAGCCGCCCCTGAACCTGCAGATGCTGCAGGTAAACAAACTGGCCCGGCCTGCCAGCGAATTTCCCTGACGGGCCACATGCCAAAGGTTGCCGCTCCCTGTATTACACAGTCAAGATGAGAATCTTGGAGAAAGCTCCAGAGAACTCCAGCCCCAACACACTCAACCAGTTAAACAAAAAAGGTAGAAACTTTGCATCATGAGAATAACTTGCTAATAGCCAATTGCTTAGGGACAGGATACTGTTACCTAGTTACTAATGAATGGTGCTGAGTAACCCTTTGGAAAGTGTCTCATTCACCACACTTACAGGAGTGACAGTGGGAAGGTAGGGCTCAGTTGAGGCTTTTAGATTCAGAGCTGCTTTAGGACCAGGGAATATGTGCCCCACCAAGAGGTGATGACTGTTAGCACTGGGCAGGAGCAGGCCTAAAGCCCGAGGACACTTGGAAGGGGCTCACACCATTTTTAAAAGCAGCGGTCATGAGATTTCATTATAAACCCCCACTTTTTAAGGTGTCCATGGCCCAACATTTCATGAGATTCTCACCACAATCCGCTTGACTGGGGAAGCCTACAGTAGTTCTCAGGCTACCATGCTTGACCAATTGTCAATTAAACCTTCCTCAGCTGTTTTCTTATTATGCACCTGCAGTTTGTTTGGCGGGGACTGTCACCTTACTGCCAATGCTTCCCTTCATGCTTGAAAGCCAAAGTACCTCAGCATCTGCTGTGCATATGCAAAGCTTTGTGGGGTAGTTCACTGTTGAAACCCAGAGGAAGTCAATCCCAAGCATGACTCAGGCCCCGCAAAATCATGAGATTGGTTTTAAAATCATAACATTAAAGAATACTCAACATTTTGAGCTCCTGATTTTTAAGCCTTCAGGGTCATGTTTTCAATGTTTTGTCTGCAGCCATGAGGGCTACAAACTTACTTTTAAGTGAGTGAATTTTAAAAGTGAAAATGGAGTCACATGTAATCACATGACTCCAGGAGCAGAAGCTTTAAGAAAAAACAAATATTGTAAGACTGACATTAACATTACAAGAGTTGATGAACTATAGGGATACAAACAGGTGCTTATACATGGAGAACTAGCTGAGTCTCAGGGTCTAAATCGTGGATCGAGAGGAAGGGAAAAGAAAAGTTGACAGAGTACAGAAGGGGAGTGAAAACATTAGAGGGAACTAAAAAGGGAGAGACCAAATCAAAATTAGATTCAATATATGTTGCTCTCATTTCAATTCTCCACCCCTAAACCAAAAAACCTGTTTCCTGGATGGCTTTGGTAGACTGTCACAGAAATCTACTTTTGGGCTGCAGAGTAACCAGTTTTTACTTTGTTCTTTTCCCAGTGGGTGAGTAGGTTGTTGTTTTTTAAATGGTAAGAATGAAGTAAAAATAGAACTTCATGGCTGCTTCTTCTTAAAAGTCCCTAAATGTTCAGAGAGACTCACAATTTGTGTCCACTCTGTCACTCCTGCAAGGCCATTTCCCTCCGGTATTTATTTAAATACTCTGCCATTAAAATAAGAATTAAATAAAATACAAAACAAAAGGATACTAAGGGGTAGATCCCTTGCTCTCCTTGGTAAGCAGCTACCAGAAGTAGGGAGGTTCAAAGCTGAAGCTAAACCTTCCTCTTTTCTTCAACATAGTGTGTTTCCATATTACTGGGGTCACAGATCAAGGTAGGCTGTTAGGTACCATATGGACTATAGAACCAAGGAACAGCAGGGAAAATTACAAACAATTGGTCATATTCTGCCTTCATTACATTCATGCAACCCCACTGACATTAGTGGGGTTGTCTGGTGTAATTCCTCCCGAGGGCAGAATGTGGTTCAGTGGGTTTAGATCCGTTTGAATTTCCTTGCTTTTGTCACATCTCAGTTTTGGGGGATTAGTTTTTCAGTTTTCCTATAAACAGCACTAAGCAATCTGTGTTTGTGCCATAATTCACAGAAACTGCTGCCTTCCTGTCTGCAAAGTAAACCCAAGAATGCCTCTTGTGTTAGCCAATGTTTCTTCCTCAGCCAAATTTTTCATTTTCTGGACAAAAATGTTCTGGAGCAAATTAAACATTGATATGGATACTACAGTAGTCTGGCCCAACCCTGAAGTGCTTTGAGATCTACTGATTAAAAGTGCTGTATCAGAACTAGGTATTATGATGATTGTTACTACTTACGTGAGTAGTCCTACTGATTTCAGTGGAATGAGTGGGACACAGCTTTTGAAAGCAGAGAGCATTCACACATTAACCTGTCTGCTTTTTGTTCAGAGAAATAGTGGAAAGAGTGTTCTTTAATTGATATAGACAATCTGGCTGAAAACAGAATGGTGTGCTTTTTTCTTCCTCCTGTATACACAGATGTATTTTTAAAGGAATTAAGAGTAAAATGCTGGAATTAGTGACCCTTTTTAAAGAAGAGCTAAGACTCTGTAGATCCTCTTTGGAAAACAGGAAATGAAATTGGGTGAAAATAACTTCAAGACCTCCTTTATTCAACAAGCACAAAGGGTGTGTCAGACGAATTTATGGATACAAATATAAATAAGTTGATTTTTTTTTTACTTTATAACAACATTTCTGCTAGTAGCAGCATGCCAAGATCATTTGCGATTGTTTTTAGAGGGCTGTGAACCATTCGGGAGTTCAAGTGTTGTATAATTACACAAAGCAGGGCCTAAGCAAGAATATCCTGTTTTGCTTCCTGTGCACTCACTAGGGTGGCTCATCTGAATCCTTGACAACATCTAGCTCCATGAAGAAAACATTAAGACTCCTTGCTGATAGCTGCTTTTCACCTAGTGCTCCTCAGCAGTTGGGCTGTTTAGTCACCGAGTGTAAGCAGACAATCACCCTATTGTTTACTTTCTAGTCAGAAGGAGCGTTCCTGCTTTTCTTCACTCTGTATGGCCTCCATAATCCTAACAGTCATGTTCACTCAGCAGTAAATCTAAATATATGCTTCCCAAAGGAGTTTCAAATCCATGACATAGATTAGCATCATCGTGGCTTGACGTGATCTGTGACAGATTCCACAGTAATTAACATTTTAAATCACAGTCAGTGCTGCCATTATTCGATGAGGAATCATTCTGCTCCCCAAATAGTGAGAAATTAACAATAAATTTGAAGTGCAAAGCATTATTATTATTATTATTAAAGTTGAATAGGCTGTGGTGAATAATGTATCATTCAGAAGCTCTGTCAGCCCTGCTTCATCTCATTACCTATCACCATGTCTTTAAAAAAAAAAGAAAAGAAAAGAGGGAGACTCAATTGTGTGATGGTGAATCAGGAAACTTCACAAACATTCAAGGAACACACATGCCACTACAAATTAACCATTAGCACTGCATGGTATTCATTCTTTCTGTCACACACTGTGGGAAGCATGCCTTATTAGCATGGAAGCATGGAGCAATAGTATCTCAGTCTACTTAACATTCACTTACCTTGGGAAAAAAAAAGCACACAAGCGGAGTCTTAAAACAAAAACAGAAACCTAACCCCCAAAACACTGCAGTTCTGTTCCTTCCGCATTTAATCCCAGGATTTAAAATTACAAAATGAAATCTTACGGCCTTTTCTTTCTCTTCTTCCCTTTCACTGTAATGCTTATAATGAAATGTGGGTTTTGCATTTTTAATCAACCCTAATAATAAACAAGACAGTGATAACAATTGCTGCTCCCCCTTTAGTTTTGAATTTCAATAGTACCCAGGACACTGGGGAACCTTCCTGGATCCCAGATGTCAAGTTACATGGTCCGCCCTATTATTTTCATAGCGGCAGTCCGGTTCCTTGTTAAATTTCACAGGGATTTGAATGGCCAGCCTGGAGTCACCACTTCTCACTCAGACAAGTAGTGAGTAAGCCTCATCCTATTGCCCTGATTCCCCAAAATCAATTCCCTTTGACCTAATTGTTTCTTTGTAAAATGCACTTGGGTTATTTTTTTAAAATCTCCTGTTAAAATGCCCTGCATAAATCCTTACGAAATCTATATTCAGTATCAGTGTTCCTGCTGAAGTCCTGTGCGGTCTATAAAATGTCTAGAGAGGGGCCCACTTCCCATACCTGCCCTACTTGCATGCTGTTTTATTTAAGAATCAAGAGTACATTTTACAACCACTTTGCCATGTTAAAAAAACCCAACAACCCCCAAAAACATAAAAGTGACTTTCTGGGGGACAGGATCACTTATGTTTTGTTTCACTAGCTTCTTTCAAAATACACTTGTAAAATAAAAAGTTATAAATCCTAAACAATTTAGTAAAAGCTAATGTGGCAGTAAACCAGAGCCTTCCACTGACCTAAGGCAAAGCTGGTATTTTAAACCCCTGCTGTTTTAATCTATGTATTTAAAAACAAGAAAAAGAAAATAAAATCTATATGACTCAGTGTAACCCAACCCCATGGATTTGCAATGCAACTAGATAACGTGGAAATGTATTTTGTTTTTGACTCCAACACAATTATTTCAAAGATCGACAGCCAGAGTTTTGCTGGTAACTAGCAGATAAAGTTAAACATTGTATAAGAGATTCAGACCAGCTCAATGGCCTAGATATGCAGCATGAAGCATCACTAAGCAGAGCCAGATTTAAGGCAAATCACAACCCTCAGCAATCCCCCCCTCCTGCGTATTATTATTAAATGTATCTATTGTGGCAGCATTCAAAAGCTCTAAATCAGAATCAGAGCCACCTTGTGGTAGAGAGTGTACAAGCATAGATAACAGACAATCCCCTACCCTGAAGGGCTTAAAGATTTACCCCTTTGCCAGGGCTCTGTTCTGCATGGCTTGGTAATGGAGGGGCCATTCACATAAGAGTGCATCTGATGGATTTAGGGAGTCTCACTGCCATTCCTTGTTGTGAAAATTGGATCCTTCACTTTCTCCAGAGCACCATTGCCAGTGTTCAGGCAGGCTGGGATCAATCTCAGAGGAGGTGTAGAAGACCCTGCAGAGCTATGATGAGGAGTGGCTGCAAAGGCCTCCTCCCCCACACACATACACAGAGTCCTCAGTTCCCCTACTCCCCATAGCAGTAGGTTTCAGAATTAACCCATTAATATCAATGAGATAGTTCACTCCTCTCAAAGCTCTAGTTTCAGGCTGTCAGCAGATTCAGGCAGATATCATGTGACTTTAGGAGCTGGGACCCTACCATAGATGTATAGTGCTCCACCTCCAAGCAAGAGTCCTGGATTCCAGGTCTAGATCTGTCTCCTGTTTCCTGAGGGAGGAACTCAACTCCCATTGTTAACTCTGGATCCCTATACAGCAACACCTGCTGGCTAACCCAAAGGTGCAGTAACAGATACTCTAGTCTGTTGAAGTGACAGAGTGATATGAGACATGCATGGGGGGAGGCAGAGGTTAGATAAGGGTGCAGAAAAAGGCTTTCACATCAAAGTGCAGATTTGACTTTGAACTTTCCCCTCTTCTGATATCTAGGTCATTAATTTCATGACCTGACCAGGTTGCCTTCTCATCTGGGAACCCCCCCACTTATGAGAGGTTGTATCACAAGGGGTAGAGCCAGATGGCAATTTTGTAGACATGGGGAAGTTAGATCCTGTCACTGGAGGAGGCAATAGAAAGTTGGGCTATTTTAGTCTATACTTCAATCCTCTGACATAACTAGCATTCAGATGAAGCATATTGTATTCTGAAAGCATGTCAAATCTGGCAGCCAAAAATTGCCTTTTCTGTAAGAGGAAGAGTTTGTTTTAAAAAGTCCCCATTCACATAAGTTAGTCAATAGAAAGTGTTTACTGTAAAAGACTTGTTGACATTGGTATGGGCACTTTTTTTTTTTTTTTTAAATAAAAACATATTTAGGGCAATGTAGCTGGAACAAGCACATTCAGTACTTGTCCAGGACAAATACCTTCCTGCAGAAAAAATTCTCAATTGCTTTTCAGCTGCATAGTGGTTTATTGTTTGCTTTAAATCAACCCAGATTCTATACGACATACCACTGTGTCTGTTAAAAATCATTATGGTGCAATTAAAAGCAGTGTCAAAGGTGGGATTTTCTTCTGTGTGTGGGTCTAACTGTTATGTACTTCCTCTGTGCCTCTCATGATTATCTGCCCTAGCTCTGGTCAAGAGATACAGCTGTCATGAAACACTCAACAGATGGCAGTGGCTGAATGATGCTTCATCCATTTTTGGATACTCTAGTGACATTTGAGCTTATGCCTTCCATAAATGCTGTCATGCCACCAACTTCTTTCAACCAACACAAGTCTAGAATGCACAGGGACAATATTAATCTTTCTAAAGGAATAGAGATAAATTAAACTGTCCTTATGTAAAGCAATATAAAATACTTAAATTTATTGTCCTTTAAAACTTTTAACCATTATGGATAGTTATGGCTAGAAAATAGATAGACTGATAAATTGGTAGATGGATCTCTCTTTCTTAAAGATGAAACAGCAGTAAACTATTTTATTTTTATAAGACTCTTCAGAGATCGATTTAATTTACAAAGAGTAGCAATTTCTCTCCAGTTGTAGGAAACTGCTAGGAACTGGAGTGCTTTGAAAAGCAATTGTACTAATCGATTTATTTAAAAAGAAAGGAAAACAGCCAAAACATACACAGCTTCTTGGGGCCTTTTAGGTAACAAAGGCTGCTTAGTGCTCTATTTTAAATTAGTTTTTAAAGCTAATTCATATTGAATTTTTTATAGTTAAATTTGATTTGGAGGAGGGGGTTTGTAGGGGGGAATTGACTGGCATTGCTTCAAAATAACCCTGGACCTCTACCCTGTAATACAGCATCAAGATATTATGGTGATCACTATATAAAAACCTTACAAAGAAAGACCGATGGCTGCACTTAATGTTTCTGACACTTCCTCTCCAGCCACCTTAGTTCTGATCTACAAATACAATGAAAAAAACAATAGGCAGAAAAGGGCTGGACAATTCAGGTATTGTAATCATAGTGATTAGGAAAGGCTTTTGCCAGAAAAGCAGCTTCAGATATTTGGTTTCTGACCTGGTATGGTGGCTGCATTTTTCCCATACCATTTCCAGAAGAACTGGACCTAAAAGCAGTATTTCCAGAGATGATGTTGAAATGTTGGAAACATGATTAGTCAACATGAAACTGTCAGATGTTTATTTCTCAGTGCTTTATGGTGCCCATCACCATGGCGTCTAGGTGTCTCACCTAATTAAAATGAAATAATTGCTGAATAAATTCTCTCTCTGGTGATGATCAAATAATCTGCTTACTTGAGGGCTGTGTGCATTTGCCAACAGTCTCTGCTTACTGTCATGGGAATATTTAACCTAATGCCTGGCTAAACAAACACACCTTCCATTGTGCTCTGAAGACAATGAATCTTTCACTTCTTAGAAACCAATTCCAAAGACCTTCTAATGCCCAGATACCAGACTTAAAGAATTTTTTCCTAGGAATCAACAGTAGAAACATTCCATTTTATCTCAAACACCATGACAGGGAACAGATAGAGATGCACTTTCCCAGGTAGCTCAGTCCCAGACTATTCAGGGCTTTAAGTTCCTACTGAGCCCCTTGAGCTGCACCCAGAATTGAATTGGTAGATAACCACTGCAGACCACAGGTGTTCTCTGCTAATGGTGTCCAGCTCCAGATACTGCTGTCTCCAAGGGCAACCTGAAACAGCACATTGCAGTAGTCTGGCATGTGCTGGATGACTTATGTGAAATCTGCACGTTGCTATCCATGGATATAGAAATGGAGTCCAATAACACTCATCACTGCCACATTAGAAGGAGCGGGGTGGGTTGACAGCCCAACATTCCAAACCAAAGGTTGACATCTTCAACAGAGACTTGTCCCACTCTTCATGTCACAGCACCACCTTCTGGAGGAAGTCTGTCTTAAAATTACATCTAACTTCAGCTTTTTAGTTTGCCACCACAGACCCTGGGGAGAAGAGCTACCCCACCCCCTGTAAATCTTGTGCCAGTACCTTTAGACACTCTAATACTTGGGGAAATTGAGGAAATCTCAAGATTGTCTAGTTACCTTTTGCTTTAATTTCTGCTGTTATAGCAGTTCCCACACACGCAACGGGGAACTAGGAGGAGGGAAAAGAGGGCAGTTTATTTGCATTCTATTTCCCTTTCCACTATTCCCCAACTGTTTAGACTGTGAGCTCTTCCAGGCAGGGACCTGTCTTACTCTGTTTGTGACATGCCCACTACCTCTAAGCACTCGATAATATAGTAATGATAATATCCATTTTCAGTCAAGCATACAAAAATTGCACAGTTGGGTAGCACAAGAGCTGGTCTCATTGAATATCCCAACCTTTCCATATATATAGTTTATGCCACAAATACCAGCACCTAAGCAGTAGCATATGTTCTTCTGGTTTTGTTCCTGGTCGGCATGATCAGACAACATCCTGACTGCAGACACTGGACAGTTGGAAGTGTATGACTAATGTGCACTAATCGGTAAATAATCCTACGAACTCGAGTGAATGATGGGAAAGATATATGGCCCACAATGAATGTAATTGTGTCTGCAACCTTGTGGATCAGCATTTGAAATGAAAAATATGCAAATGCTGACTCCATGCACCAGAGGGTTAAGCTTCTGTCTCACCACTTAAAAGATCTGTGCATCCCATTTTCAAAACGTATCTGTCAAGAGTACACTGAGCAATTCCCCTGAATTTCTGCCTCTTCTAAATATGGTGCTCTTTGTCCGACATTCTGTGCGTACTGCAGAATATAAGCATTTAGTGCATGATCCAAAGCTCCTTGAGTCTTCCCAGCCATTTCAGTGGTTTTAGCTGAAGTCCTTAAAGAGCCATATTCCACATTAAACAATCACTTTCCATTCATTGTTGTTAACCATTTTTTTCCCTTGGCCTCTCAGTGCAATGGCTGCAAACAAGTGAAATGAAATAAAATGAGGAAAAATATATAGTTCTTCAGAGGACAGATGTTTATATTCAGAGAATCAGATGGTAAAATAGGGAGTTTCAAGCTAGTGCACAAAGTAAGAGTCGCTATTTCTCTATATAAAGAAACAAATAAATTAAAGAATTTCAAACTCCATCATAGTTCAAATTTACAGGCTATGAAAAAAAAATCTGAAGTGTGTTTGTGTTTCTGTTATGAGGGAAATAAGCAGTGTTTAGAAAGTTATATTTTTAGCCACACCTGATTCGATGGAAAGAATTTAAAAAATCCAACAAGAACTCTTAAGCACCAAGTACAAGAATAACAAGCCATAGAATAAAACAGAAGGGGTTTTCATAGGTTCCGGCTGTGAGTCACCTCATTATACCATTGCTTCCTTGTAAATGGAGTAAGAGGTAATCCCTTTCTGTTATGTGCACACAACTTATTTCATTTAATTTTTTTAAATGAAGTTGAAATGCAACAGGCAATGACCACATCATATTTATCTGGCTTGTAATATGGAGAGGATAGAGAAGCTTGATTTAAGAGAGCTCCATGGTTACCACTGCTATTATGTCATTATTGAGCCTATGACAGTGCAAAACGACAAAGAGGCAACAGTGTAAACATTGAGGAGACAGTGGCCACCCCTCACAAAACAGCAAATCTGTGCAAAAACTGCACGCAGCATCAGATATGAGGAAAAAAGGATTTTCATGCCATAGCTGATCTCAGTTTGAGCATTGTGAGGCTAAGCACAATAGGGAGCTTTCCAGTACTAATCTGAATCTGATATTTTATACAGTCTAAATTCATGCAGATGAATAAGGTCCAATTTTTGTAACCATTCAACTCAGGCCATCAGCATCCTCTCATGATTGGCTCTGAATTTTGGAACAGTATTTGCTTTTATCTCTGCTTATGATCTTCACATCCCTCTATGCAAAAGCGGGATCAATAACAAAAGGAAACCAGAAAAATGTAGGCTTTTTACAATAAACCTAAGGTTTCAGGTGGACATAATTTAAACACATTTTAAAATACACATGATAGGGAAGGAATTGGACACAAAAGGGATTATCCATCTCTAAATACTTTACAGTGAGAGTTAAATGAAATGTTGTTTCTCCAGCTGGATATTTGTTGATCATCAGTTATCATCATTGGTTGAAAACCCAAAAGATATTACACAAGGTTTTTTTGTGTAGCTTTAGCATTGGCCCTTCTGTCAGTGTTTCACTGCATGATGTAAAGAGCAACTCTTTACATGTGAGAAGACAGATGCTGGTGATTTAAGCAGGGAAATGCACCACAGTGCTTTTACTCAGCTGATATTTAATGATTTACCATTTAATGCAGTTCATCTTTCATAACCCTGAGTTCAAACAGAAGCAGCTGCTATTAGGGATGCAATAATATTGAACGTCCAACCAAAGGCATAGAAGAGCTTCTTTTATAGCTTTAGCTACTGGACCCATCTGGCCCTTCACTTAAGCACTGTAAATGAAGGAGAGAAACGTTTTACTTCCCGTCAATGGGGTCCTGAACAGAATGCATAATTATGTAGGATAAAGACTTTCTAGTCAAAACTAGTTGCGTTAACATCACTCTCAAACTTTGGTGGATGAAAACAATTCACTTTATCTCATTATCAGAAGAGCTCTCAAAAGAGGCCAGTAGCATATGGGAAAATCATGCTGAGCTGAAATCAATTATGATGCCAAGGCATCCTCAAATCACTCAAACAGGAGACTGGGTCATTCTTTCAGGAACTCTTTCCTTTCCTAGACAAAGGATTCACATTTGGGGCATGGAGCATAGGCCTACCTCAGTCCTCAGTTCAGAGGGCGAAGGTCAGCAGCTGAAATTTTTTGTCGTCCCCTCCTCAAGTATTGTAACAGCTGGGACCAGCCTTCAGAAGATGCTTTTAAGTTTCTGTTACATCATATCTGAGTAGACATCAACAACTGGATGGGGAAAGTGATAGAAATGTTATCAAGCAAGTTGCTTAAAAAAACCCTCTACTAAAAAAAAAGTGTTTACTAATGCAATAATCTTCTGTTTTCAATTTTGTGCTAGTGGAGATCTGCTGGAAAGTAGATTATTGAAGGGCTACATTTACCTCTGTTCCTACCAACATCTGTAAATTAGGATTTGCAAGAACAGAAGCAGATTATGAACTCTCATTACAATTACAGGGCTACAGAACAACAACTGTTGCCTAGTTATGATTATAGCTAATCCCTTGACTGCCCATAGTAGACAAAAGATGTTTTCATTTTCTAGTATCTTATTTGTAAAAGAAAAGGAGACTTTTATTGTCAGCTGCTTTTCCAGATGAGGTGTCCGGGCATGATATACCTGGTCTTTTATGTTTAGATACAACATTTCAGTTTTCTTCTAGATCTTTTAGGCCTTTTTTCACTCCACTTTCCATCTGAGAATCTGAAGGCACTTTACAAACACTAATGGATTGAGTCTCAACATCAGGATACATTGGGATACTCCCATTTTATACACGGGCAAACTGAGGCACAGAGCAGTTAAAGCCGAAATTTTCAAATGTGTCCTTCAGTTTTTGGTCCCCAATGTTAGATACCTGATTCATGCAATTGGGAACCACAAGTGCCCAAATTAGAGGTTATGTTTTAAAAATTTGGCCCTAAGATAACCCAGGAAGTTAGTGGCAAAGTTAGAAGTAGAACTCTGGTTTCCTGACTTCCTGTGCTCTGCCTAATCATAAGACCACCCTTACTACAAAAACATTACGAACTAGGAAATTGTTCTTTGATCACATATCAGCTAAGTGAATTGTATATATTGTTGGTAAAACACTATCTTTAGTATTTAGAATTAGCCAGAACATTTTGGTAGATGGGATCATACAAAAACACAGGTAACACTTATTTATAGATTATGGGACCTTGTTTTAGAAAGTCTGACTGGAAAACATGGGTGCAGGAAAGAAAACCTGGACTTGTTCTGGGTTTTGCTGTCAAATGATGTTTTTAGATTTTAGAACAAGTGGAGCCAGTCTACTTCCTCATGTCTGTTACTTACCAGATATAAAAGGCTCTGGGATTCAATTTTTACCACAAGATTAAATGTAATAGCTGGATATATAATTCAGATACAGCCTATTGAGATATGAATTGGAAAAGGTTTGGAAATTCAGTATGGCTTACCCAACATTTATGCAAAACTAACTGAATCTTTTTAATCTGCTTTGGACTTCTGAGGATAGCGCTTTACTTACATGAATTTGTGTCCCTTAAAAATAAACAAAAATGAAACACACATACCCCCATTCTGCCTCCTTTACCAATTCATTGTATTATCAAATGTGGCCAATGTCCATCTTGGTCACTTTATCTGTACATTGTAATCTTCCCTCTGCCTTGTTTGTTTTTTAGCTCTCATCCTGCAAACACTTATGCACATGAATAACTTTACTCACATGAGTAGTGCCATTGGTACTACTCCCACATGTACATGGTTGTGGGATTGGAATGGTAGACTGTAAGCTGTACATGCCATGGACTTCAAAGCTCATGTAAACAAATAAAATAGTAATTGGTATTCCACATTTTCCAGGACTTGGCCAGGGGAGGTATTTTGGTAGTTTTGTTTCCATTTCTGTCCTAAACATATATGTACAAAAATAAAATACAAAAAGTTAACCAAATTTTTTAGACTCTAAAAAAAGATTGAGTATGTTATTTGGTTAGGGAGGCTCTGGGCCCATTATTACTACAGTCCCTGAAAGAAAAACAGTCTAAAGTTCATTCTGATCCCCATCTTGAATTTTATATTGAGCTATCAGTGTCATAATTCAAGTAAATTAAAATGCCTGATATGGTAGGACAGAGGTGTAGAATTGCTCTTTCTACTCTATCATAGAAATATAGAAGCCAAAAGTAGATGCATCTTATTTTGTCACCTCACTGCCAGTGCAGAAGTGTGCCCTAGTGTAGTGAAACATTCACCTCCATTAAGTAACCCCCCTACCCCTTCTTTCCCACCACCCTGTGGGTTGGTCTCTACATTGGGGGGTGGGGAGGAGAGAGGAGAATGTCATGTTGCCAAGCATGCTGGGGAGTAAACAGAGCAGGGTGTCAACCTGTGACCAGATGATTGTTATGGGCAAACAGGTACTTGGGTGCAAGCACATATGCTCAGCCAGCCTGTCATGAGTTTCATCAGCCGAGCTGGCATGTGGTTTCTTCGGATGGCCAGTCAGTGGAGAGTGGGGATTAGGAGTTAAAAAACAACAACAAGAAGCCATTTTAGAAACAAACCAGCAAGCAACCTGCCAGGGACAGGCCCTGAAAAGAGGAATGTTCCTGGGATACAAGGGCATCCTTCCTACCTGTTTCTTTTACCTGTTTTGTAGCAGCAGCTCCAAGAGGGTAGCTGCAGAGCAGAAGTGCTTACTGAGCCTGTTCAGTGTGGGAGGCCTCAATCAGATGGATTGCAGAAGGTAGGAGACATTTTATCCCTCCCTGCCCTTCTCTTTGGCATTGGGCCCTGGGTCCTAAATAGCCAGCTATTTCAAGCAGGATTATTTTATTGGGGAGATTTTGTCCACAATCTCTCAGCAAAGCACGTTGGGGTATGAATCCACTCTTCCCCTCCCCAGTGTTGTCCAACTGGTGTTTCTAAATGTCCCAAGTGGGACTTGGAGACTGTTCCACAATGTAATATTTCTTAATGTCAAGAGTTTGTTATATAAATTTTAAACATTTTAAATATTCGCTTTCATCATTTTTCTCCTTGACTCTTATTTATACTCCTATCTGCTAGTCTCACTAATCCATTTCCCTCCTTCATACTGACCCTCTTTGAATTTGAAGATTGATTATGCCCTTCCTTTTAGTTATCCCATAGACAAGTCATCTGCTGCTTCCCCATAATTTGTGTTTTCTTCTGAGAACTCCCTCCAGTTTGCCAACATATTTCTGATAAGGAAGTGTCTAACAGGTCAGAATAATATTTGGGGTGTGGTTACATCAGAAACATAAAGAGACGGACAATAACCATGCTGGTCTGTGGTGCCTCTGGACAGGCAGCCTTTTTGCTGTCTTTACTCATTGCTTACTCATGTCTAATTTGTTTTCCAATGCCACTTCTTACACGCTTAATATTACGGTTTTCCTGGTTTCTTGAAGCCATTCAGTAGCCTTATTCTGCATTACATTTTCTCAGATGTATTAGCTTTAATATTTTCCTAATTGAATTTCAGTTTCTTGTGTACTGCCCCTGTTTGAAATCCCTTTGGTATAAATTCTTCAATCATTTTTGGCATTCACAATACCTCCCAATTTAGTATTATCTCCAAATTCATTAATATATTGCTTACTCTCACCTCTATACCATTAATTAAGATATTAAATATGACTAGACCTCATAGTAGTGTTCTTCTAGACATGTCCCCCAATTCAACACTTAACCATTTATAATTGGCCTTCCCTTCAGCCCGATTTCAAACCACATCACCATGTTTACATTCCAATAGAGCTGCGCGATTTTCTTTTATTGAATAGTACATTTGCCAAAAAGCATGGGATATTTTTGCAAACCAACACTATTTGAAAAATTTGACATGAAATTTGCTGACTAGTTTTGGCCCAAATTTTTTTGTGTGGGGAGACTGAGGTGCCATTTACAAGACAGTCAGAGGAGACTCCCTGATAAACTGTTGCCCAGTAATTAGGGTACTCATGTAGGATGTGAGAGACCCAGGTTCAATCCCTTTTCTGGCTGATGGGGAGAAAGGATTTGAACTTGGGTTTCTTACATTGTAGGTGCATGCTGGAGCTATTGGGCTGTAGGATATTCTAAGGAAGGGCTCTCTCATTCCCTCCTGCTGAAGTTGTTCCACTGACCATAAATAATTAAACAGCCATAGGAGTAGGGACACAAACCTGGGGCTCCCAGGTGGGTGCCCTAAGCATGAGGCTATAGAGACTTTCTCACACTAGCCCAAAGACTATTAGAGAGATTGAAAGAGCCCACCATAAGGATATCCCATAGCATGGTGATTAGAGCACTCATTTACTCACAGGGAGCCCCAAGGGCAAATCCCTTCTCTACATCAGGCTGAGAGAAACACTAAATAGGTCTCCCAGATCCTAGGTGAGCGCTAAAGCTTATAAAAGGAGGCTTCTCCCCATTTTCTGAATCTAGCCCTTTAAAATCATGCAGAAATACAATGTTTCAGGTTGAAAGAAACAGTTTGTTAAACTCCAAATGGACTTTTTCAGTTCATAGAATTTTT
The DNA here is from genome assembly GCF_027887155.1 of Malaclemys terrapin pileata. Classification (NCBI taxonomy): domain Eukaryota; kingdom Metazoa; phylum Chordata; order Testudines; family Emydidae; genus Malaclemys; species Malaclemys terrapin. The sequence goes on from NC_071512.1 coordinate 83,717,110, forward strand.
TCTGAATTTTCTAATACAGTTCATAGAATATTAGGGTTGGAAGGGACCTCAGGAGGTCATCTAGTCCAACCCCCTGCTCAAAGCAGGACCAATTCCCAGACAGATTTTTGCCCCAGCTCCCTAAATGGCCCCTTCAAGGAAGGGGCTCACAACCCTGGGTTTAGCAGGCCAATGCTCAAACCACTGAGCTAACCCTCCTCGTTCTACCCAAACCATTTCCCTCCCCATTTTTCAGAATTGCCAGTGAACTTAAAAATAAATTATTTGCCCAGCTCTATATTTAAGCTGATTTGAATTAACAAAAAAAGAAAATTTTCCTGACATTGTATTAAGTATTTTTCTAAAATCCAAATATCTATCACTTTTAACATGCTTGCATTGGAATGTTGTAATTCTACCAAAAGTCTAAAATTAATCAGCATTATCTGGTAAGATCTGTTCATTATAAAACCATGCTACGTACTGTTCATGGTTCCAATATCCTTTAGGAGTGTAGTAAGCTATTTTTTCCTCATATTATTTGTTCCACTATGATTAGAAAATAAACTTATGCTGCCATAATTGATAGAATTACTGGCATGGTACTACATTTGCTTTTCTCTAATCTTTTAAAATATTTCCATTCCTTTTCTAAATATTGGTCAGCAGTACCATAAATTAATTTGTTAATTCATTTAGCACCCGAGGAAGTATATTATCTTGGCCAGCTGATTTATATGTTTCAAGTTTCCAAACACACACTTACCTGCTCTATATCATTATTAACTAGTTTTCTTCACTTTGTTTCTTGTTGAACAGACATTTATAAATGGAGTTATCTATCTAAGCCATTTATTGAGTCATCTTTAATTTCCTTTGTTTGTCAACAGAGACTTACTTTGGCTAATATTATGTCTTTTAAACTTTTTGGTTCATCTGTGTTCTGGGCAAGCAGTAATTGACTTTATAAGAAAGACCCTGGAGTGTACTGGGGCCACCGCTCTCTTGGGCAATATTTATTTTAGATCATTTTAACATGTCATCTTTCAAATGATATTGTTTAGGACTATGGTCAAAATTCCCATCTCAGATCTGTACAGTGGATCTCAGTTGAACCACCAGGTGATCTCAATGGAAGATCTTCACATATTGGATGAGCAGAATATAATAATTGAGACTTACTGTGGGAACATGAGAAAACAATTTTGCCCTTAATAATACTTATGCAAGTATTATTGTATGTGTCCACGGAAGTCATACCTGCTTGATTCTTATCAGACCATTTCTTAGGAAGAGGCCAGTATTATTAGTCAAGAAGCGCTTATTTTGTAATGAGATCAGTGTGTTCAGTCAAACCATTTCATTTGTTTTTCCTGACTAATAGTTAGGACCACACCTTCAACTGGAAAGACCAAAACCATTATTGCACAATATTAATGAGCAGCTTATCCAAAATATACAAGCAAGGGCTCCTTACCAACAGAGACGACAGGTAGGACAAAGACATTTGGCAATGATCATTGAAAGCAAGTAGGTCTTTAAATAATGATACTATGATACTCCTAGTTTTTGTACAGTATCATTTCAGTATCAAGGTATAACCAAAAGTTGTTGTGTTCTGCACTTTCCCCACCATTCACTCATCCTTTGGAATGCAGCAGAGAATAACTAGGGTCACCCCCATAAATCTACATTCAGAATGCTATGGAAAAAGGTTAGGATTGTTATTCTGTCCTTGTTTCATGCGTGTAACTCTCATTACCATTGGCTCATGGGGGAGCAGTGCTAGGAGAATAAATTTCTTAGCATGTAGATTCAGAATTGAGGGATGTAATCTGTGTGGAGGAAATTCAGTTAAACCGTTTTCTATCCCTGCCTGGTACGGGGTTGCCTTGGAGATATTGCAATGAAATATATGCATCATTGGTCAGTGGTAATTGAAGTATATAGAAGACTGTCAGTCTGTCTCTCAGACTCTGTAGAATGGAGAATGGGGGGAAAAAAGACCTCTTTTCTCCTCACATACATAAAAGGCCATACTGAGTCAAACCAGTTGTCCATCTAGCCCAGTATCCTGTCTTCCAACAGTGGCCAGTGCCAGATGCTTCAGAGAGAATGAACAGAACAGGGCAATTATCCCTTGTTGTTCAGGCCCAACTTCTGGCAGCTGGGGGTTTAGGGACATCCAGAACATGAGTTTGTGTCTCTGGCCATCCTGGCTAATAGCCATTGATGGACCTCTCCTCCATGATCTAATTCTTTTGAGCCCCCTTTCTGAATACATCAGGTGTTAACCTCAGACAACCTTCTCTACCTTGGGATTGAATAACAATGACAATTCCTCACATATAGAGAGCCTTTCATCTTTCAGGGTCCAAAGTCCTTCATAGACTCTATGGAAAGATCACCTCACCCATCACTGGAATGCACTGGAATGCAGCTAATTTCCAGGGCAGCTAGTTAAGAGTTCCAGCAGCACTATACAACAATTTCTAGTGAAGAAGAATTCACCCAATTAAAACTGGAGGTGGAATTTAAGAAGGTAGAATATAATTATCCAAAACAATTTGGCCAGAATACTGGGCTACAGTCATGCAAAAAGTTCTGTGTGATATCACAGTTTTGTGAGTCATCAAAAGGATAGCAACCCTAGCAGCACAGAACCACTGAGCACAATGCTGGGACATTGGTTTAGTACTACTTCGGATGAAAGAGTGGCACCTATTAATTTGCCAACATGCTTTCTGAAACACCTGCGCTCTGACTGGAATTCTCCCAGCAAAGCCAGGCAGAACCCAGTTTACTTAATACAGTGTGACAAATTCACAAGATGGTGTCACCAAAATCATAGGACTATGAGAAGAACATAATCTGTTAGTGGGGCAATGGCAAAAGGAATATTCATGAAGACTAATCAAAGTTTACAGCAGCCAGAATGCTCTTCTCATTTATGAAAATGAAAAAAGCAGCCACCCACAACCCCCAAAATCTTTCTTCATGATTTTCAACAACAGTAAGTATCACCTTGTAGCTACAGGATTGTAATCCTACCGTATACCCTCAGGATGCAAACATCTCAGGTAGGATTATGCAGTCCTACACCAATTCCTTGTCGAATGAATCACATGTAACAGACGCTAGTCGTGTTGCTTAATATATCGGTGCTTAGATGCCATGTTGATGGTGTGATCTAAATAACTGAATAGAATAATATACATTTGAGATTTGCCTTAGTGAGCTATCACAGAAATCATGTTTTGTGGTGATTCAAGAGTTAAAGGATTTTCCATTCCAGTGTTTATCAAACTTGAAAAAGGTGGATAGAGTATCTCTTTAAGATGCCGCAGGATTAGATGTAGCATGATGCAGCACACAACCCGATCTGTGCATGGTAGGATCTAGGGAAGAGGGATCTTAGTAACCCATAAGAACATGTTGAGCATTTATAAAAACAGATCCTTTTAACTTCAGTTTAAAGCTGATAGGTCAGATTTACTAGAGCTGGTGCAGTGAAATGTACATCACTGTTCCCGGTACCAATCTGTGCTCTAATGGGATTTACCCCAAGAAGGGCAAGAGGTGTGACCACTCCTTGCCTTACTTGATTTCCCTGCCAGTGTGAGTAGAGTAGCTTTATTTTATGACTGGCTGGTGGAAGTACTTCCCTCACTTACCCTGGTCCAATACCTTCCTGGCAATCAGCACCCATGATTTTAGGTTATGTCAGGCCTCTACAGCTCCCTGGAAGAGGGGAGGCTACAACCATTTTCTTCTGCTGTGACCATCTCCACTCCTCCTACCATGCTGGATTATTTGTGCCAGATTCTGACCTTAGTTAGGATGAGATACATTCAGAAGCAGTGCACTGGAAGCTGACAGAGTTGCTCCAGACTTACTCCAGACCCTTCTCTCATAAAGGCCAACATTTTGCCCCTTAGCAGGAACCAGTTTAATTCTACGCAGTATCTAGTCCATTATAATAGGTGTAATTATGAGTTAGCCTATTTTGTTTTAAATTCTGCTCTATCAGCCTGGCAAGATCTTGTTAATAAGTATACTTACTCTTCTGCCCCAGGGAATGCTGCTGTATGTCACACTGTTGCTTCTTAAGGAGACAGCCTCTCTTTTACATGCCCTGTTTCATCAGTAAACTCCACAATGAATGCAGAGTCATGGCAAAAAGAGTCACATGTGACAGTTAGTGAACTGTATAAATAAGCTGACAACTGATTAAGCAAAAATAAAACAAGAATCAAATAACCAAAAAAAGGTGGCAAGACTCCAACCACCATTCATTTCCTACAGCAGTGAGAATAATTTAGTTTTACATACTCTTTTACTGACTGGAGTTTCAAAGTTCTCCACAGTACAAAGGAAAGGCAAAGATTCTTTCAGTCATTCTGGAAATCTTGAAATCTTCCCCCTATTGTTGCAAAAAGGCTGCTCGTGTGCAGGTTTTAATCGAGCTGTTCCTGAGCTAATTCACATGAGTGCAAGTAGGCAACTGGCTATAACAACAGGCAACAGATAGACCACGTATTAAAGAACCCAAGCAGGAAACAAACTGCAGAGCACCAACTTCGGTCAGCACTTCATCTACAAAATTACCTCAGCTCACGGAAGAAGGCATCCTAAGGTGTAATAAAGCAAATACTGATGGCTCTTGGTAGACAAAATTCAGTGAACTGTTAACCTTGTGCAAAAGGTTACTGAGATGATCTAATACTATATTATGGTCTTGCAGAAACTTAGCTAAACTTTTCTAGTTCTGCTCCTTAAAAAACAAACCAACCAACAAACTGGAGGGTATCATTTTACCTTAGCTAGATGGCATATTCTGCTCTGCAGTATTTAGAATCTCCTGCACTCTTTAGTCAAACCTAACTTTGCCAAGCCATGATTTCAATAAGGAACTTTGATGGAGTAAGGATAGGGCTGTTATAAAACTGACACATCAATAGAAACATCTAGCTATATTACAGTTTTTACATTATAATTTCCAAATGATCTGATATGGAAATTAATGTTCCTTTAAATTAATATATTTCAGTGGATTAATTTAGTGAGTCATCAACATCCCTCCACCCAAACAACAAACCAACATCAAGGAAGAAGATATTGTGGTATAAGTATTATTAAACAGAAGGCATGTTGTGAAACCTGGTTTATTACATACTTGTTATGAAGCCTGTGTCATTATTAGGTCATGTCGACACTGGATTTAGATTCAAGCTCGTTTGAAAATGGAGTAGGAAATCATGGGTATAGCTAAGTTTGTTTAAAACACAGTTTTGAAACTGGTTTTTATAGCATTTTGATCCTGTCGATTCTGTTTTAAACTGGCTTAAACAGGAGCGGGGAAAACTGAAGGAAAGCATGGTTCAAAGCCCATGGATTGTCATAATAATGGTCTTGTCTACTCTCAGGTGTTTGTGAAATATTCCCACCATCGCACTAGCATTATGCAGTTCCACCAGTTGGAAGCACTACTGTAGACAGGTTGCTGTCATTTTTACCAGTTTCATCTAACCCTGTTAGTGAAATGGGAGGAGAATTATGGGGGGGGAAAAAAAAAAGAGTTTAGACAGGGCCTGTGAAAATATCCTGCCCTTACCATCTAGAGTCCTGTGGAAAATGTACAGTTCTGCTGTATAATGAAGGAGGATTTGCACATACCAGTGTTTCCTGATTAGGGATGGGCCAGAGAAAGGGGCTAAACTGGAGGATCCATTGCTGTGCAGATTTTCTACTCCTTCTCTCTGTGGAAAAGAGAGGGAAACTAGATTGCAGAGCCTACTCCAGCCATTACCCTGAAGTAGCCATTCTCCTTCCTGCAGACCTCACCAGAGCCCCAATTAAATACTTGGCTTCAGGAAGGGATTTTCCCCCAACTCTTGCAGCGAAGTCAGATTCAGAAGCAGTTAAAAGCAGCATGGGATAATCTACTGGCTATGAGTGGGGGATCCAAATCTGGCCAGAGATTTAGGATTTCCTGCTGAGTGCATTGATTAGGCTTCTGGGGATAATGGATGCCAAATTCTCTCACAGTACCTGCCAGGTAGCCATGGCTCATGACTAGGGGGTGGAGAAACTACTATATATGTTTGGAGTTTACTTCACCTCTTCTGCTCAGAATTAGCTCAGATGACCTCCATCTCAAACATGTGCACATAAGAATAGCCATATTGGGTTAGATCAAAGGTCCATCTAGCCCAGTATCTGTCTTCCGACAGGGGCCAATGTCTAGGGTGACCGTATTTCCCTGTGTTTAATACGGGACATCCAGTAAAATTACTCGTATTTAAGCAAGTTCAACAGCAATCAATCAGAACTATGCACTACAAATATTCAAATTAACATCAAGTTGAATGAGCCCCTCTTAAAAAGAAATACTGAGTAGTTGGATTCTTTTTATTAACTTCTTATCTTTAAGGCTTTAGGGTTCACACGGGGAGAGGTGACACATATACTCTCTCATACACCTCTCTCACATGGGGGAGTGACCTACCGACCCAACCCTCCCTGCCAGGCACGCTTTGCTGCCTCCATGCGTGGCTAGGCCCCCGGGACAAACCCACCTCTCCTGATACCTGGCACCACGTGTTCCCAGGGCAACACTTGTGTGTCTGTGGGGGGGAAAGCACGCAGGGTCACTTGCTCCCCTCCTCCCAGATTTCTGCCAGGATTCACACCAGAATATGGCCAGCAGCAGCCTTTCGGCACTGTGTGGGAGGGAAGGGATGGGAGCTGCTTCCAGCCATGGGGGCGAAGGGGGAGATGACCTGGCCCTGTGTCTTTGCAGTGCTCATCTTCCCCCCTCCTCTGTCTCCCCACCCCCGTGGCTGGAAGCAGCTTGTTCCATCCTGCCCACATAGCATCGAAAGACAGCTAACACCTCCAGGTTGCTGCTGACCACATACATAACCCAGCCGCCTCCTGTTCCCCCCAACCCCCAGCTACAATGCAGGCAGAAAGGGGTTAAACTCTAAGGATGCATTGTGCACCACGGCCCAGGGAACCTAACTGCAGGGGCTTCAGCGAACCAGGTCAGAGAGGTGGCTCAGCAGGGGAGGGTGCCTAGAGGATGGAGCAGCCCTGCGCTCCCTAGGGGCAGGACCCAGGGCGGGTGTGTGTGTGTGTGTGTGTGTGTGTGTGTGTGTGTGTGTGCGCTAAGCCCCTGCCAATGGGGCTGCTGTGGAGCCTGCAGCTTCAGGGTGTGAACAGGCTGGAAATCGCTTCCCCCAACACTACAGAACTGAGCTAAGAGGCGGAGAGGCTTCGCCGTGCCAGCGCTGTGCAGAGGTTTGGCATGTGCAGGGCTCGGCTCCTCCTGGCCAGCGCCCAGGGCCACAGGGTCTTGGGCTTTCCCGGGGCGCCGGCCCAGCCAGAGGCAGTCGGGAAAGGAAGGAGCCTGCCGTCCAGGCTGCTGGTGAGCTGAACACTCCGCCCAGGGGCTGGTGCCATAGGTGCCAACTTTTCCTGGCGCCAGTGGGTGCTCGAGCCCTCCCCCCACCCTCCCCCGACTCCACTCCTGCCCTGCCTCCTCTCGCCCCTTCCCCTCCCCGCTCCATTCCAACCCCTCCCCCAAAGTCCCCGCCCCAACTCTGCCCCCTCCTTGCCCCTATTGGACGCCTTCCCAAAATCCTCGCCCTGGCCCCGCCTCCTCCCCTGAGTGCACTGTGTTCCCGCTCCTCCCTCCTCCCTCCCAGCACTTGCGGCACGAAACAGCTGTTTCATGCCGCAAGTGCTGGGAGGGAGGGGGGGAGAAGCGGGACGCGGTGCGCTCAGGGGAGGAGGTGGAGGAGGAGTTGAGCTGGGGCGGGGAGCTGCTGGTGGGTGCAGAGCACCCACCAATTTTTTCCTGTGGGTGTTCCAGCCCCAGAGACACATGGAGTTGGTGTCTATGGCTGGTTCTCCGCACAGAGCTGGGAGTGGGACGTGCCCCACTGGGGAGGATATGGAGGAGTAGCGGGGCTGGGGGTGAGGGAGCAAAGGGTCAAAGCAGGGAGAGGACAGCAAGAGGGGAGCACGTAAAGGACTGATGGATGGGCAGCAGAGGTGACACGTACTGGCCGCTGCCTGGCGCCTGCCCGCACTCACCAACCACTGCAGCTCACAGCCAGTACTAGCCGGAAAGAGGATGGGCGCAGGCCCCTGCTAGCTAAGATCCGGCACACAGCAGGGGCTTTGCTGACGGACCAACAGGCCTGCGCTGCATGCTGCATCTTTGCCCCGCCACCAGCCTGGTACACCCACCCCCATTGTTGGCCACTCGACCCCTCCGCCTCACTCACCACTGGTGGGCAGGTGGCTGGTGAACAGGGATCTGGCCAGCAGCAGGACCCACCAGTACTGATGGGGGGGAGACATAAAATACATGACAATTTGCCTGTTTTTAGGAAGAAGTCAGGAGACCTGCAAAAGGGCTTAAATATGGCACTGTCCCTTTAAAAATGGGACATCTGGTCAACCTACCAATGCCAGGTGCCCCAGAGGGACTGAAGAGAAGGGGTAACCATCAAGTGATCAATCCCCTGTCGCCCATTTCCAGCTTTTGGCAAACAGAGGTTAGGGACACCACCCCTGTCCATCCTGGCTAATAGCCATTGATGGACTTATCCTCCATGAACTTATCTAGTTCTTTTTTGAACCCTAAATGTGAGAGAAAGAACAGAATATGTTTCAAAACAACAAAAACTGTAATTTTAAAAAAGAAAGGGCTGAAGTGCTTTTATCAGCTACCTGCCAATTTCTGAATGATGACCACTAAAAAAAGATAATGATGAAAGGAAGGTTTGAGATAAAAGATAAGGCAGAAGAACCGTTGCATTAGAATGTATATACATACACTCACATTCTTAAAAGTCCTGCCTGTTTAACATGTAGCCATAAACACCTAATGAATCCTGATTCCTAGATTTCGTGGCTACATGAACATATTCAGGTGTGATTACCTGTGCTGACACTTTAGTTTATATATTTAATTAGCTTTAAGTCTTTGCAGCCTTAGTTCTTTTTTTTTTTTTCCCCTTATCTCCATTATCCAAATGTGGAAAGGAAGCTAATAGCAGCCAAATGAGTATGACCAATATAAATGATTAGAAGATTTTTCTTTTCTGTCTACAGGGGAAATGCTAGAGGATAATAAATGCATTTTTATGAAGAAAAAAAATACTATAGCCAGGGAAATACATTGTATCTGCATATATAAATATGCTTATTGAAAAGGAAAGTGGGTGTCTAATTTGGACTGGAAATACGAAATTTACTACACTGTTTATTTCTGAAGAAATTTATCCAGTGTATAGAATTATACTATAGCAAATCTGAGAACTTCCTAAAAAACTAGACATACTGCTTTGATTACATGGTCCAGAAAGACCTGATCATTGTTGAATATTACTTTGGCTGAAGGGGATTATATGATCTATAACATAATTTGTTGTGGCTTGACATATCACATAGATGAATACTCTGATCTGCATTAGCTAACCCTGGAACACATTACTGAAAGTTACTGCTGACTCTGATATGCTGCCTTTATATCGTCGCCAAAGCTAGCACTGGCTTTCAGCTATTCATAGAACGCCCTTGGATAATGTGATAGATTGTTCATGAATTCAGCATCTAATCATCTTAGCAGCAGTAATGACAAAAGAAGACTCTCCAGATCCTGGACTAATAATGGCAATTCTTTTTTTGTACTCGTATATAATGTTCATTTTTTTGTTTCTAAAACAACCATAGAACAAATCACAGAGCTGTATCCAAACTATACATAGCAACATGAAACCACAGACCAGGACAAAAAGCTGTATATGAAGATTCCTTGGTCTCATTAGCTAAAATCTTGATATGGAAATTATGTGATTTTTTTTTAAAGGACCCAAACACTGTAAGATACTGATACCAGCCCAGTATTTGATCTAATTAGATACGAAACATACAGAGCCAGGTTTTCCACTGCCTTGTACCCTTCATAGTCATTTACAAATCTCGAAAGTGAACGTAAAATGCTATGGTTGCAGTACTGAACTGTGCCTCTCAGGAGGTGCAGTCGAGGGAGAAGAAAGGCAAAGGTAACTTTCATAGAAACCTTTGCAGCGCCTGAATTCTGGGCCTTCCTGTCAGCCTGTTCAGTCCCCAGACCAAATAACAGAACAGTCTCTGAGACTGTTAAGCTGACTTCCCCCAGCTACCTATCGGGGGTGCTCCACCACGCCAGAATAGCCACAGTGCTGTTGTGTGCTCACCCACCAGGCCTCCACACTATGCCCAGAGCTAGGGACTGTGAGGGAGGACACAGTAGGGCTGCTGCCCTGGCCTGACCCCACTGGGGGAGCCTCTTTACACAGTGAGAATTCCTGGGGGATGTTTTGCCCCTTGTGTGGCTCCTTTACACCACAGGAGAAAGAATAAAGCAGCCACAGTAAGGGAGAGATTTGGAGCCTACCATTTGTATGTGGTAGATTTTATATTCACTTTGCATAGGTGTAAATATCCACACAAAGTGCAAGGCAGAAAAGAATCTGCCCCATAATGTACAAGATGCACCATCATTTTAATACACGTATTGGAATATTCATAGAATGGGCTGAATATCATATGCACGATTAAACTTGAACCACATGGGTTCATGGATGAAATCTCAATAAAGTACAAAAGAGAGGCCAATCCTTTATTCCTTGTGCATCTGCAAGGAAAGCAGGGTTGGACCTGAAACACAATCCTAAGAGATCATGTTGTTCACCCACATACACATTCACAGCAGATTTAACAGCATCAGTGAGAGACAGCAGAATCCTCCATTTTCCTTCCAGATGTCAGAAGCATTACAGGGCACATGGGAGATATTTCTGTTGTCTTGCACAAACAGTCTCCTTTCCCTTCTCCCAAGTGTTTTATTTTCAAGAAAGGAAGAAATCATTGTGGAGGAAAGCCAAAAAGCCAAATCCTGCTCGCCAGACATACAGGGCTAATCAGTAAATAGGACACTGGACTGGGTGTCAGGAGAACTGAGTCTGTTCCTGGCTCAGCCACTGATCTTGGGGAAAACATTTCACCTCTCTGAGCCTCGGTTTCCCCACCAATAAAATGGGGGTAGCTTTGAGATCTAGGAGTGAAAAGTGCTATTCAAAAGCTAAGTATTATATCATTATCATCAGCAGGACTTCTACTGTAAGCAAGGAGCACAGGCTTTGGCCCAGAGAGTCAAAATGTGAAGCTCAAAAATAAGAAAACTATGTTTATTGGAAAATGGCCAATGAATGCCTGAAAATCAGACTAAAAATAGAAATGTTTAGCCTGATTTTGATACGTGTGTGGTATTACAATCCTTTGTTATCAACAGCATTTTCTAATGTTAAGAGCTTGTTGGCTAACTTACGTTTCCTCTGGGTTGTTCCGATATTCTTTTCCTCTGTGAGAAACAGGTCCTTGTTGCTACTCAGATATGCATTCCACATCTTGTAATCATTAATGCACTCAGGGGAGAAAGGAGGGGGCAAGAGGACATGGTTTCAAAGCCTGTTTCTGCCCAATTCATTTTGGCTTAATTTGTAGACCAAAGCAGAACTCTGTTGAAGCACGTCTTTTCTCGCCATTTGTCATGTGCTTCTCCCATCACTGAGCTGAGATATTAAGCCGTAATAATATGTCTTTGGATAGTTGAGCAGAGAGAACTTGCTGATTGTTCTTATAGTAGCTTTGTTTGGGTTTTGCAATGATCCTAATTACCATTCAGGGCCCACAAATTCTGCTCTTGTTCCCCACAGTGAAAATCTGGAAAAATGCCTCAGACTTCACCAGTGTTGTTCTGGATCTAAAATGGTGGACGCGAGAGCAGAATTGCTAAGATGTCCCTTTCTGTGATAAGTAAATGTTGAGAAAGGGAGAATGTGCCTCTGTTGTTTTCAGTTAAAGAGGGCTATGGGTCTATAAGGTTTCCAAAGCAAAGGCTCAGTCGTGCCTTGTGACAACCTCACAATAGCAGAGGGCCAGTCAGAGACAGTAGACTGGACTACTTGGATCTTGAATCCAATCCACTATGGCAATTCCTAGGTGGACGGCAGCTTTGGACCTAATATTAATTTGCTGGCATCTTTTTTTCTTTGGTGTCATGTGTGTCCTTGGAGGTGGTTGCATCTCGTGCACTAGACAAATAGAGATTTCTTAACAGCAGATCTGTGGAACTGATATTTTAAAGAATTTTATGCTCAAAAACTGATGCACTGCAAAGGTCTGGTATTAAACTTCATGTTGAACTGGGCCTTGGTGGGTTTGTTCACTGATAAGCCTGCTTGTTTTTCTATTGTATTATATGTTTACTCCAGTAACATGAAATTTAATCAATAAATAAACCAAAGGGAAAATTTACAGCCTTTTAAATTAAAATGGAGGGATTTTGCTGATTGCTGATACATCATGAATATCATAATAAGAAAAAGACAGCTGCTCCAACATGGATTTATTATGAGTATGCTGTTTCTAAAACTAATTTTATTTTCCTTTGCATTTTATTACCTGGGTGGATTTGTGAATGATTGCCAATCAATTCCTAAGTTTTACCCTGCCAGGCCTTTAGAAATTGTACCAGTTTGCTTCTTCAGAACTCTCACGAGCAATGTTGGGAATTTTTCTGACAAGGAAGACGAAATGACTCAGATGAAGCTCACAGCAATTACAGACACAACAGGTTTACATTTCTCTGAATGTGATCTGAACTCCTGATAATTTGAAGAATCAGCCTCTTCCTTTATTTTTGTGTGTATGTTTTGTGCCAATTCTACTGTGTACAGAAACTAGCTGGGAATGGAATGTTCTGATACCATAATAAAGCAAAGAGTGAAACAGAAACCAGTTTATTTCTAGGTTTGTATTTCTACCTGTTCAGCCCCTCCCTGTTTAAGAACTCCTTGGCAGCTTTACCTTATACTACCTAACATCTGCTGAAAGATGGACGGCTGCCCAACCCCGCCTCCTCACCCCCCGTTTTTTTTCTTCCTGCTGTTACACTATACCTTTTATCTGCATATCATCAAGTCCTTTTGGACACATAATAAGATTTGTGCCAGACTATGTTTCTTGGCTTTAATGGTTAGTTAGCTTTCCAGAATACACACTCTGGTTTAGACATACTTTTATTACTGACATCATGAGAATGCATCCCTACTTATGTTTAAAATTGGGTGTTCACCCTTACATGAAAGCAATGAGATCAGGTTGAGCAAGAATCTGAGAGACAGAATAAAAACAGCTGTTATCTGCTTGAACCATTTTTTTTCTTTCACATTATGAATGATAATGATCTGGAACAGTGAGCAGCCTCCAGCCACGAGAGTTTTCCACAAATCTGGATTTCCATGTGTTTGAATAATGTCTCCTTCCTCTGCCCTTAACATGATCATTTTGCATTTATTCATGGCTGTTGGTATTTTAATAAGGTGATAAATGCAGAGGAGAAAAAACACCTTTGCTCAGTGCTCAGGTGAACATGATGGTAGGTAAGTCTCTTGGAAGTCACCCAGAAATATTAGGACTAATTGATGTAGGTTTGTGTTGAGAGTTCTCTCACTGGGAGCAAACAACAGATATTTCCAACTGTCGAGCAAATGAGGGATAGGGTGGTCCATATTAATCAAAGTACTTTTAAAACTATTACAGTTGCTCCCTATGAACTTCTCCCTCCATGAAGATCTCTCAGAATGGTAGGAAATAAGCAATCTCTCATAGAAATCCATATTCCTCTGAGTGAGTCCAGAAGAGGACTCAGGAGTTCAAACAGACGACCTGGTGTTCTCAATGAGCCATAGAGGAAGGTTTATTTAGTTTATTTTCATTCAACACTCCTTCATCACAGGCTGCTTCTGAAGATCCCACTGCATTTGCCTAGACAGACAAGCCTAAATTGGATTTAACCTCCAGAGTCAGCCTTTCATATTGCAGATGTTGCAGATTGGGGAGCAAAATTTATTCATTCTCCAAAGCCAGTGATTTACGGGCTCAAGCTGGATCAACCAGTGGAGGGCATAACTCCTACCTCCTTGGAAGAGAAGGCTGTCATTTCCTCCTCTTAATGAATTGCAATTGTTAGTGGATAGATTTTTCAGACTCTCCTTTGGAATGCTAACCCAGAAGTGCAAGTAATCAAATTGCTTATGGGTGAATATCAAAGGTTTGCTTCCAAGCATCTTGAAGGTTAGCTTCTTATGTTGGCTTTATCTGAACTAACCAGACCCCTTGGGTCTGCAAAACTGGGCTGGAAATCTTATGATGATAGTTTCTTCCCTGGATTTCTCAGTACTTTCTAATTCCGTCTGGGCTGGAAAAACCATGAGAACAGCCTTTTTGATGACACCTTTACACTTCTTTTTCTGGTCACGCATGGCAACAATAGGTGCAAGGGCACCTGAAAATAACAGCAAATGGTTAAGAGGAGAAACCCATGCTTTTCAAACATTGAAAACGGGTTTGAATTTTGGGCTGGGGCTTGCACTGATTCCAATTTATATGAATCGGTTTGCCTATTGTGATTTTCATTTTATGTGAATTGGCTTGCCCGTGTAATACTAGACTCCCCAAATTCTGCGAAAGGTTTTATGCAGCACATCTGCTTGTTTCCATGAGAGTGAGAAACTGAAAAGCTCTAGGGCAATTTTCAGTGGAAAATATTAATGCTGTGATAGAAATAGCTTGATGTTTGAGGATTGACGGCATTATATATAATATTTATGCACATGTACATATACATAATACATGCCTGCATGCACTCACACACATCACACTATATTAGTGACCACTCCTAGACATTGAACACATTGAACACCAGTGAATTCACATTATGTATCTCTTCAGCAAATATTATTTAAATCTCAACATGGAAGCTTTTCAGTATATAGTCAAATTCTAAAGACTTCCTTGTTCGGTAAACAGATTCTACTTACCAACATAACTTATCTATTTTAGACTTCCTAATGCAAATTAGCAAGTCACAGTGCTCACAAAATTCCTCTTGCCAGTTTTCTTGTGGCTTTTAAAAAAAATTAAATTGATAATAAGAATTTTGCTGTACAGAGATTTTCCAGTGTAATGAGCAAATCAGGGAACTAGTGGAATCTTATTTCCCCATTTTCCTTTCTTGGAATATAAGGCTTGGTCTACACTAGGAGGTTATGTCCAATTTAGCAGCGTTAAATCGAATTAACCCTGCACCAGTCCACACAACGAAGCTATTTAGTTCGACATAGAGGTCTCTTAAATTCGATTTCTGTACTCCTCCCCAACAAGGGGAGTAGTGCTAAATTTGACATGGCCATGTCGAATTAGGGTAGGTGTGGATGGAAATCGACGCTAATAGCTCCGGGAGCTATCCCACAGTGCACCACTCTGTTGACGCTCTGGACAGCAGTCCGAGCTCGGATGCTCTGACCAGCCACATAGGAAAAGCCCCGGGAAAATTTGAATTCCTTTTCCTGTCTGGGCAGTTTGAATCTCATTTCCTGTTTGGACATCGTGGCGAGCTCAGCAGCACTGGCAACGATGCAGAGTTCTCCAGCAGAGGTGACCATGCAATCTCAGAATAGAAAGAGGGCCCCAGCATGGACTGATAGGGAAGTCTTGGATCTGATCGCTGTGTGGGGCAATGAGTCCGTGCTTTCGGAGCTGCGATCAAAAAGATGGAATGCAAAGATCTACGAGAAGATCTCAAAAGCCATGACAGAGAGAGGGTACAGCCAGGATGCAATGCAGTGCCGCGTGAAAATCAAGGAGCTGAGCGTACCAGAAGACCAAAGAGTCAAATGGACACTCCGGATCTCAGCCCCAGACATGCCGTTTCTACAAAGCACTGCATTCCATTCTAGGTGAGGCCGCCACCACTACCCCACCACTGACCGTGGACTCAGAGGATGGGATATTGTCGACGGCCGCTTCCTTGGAGATGTTAGCAGACGGGGAAGATGAGGAAGGTGAGGAGGAGGACGAGGCAGTCGACAGCAAACTAGACACAATCAACAAAGGATTGAATAAGGACTGGGAATGGCTGAGCCATTACAAACATTGAATCTATCTCCCCTTGTAAGTACTCTCACACTTCTTATCAAACTGTCTGTACTGGGCTATCTTGATTATCACTTCAAAAGTTTTTTTTCTCTTACTTAATTGGTCTCTCAGAATTGTAAGACAACTCCCACCTGTTTATGCTCTCTGTATGTGTGTATATATATATCTCCTCAATATTTATTCCACTCTGTATGCATCCGAAGAAGTGGGCTGTAGTCCATGAAAGCTTTATGCTCTAATAAATGTGTTAGTCTCTAAGGTGCCACAAGTACTCCTGTTCTTTTATCTGAGATGGATAATTCTGAGTAATTTTTTATAATCTATACTTCTTGGTACTCAGCCCCACATGATTTAGCTTCTCCACAAAAGCAAAAAACAAACGTCCTATATATCTAAACCCCCAGATCCTCTAGTTTTTTTAAGAACTCTTTGTAGTTCTGCCCTTCCTTGTATTATGGCTTGGAAGGAAGAACTAGTAAAAAGAAGTCAAACAAGGTGATGCTATCTATTCCTCACTGGATTTGAAGACATAGGCTCTACCACAGATTCAGATAATACTACTGGACATGGCCTCTCAAATAACAGGTTTCCTGAAGGGAGGATGGAAAAAAATCTTTGGTTGCAAATTTACATCATGCTTATTTAATGGAGATTGCTAAACACAAATATGGCATTTTTTTGGAATGTGTGATTAGTTCCGAAATACCACTCTAATATAGATAATTCTGTTTACCTCTTTAGGGATTTATCTGCCAACCTACATACTTTGTTAGCATTAAGTTGGTCTTCCAGCACTTGTGAGTGGAACTTGGTGAAAACAGATGAGACTTGGTTGCAGAAGAACACTAAGGTACGCCAAGTATTATTGGATAACAGGTGAAAAACTCAGTTATATGCAGACTCAATCATTTTAGGTCTAATGAAAGAGTACATGGAGCCAAACATATGAATCCCACTTGTCTAGGATTATCTTTGTTTAAAAGAAAAACCTCCCTCACAATTTCAGTCATCTTCCTAGCTCCTTTGTTTACACTGCCAGTCCTCAAAAATCAGTGACTACAAATCCACGCCACTTCCAGCATGAAGCAGGAAGAAATTACATTGTTAGGCTGATTTAGAACTATTGGCCAAGGCTTAGATTTTAATTCCACCATCTATACATCCAGGTAAAAATTCAAACTTTTTTACAATTGTATTCCTATCCTAACTCAGGGAGAACAGGGGGTTACAAAGCCAGCTCCTAAGTGACCAGAGGTGCTAGAGAACAGGAGCAGCAAACAGGGGAGCTTTGTGAGGGAGTTCTCCAGTGAAAGAGGAGAGACTACATGACCCTTGGGGGGAGTTTGTCTGTTGAGTGCTTGCTTGCCATGTGCCAGCTTCATTTAAGAGTATAGTGCAGTCTATTGCAGGCAGGGCTGGCCTTACCATGAGGCGAACTGAGGCGGCCGCCTCAGGTACCAGACTGTGTGTGGGGGGCACCACTAGGACCCAGACTGTAGAAAATTGTGTCTGCTGCTGGTACATATGTATTCTCTCTGCTCGAGATGCACAGAGATGGTGGAGTGCTGTGCTGGAGGAAGGCGGGCACAAGAGATATAACAGGCAGGCAGGAGAAAAGATGAGAGGGAATAACAGAAAGCAGCAGGAGCTGTAGGGAGAAAGAGGAGGAGGAGCCTCTTATGTACCTCTCTAGCACTCCCAGGACTGATTAACACCAGCTTCTCAGGGAGCTTCCTGTTTCCTGCTGCTTCCCTGAACCCACTTGAGGAGAACAGGCAGTCAACTGAAATACTAGGAGCCAGTTAGGCCCTCAAGATGCAGATATCTTCCCTCACGCAGGACCTGCTACCAGCCTGCTTATTTGTCCCCTTCAATTGAGTGTTGAGAGCCATTATAGCTGGAACAGAACAGCAGTCATGAGTGAAAGAAGAAAACGCCCCTCTGGGGCAGCATTCAGAAAAAGAAAGAAAGCAAAGAAAGCTTTTCTATCTAAGCAGAAAGGAGCTCTCCTGAGATACATAGACACAAATGTTCCTGGTGAGCCTTCCGGCCCCAGTAAGGATGTGAGTGGTGAGGAGATGCCTGATCTTCCAGTTAGTCAGAGTGCAGGTGACCTGGCAGCTACTGCAGCATCCATATCTCCATCTCAAATGGATGTAACCATGCACATTCCTGAAGAAAAGTGTAGATCAGAGAAGAGTGTGGTGGAGGCGCAAGAAACAGTTGCTGCTGAGTTTAGTTCCTTAAGTCTAGCTGATCCAGGACTGTGGACCCACTTGAGCAGTAGCCTGAGGAACTTCCTTGTACTGCATGGGCCACAGCAAGTGAAAAACTTCATGTTCCCCAAAGACAATGAAAATAGAAGTTTCCATCCAACACATTACTGATGTGAAATCCCCAATGGTGACAAAGTGGAGAGGTCATGGCTTATGTACTCAAAAATCCAGAATGCTGCATTCTGTTTTTGTTGCAAACTCTTCCAATCTAATGTTCCAGCCACATTGTGTTCTACAGGAACAAAGGGCGAGAAATCTGGCATGGCATGAGAATGCAGCAAATCACCAGAAAGCATTCCATAGGTGGAAAGAGCATGTATGATTATTTACCTTGTGGGCAGGTGGACTATGTGTGCATATGGTGCAAGCAGCTCATGGCCCTCAGAGACAGAGTACAGGCTGTTGAGACCAGAGGGGTCAACTGGAGGAGTGAAAGGAGACAGGGAGGTACATAGATATGACTTTCAGGGACACAACAGAGGGACCCTCCCTCCCAGTCTGACAGCCTCTGTGCTGTTAAGGAGGATGAAAGTCTTGGGGTAAGAGTGTAAAACTGGAGTAGAAGAAAACAATTCTATAGTTGTCATGATATCCTCCCACACTGAGGATACCCCTTCTGGGGACGGGAACAGAGTTGCTAGGAAGAGTCAGGTTATAGTAATGGAAATATCAATAGCTGGGTTTGTGATGACCAGGAGAACCACATGGTAAGTTGCTTGCTGGGTGAAAAAATTGCATATCTCACGAGACATCTAGACAGACTTATGTACAGTCATGGAGAGGAGCCAGTGGTTGTGGTACCAGTGACATAGGGAAAGGTAGGAGAGAGGTCCTGGAGGCCAAATTTAGTCTGCTAGGTAAGAGATTAAAGTCCAGGACCTTCATTCTCTGAAATGCTTCCAGTTCCACGTGCAGAGTCAGGAAGACAGGCAGAACTATAGGTCTGAATGATTGACTGAAATGATGCAGGGAGGATGCATGGAAGAGCCTATGCAGGAAGGATGGGCTCCACCTAAACCAAAATGGAACAAGATTGCTAGCATGTAAAATTAACAAGGTTGTAGAAGATTTTTTTTAAACTAAGGGCTGGGGGAAAGTCAAGAGGTATGGAAGAGCACATGATTTGAGCAGAGACAGCCCTTAGGGATGAATTTATTAAAGGGGGAACTCTATATCTACATATAGGAAAGAAGTTGGTAAAGTACATGTAGGAGTTAGTGAGGAACAGTCAAATGTAAGAGTTCCATTTAAATATAACCCATTAAGACAAGCAATAATATTGGCAAAATGCATAAATGCTTATATACAAAAGCTAGAAGTTAAAATATTAAGATGGGTGAACTAGAGTGCCTAGTATTGATGAGGATATTGATATAATAGGCATTACCAAAACTTGGTTGAACAAGGATAATCAATGGGATACCAAGGTACAAAATGTATAGGAATGACAAAGTAAGTCGTGCTGGTCGGGGAGCAGCACTGTATGCGAAAAAGCATAGATTCAAATAAAGTAAAAATCTTAAATGAATCAAACTTTACTATAAAATCTCTATGGATAGAAATTCCAAGCTTGAACAATAAGAGTATAGCAGTAGGAATATACTACCAACCACCTGACCAGGATGTTGATGGTGATTGTGAAATGCTCAGGAAGACTGGAGAAGCTGCTAAGGAAGAAGATGCAATAATAATGGGGGATTTTAACTGTCCTCATAATGAATGGGTACGTGTCACCTCAGGAAGAGATACAGAGATATAATTTCTAGATACCATTAATGACTGCTTCTTGGAGCAGCTTGTCCTGGAACCCTCAAGGGGAGAGGGAATTCTTGATTTAGTCCTAAGTAGAATGCAGAATTTGCTATAAGAGGTGAATATAGCTGAACCGCTCAGTGATAATGACCATAATGTAACTAAATTTAACATCCTTGGGGGTTAGGGGGACACCAAAGAAACTCACAACAGTAGCATTTAACTTCAGAAAGGGGAACTACACAAAAATGAGGAAGTTAG
This sequence comes from Malaclemys terrapin pileata, assembly GCF_027887155.1. Lineage (NCBI taxonomy): Eukaryota > Metazoa > Chordata > Testudines > Emydidae > Malaclemys > Malaclemys terrapin. Next base: position 83,737,437 of record NC_071512.1, read on the forward strand.
ATAAATGGAAATAAAAAGGAACAGTCACAAGGGTGAAATGCCTGCAAACTTCATGGAGGCTATTTAAAAACACCAAAATATAGGCTCAAACTAATGTATACCGCAAATAATAATAATAAAAACAGTAAGAGGACCAAAAAGCAAAACACAAAAACCAACAACCCCTAAACAAACCCCACTATGGCTAAACAGTAGAATAAAACAGAAATACTTTATATTGGAAGCAAAAAAGCATCCTTTAAAAATGGAAAGTCAAATTCTAGTGAGGAAAATAGAAAGGAACATAAACTCAGGCAAGTCAAGTGTAGAAATAAAATAAGGCAGGCCAAGAAAGAATTGAAGAGCAGCTAGCTAAAGACACAAAAATTAACAGCGACATTTTTAAAAATTACATCAGAAGCAGGAAGCCTGCCAAACAATTAGTGGGGCCACTGGATAATCAAAGTGCTAAAGGAGCACTCATGGAAGACAGGGCCATCAAAGAGAAGATAAATGAATTCTTTGCATCCATCTTTACTGTAGAGGATATTTGGAAGATCCCCACACCCATTATTTTTAGGTGAAAAATCTGAGGAACTGTCCCAGACTGAGGTGTCAATAGAAGAGGTTTTGGAACAAATCGATATATTAAACACTAACAAGTCATCAGATCCAGATGGTATTCACCCAAGAGTTCTGAAGGAACTCAAATATGAAACTGTAGAACTACAAAATGTGATATGTAACCTATCACTTAAATCAGCTTCTGTACCAGATGACTGGAGAGGTAGCTAATGTAACGTCTATTTTTTTAAAAAAAAGGCTCCAGGGAAAATCATAACAATTACAGTCCGGCTAATTTCAGCACTAGGCAAATTGGTTGAAACTACAGTAAAGAACAAAATTATCAAACACATAGATAAACACGATATGTTAGAGAAGAGTCAACTTTTTAAATGGAAATCATGTCTGACCAAGCTATTAGAATTCTTTGAGGGTGTCAATGCATGTGGATGAGAGTGATCCAGTTAATATCGCGTACTTGGACTTTCAGAAAGCCTTTGACAAGGTCCCTCACCAAAGGCTCTTAAGTAAATTAAGCAGTCTTGGGATAAAAGGGAAAGTACTCTAATGGATTAGTAACTGGTTAAAAGATAGGGAACAACGGGCAGAAATAAATGGTCAGTTTTCACAGTGGAGAAAGGTAAATGGCAGGGTCCACTAAGGATTGGTGCTGGGTCCTGTGCTGTTTAACATATTCATAAATGATTTGGAAAAAGGGGTGAACAATGATGTGGCAAAATTTGCAGACGACATACAATTACGCAAGATAGTTAAGTCTGAAGCTGACTGAAAAGTATTACAAAGGGATCTCGCTAAACTGGGTGATGGGATGACAAAACGGCAGATGAAATTCAATTTGATAAGTGCCAAGTAATGCACATTGGGAAAAAATAATCCCAACTATACATACAAAATGATGAGGTCTAAATTAGCTGTTACCACTCAGAAAAATCTTGGAGTCATTGTAAATAGTTCCCTGAAACATCTATTCAATGTGCAGCAGCAGTCAAAACAAGCTAACCGAAAGTAAGCAACGATTATGAAAAAGGATAGTTAATAAACAGAAAATATAATACCATTATATAAATCCATGATCTGCCCACACCTTGAGTACTGTGTGCAGTTCTGGTAATCCCATCTCCAAAAACATATATTAGAATTGGAAGAGGTGCAGAAAAGGACAACAACAAAGAGAGATTAAAAAGACTGGGATTGTTCATCTTAGAAAAGAAATGACTAAGGGTATGTCTACACTGAAAACTTCAAAGAGCTGCTGTGGGAACGCTCCCGCAGCAGCGCTTTGAAGTGCGAGTGTGGTCACGTGCGAGCACTGGGAGAGAGCTCTCCCAGCGTTCCTAGTAATCCATCTCCACGAGGGGATTAGCTCCCAGCACTCGGAGCCTATCTACACTAGCACTTTAAAGTGCTCAGACTTGCTGTGCTCAGGGGGGTGATTTTTCACACCCCTGAGCCAGCTAGTTAGAGCGCTATAAAATGTAAGTGCAAACAAGCCCTAAGTGGGTGATATGATAGAAAGTGAATAGGGAAGTGTTACTTACCCCTTCATATGACATCTGATGAAATTAATAGTTAGCAGATTTCAAAAAATAATTAGATAAGTTCATGGAGGATAGGTCCATCAATGGCTATTAGCCAAGATGGTCCTAGATGCAACCCCATGCTTCAGGTGTCCCTAAACCACCAACTGCCATAAGTTGGGACTGGACGACAGGATATGGATGCCTTAATAATTGCCTTGTTGTGTTCATTCCCTCTGAAGTGTCCGACACTGGCCATTGTCAGAGACAGGTTATTGAGCTAGATATTTCATTGTTTTGACCCAGTATCTCCATTCTTATGTTTCACCAAATAAGGATAATGTCCTAAGTTCATTCAGGTATTAGGAGATGTTACTTCTCATTTGTATACAGAAATATTAATAATTATGATGACATTGGTTTACCTTCGACTTATCAGTATGGTATTAAGAGCCAAAAATTTTCCATTAAAAGGACCAAGGGATATTAGAGTAATTAACTGATTATCTCTGTGACACTTTGGTGACATTCAAACTCAACACATTTTCCTATTTATAAAGTGAAACAGAATAAAGGTGTTGTGTATTTTTTTCCTGTAATTAGGCATATGTTCTAAATAGATATTAGACAATTACCAAAACATAATGATAAATACATTAATTAGTTTTGGAAACTCTTCCATTTTCACTAGCAATAATTGTTGAATTTATTTCCTCTTTTACAAGGAAAACTTTCTGCACAGTTTAGCAGGAGACTGTTCTTTAACCTCATTTTTTAAATTAGCCCTTAGATAAGAAGAATTTAAAGTTAAAAAACCTTGGGACAGTTTATCTGTATTCATATTGCATAGAAAACTTTTTTCAAACAAGTTAGTGAAAAAGTCCAGACCTTCCTTTCTCAGGAAACAGCTCACAGTTAGGCATGCCTGTAATTTATGGATGCATATTTAATATGATAAATATTTGCTAGCAATTTAAGAAATTATTGGTAAGGTAATTTTCTCAGCTGTGTCAGCTCATTCTATTTATAAACTTTTATAACCACATTTTGAAAAGCATCCATTAATTTCTGGTATTCAACTTGAGACAGAGTCCAATTGGGAATTTCTACATGGCTATTTTTAGCTCCATAGCATGAGTCGGTAGATCTGTATTCTGAGACTGACTTCCATGGGTGGGTTTTTATTTTTTTTTATTTTTTTTAAAATGTAGATATTCCCTTAGTGTCTCAAGATACACAACCAAAATTGTGTGCACTTAAAATTAATGGATAGTTTTGAGATCTTTTGCCTTAATCTTTTATGGGCTGATCCTGCTCCCATTGAAATCAGTGAAAGTTTTGCCATTGACTTCCGTGGAAACAATGTTGGCCTTTATACAATCTTTTGACACTGATCAGTGATCTGAATTCTTAAAAATTCTCTCTAATCTTACTGATTTATGGACACAGATCTGCACTTTCGTGTCAATCTTTTATGAACTGCGCATAACAGATACTGGGATGACTGGTACCCTATAAATGCCATAGGTTGGGTAAGGATAGACCAACATAATGTATCAGTGAAATTCTGCTCTTTAGAAATACATAACATTCAAAATTAATTAACTTTCAGGAATTTGGCTGATACATAAAAGACAGGACATTTCAAATATGACCTAAAAATAAGGCTAAAAATCTTCCAAGGAGAAGTTTCTTGTGAGAATTCTGAAACTTGCATGATCTGGCCAGATTATGTTATCACATTAGATCAATTTACTAGTATTTTTGTAGCACTCTGAACCTATAAAGAACAATACAAATACAAAGTATCATTATAATCATCAGATGAGCAATATTAGAAGAATAAACTCTAGTAGTATTTTGATACTTCCACTTCTGGTACTCAATGAACGAAGAAATGGAAAGGGCACAATTTTGTATTTTATTCTTTTTTAAAGAAAAAGTGTAATTTAACTTTTCAAACTTTATGAAAGTCCACCCCTAATCTAAGGCAAGACTTTTCAAACAGCTTTACCTATCCCTAACTCAGAGTAATATGTCCCCATAAAAGAATGTAGTACAGTGAAATCTTGTGGACACAGTGTGTCTACCAGGAAGTGCAGAAGCATCAAGAAGTGCGTTAGAGAGATATGAAGACACAGCATTTAGGGAGTGTCTGATGTAACACTGAATCTGCTTTAATCCATTATGTTATTGATATAGTAGTTAAATAAAAGCATTTCACTAAAATCCAGGAATCCCTCCTTCCCCAAGAATACTACTAAGAATAAATTTTTAATGTTTTCTCCCATTCTAGTTTAACAAATGCCATATTCAGCAATTTAAACTGAACAAGCTCTTAAGGTCTTAAATTATCTAGCTCAAAATCCTACAAAGACTTATTCACATGTTTAACTTTATGCACCATGAGTAGCCCCACTGACTTCAGTGGGACTACTCACATGTCTAAAGGTTCAGGGCCCTATTTGCTAAGATTAGGGTGACCAGATGTCCCGATTTTATAGGGACAGTCCTGATTTTTGGGTCTTTTTCTTATATAGGCTGCTATTACCCCAACCCCCTGTCCCGATTTTTCACATTTGCTGTCTGATCACCCTAGCTAAGATGTGTAGACAGCACCACAAAATTAGGATTTTAGGACTTGTCTACATGGTGATTTATTCTGGAAGTTAGTCGCTAGAACTGGAAGGTGTAATTTCCAGCTTGAGGAGACATTCCCATACTAGCTTTGGTCAAACTAGCATGCTAAAAACAGAAGTGTAGCCATGCGAGAGGCTAGCTGCCCCAAGTATGATCCTGTCCGACTGGGCACAGGGTTTCATGGCTACACTTCCACTTCTAGCACGCTAAATCTATCAAAGCTGGCGCAAGTATGTCTCCTTGAGCCAGAATTTGTACCTTCCATCTCTAGCTTAAACATATCCTTAGTATAGATAACATACTTGTAGGACAACATCTTGTGGTACTACTTACACAGCAGTGTCTGTGGTGGATCTGGAAATGTAGGCCATATCTGAGAAATTAACTTAATTCCTTTTGTTTTGCTTAAAATATTTTCCCCTGAATTCCTACTTTATTGTTTCCCACCCAACTGCAAGAATTAGCTCAGTAGACTGGATACTGGAACACTGTGACAGTCAATTTAGTTTTAAAGGAAAGTGACTTTACATTTTAAAGCACAAAGAAAACACAATTTGGAGATAGACCACAGACAGCAAAAACATAGTTAATAAAACACAACAGAAGACCTATAGAGGTTTCTGTAAAATGCCTAGTGTCATTTTAAAATCTTTCAAAAGCTTCTGTCTAGCAACTGTACTGACAAGACCAATTTTAAGCAGCTAGAGCTGCAAACTACAGAAGATCTTTTTCTAAGAAAATGTCTTTTTAAAACTTATGTTATCTAACTTTCTAGGCTTGAACAAACAGTAATTTAAAAAAAATCTATTTTCAGTCATCAAAAGAAAGTTGCGAATGCAGTAATGTTTTTATGTGAAAATGACAGCACTAACTTTAGCTTCTCCAGTATCCAATAGGGTTTTATTGAATGGTTTTACTATTAGGATCTCTGTCACAGATAAAATAGACAAAGGCTTTACCTCAGCTGAAATTAAGTTTATTTTTCTTTAATAGTGATCATTGGGTTAATTTGCAGAAGGGCTCAAAAATAACTGGAAAATATTGATTTAATAGCTCCAGCTTTCATAAACTTCATATCTTTTCTTTTTAAATTCTGGTAATATGCCAAAGAACAATTTCCAGTACACCAGTTGTGTTCCATAAAAAAAGGTAAAAATCAATTAAAGTCATATATTCTAGAGGAGCACCTAACTATATGGAAACGTTATTAAGTTAAAGCCTTTTTTGTTGTTTCTGGCAGTCCTCCTCCAAACTGTGTCTAAACCACTTTGTTTCACTGAAGACGAAAGGAAGCTATGTGTTTTCTTTTCTTGGCAGGTGAAGGTATAACTAATACAGAGAGGAACTTCTTGGTAGTGTATGGGGTGCAGCGGAAGCTGGCTAACCAATGACATCACCCCGTCACAAAGAAACTATCAAGGCCATTCCACACACTCTGGAAATTAGAACAAGCTGCTGTCCAGTCACCAATGCCATGATACCAAAAGGCTAAATGATAATGGGGGGAGAGGGAAGGGTCAAAAATATGTAATTCCAATATGACACTTGGTCTAATTCTTCCTGTAAGATTAGATATTCTGAATGTGAATTAATATACATCTCAATGATGCTTTGTTTTACTTAATGTGTTTTTCTTCCATGTGTTTTCTGAGGCAGTTCCTCTCCCCCGTATGTTCATAGGAAATAAAAATTGTCTCTGGCTTTCCCTAGAAAAAGAAATAGAAACTTTCAGAGCATATGGCCTTTTAGATGAACTAGTCACTTTAAAATAAGCTCATCCATTCAACTTGAGGACGACTGCTTTCAGTGGTAGAACAATAGTACCAGAATAGCAATGCATGCATTCTGCTAGATAGAGGATATATTTGAATGCTTTGTCAAAAAATTGGATTTCTTGTTTAATGCCAAATGGATACAAGATTTAGGTAATAGAATAATCTGTCAGCCTCAAAAACTACTATGTTTGACAAGAGAGGAGGTGCAACATTTTGATTCCCCAGTATAGATGACCTTTATACAAATGCGTGACATAAATGCAATAAAAATAGATTTACTTGAATACATTAATGCTTTCTTTTAAAGGCTGCCATAACCTTTTATTTACTGAGTAAGTTTTTTTTTTTTAAATCCAATGGCAATCAACCTATCAGTGAGTAAGTTATAATCTGGAAATTGATAGTGAAATAAATACTATTTTTGCTTAAAAACATCTGGCATTTTATCCGATATGCTTTTTTCTTTCATGACTCCTAAATGTAGCATTCCATTCTGAAAGGAAACTACAATGCAAACTGCAAACTTTTAAATAATTATTTCATAGCCATGGCTTTCTGCATTTCCAGAAATGTGCACTGCAATTATTCTTGCTTTCAGAATATGCAGCCGAAGCAAAAGACTAAATTTAATTTACTCTCTTCCTGTTTTTTTTCTGTGATCTCTCTCTGTATGTAGTATATATATTTTCAAATGACTATATATTAATTCTGTCAGAGAGAAAAAGAGACTCCCACATTAGTTCCTGCTAGTCAGAAGTCAGGACCTGAATCTATATCACTGGAGCTCTCCACATATAACAGCCTTGACATTGTCAACTGTTATTCCAGTGACTAGTGCGCTTAGTTGCAATGAAGCCATTTCTCCAGATTATTCTATTCTGCCCTTGGGGCACTTATGCCGAAGAATGACCCTTTTCTCTTACACACCAGGACCAGGAAACCTCTACAACAATTACAAATCCTGCCCAGCAATGGCAGTGTTGGGAGTTGAAATGCCTCCTTCAAAGCAACAGGCTCCACACACCAGCGTCCTAGTTTGTCAAATGATCTTTTTTAAAATGTCCCCTTGCCATGATCTTTTTTAAAATGTCCCCTTGTTTGTGAAGTTTTAATTCCTGTTCATAGTGACATACTAAAATACCTCCAAAAATGTTAAGGTCAAAAAGGAGAAAAATTCCCTATACGGTTCATCATAATTCGGCTTGTGAGGTGGCAACCCATGACAATTCAGATTATGGTCATAAATCAGTCGTAAAGCAGGGCACATATTTCAACAGATCATTGGAACAATCTGCACACTGCATGAGAAGTAACATCCCGATTCAGGGGGGCACTTAAGCATGTGCATAACTTTGAGCACATGAATACTACTTGCATTCTTCACGTTATACACCTGTTTAAGTATCTTGATGAAGTGGGGCAACATTTGTCCACCCCAATTCTGATTCCCCCACAAACCCAGGGAAGAGAATGTGTAATATATTGCAAAGTGTGTGTCATCCCCTCTAGTGACTACTCCACATAGAGGAAAGCAGCCAGCTAGTGCTCCCAGCTAGTGGAGTATTCCTTTAGCTCAAGTGGTTCACGTTTGTAAAATTTCAGGCTGAAGATCTCAGGGTCAAATTCTGCTGAAGAGCACTGATGAGTCTCTCTCAGACATTCTAGAAGAAAGAGTCTTACCTCATTTTATGCACATAAAATGTGCTGTATAGATTAGTCATTCTCCTGACAGGAATAATCTGTTCTGGTGGAACAGTTGGGGAGGTCTTCGCATGAGGTTTCTGCAGGCCAGAACACAGGCAGACATTAGCACAGGTAGAGACCCAACTTTTGGCCCAGATTTGCTGTAATTGGTCATTATTAGTCAGTGACAATCATCAGGCCAGCATTTTATATGGCAAAAGTTCTGGACACTTTTAAAAACATGTACTGTGTAGTTTTATAAGAAATATTACTTCGCTTACAGACTGAGTGTCTTTTTTATTGACATTTTTGTGTTATTTATTCATTTTTCCTTGATGAGGCAAGGCATAATTCTATAATTTGGTATTTTATGGTCAACATACAGTATGACTTTTCCTGACAGAGCTGTTAACTCATTTGTGCTAGTGGTTGGGAATTCTTTGTGCTAAATGCTGTTGAATTTAGCTTCTATGAGATTCTGACTCAATGCCAAGGAAACGCATTTGTTAGCATTGTCAAAAAAGTTCAATGTTAAGATCATTGAAGTCATTGTACCTTAGCAACATCCTGACACTGGGTCACCACTGGGTAAACATGAATGCTGTACTCAGCATTTTGGAGTGTGTATCTAAAATAGAATGATATTACGCGATTTAAGAAGAAATTAAACAAAAATCATCCTTTAAAATAACATTTAAACAAAAGTAACAGATATAATGGGGATGAAAAATAGTCAGCAGCTCTTTATGTTCAATTGGGTAATAGCAAACACTACTGAGATCCCAGATGTGGGGCATGGAATCAATTAAATAAAAATCAATTAAAATCACTAAGAGTCTATGTGACAAGACATCTGAAAGATCCTACGCTCTAACTGAGCTAATGGGCCTGGAAAGGAAGTGCTGTAGTGAGACCTTTAACTACCGTATTGCACCCCCAAAAAGACATGTTAATGCTCCCATTTGCTGCCCATTATTCATTTAAAGGTGCAAAATTGAACCTGAAAAAAGGGTGGGGGGCTGTATTGAGGTCCCTTTAAAAATATGGCTCAATAACTTAGATAGGAAAAGCCTCAGATTTTTATTAGCACACCAATATTAGTGAAGTCACAAAGCTTTCAGCTGGCAAAATCAACATTTCCCTCCATCCAGCTGTTATCATACCACATATATTACAGTTAACCAGCATATTAGTGATATTTGTGTTGAAGAGAGAATTACACTAGTATCCAATAAGATTATATAATATAAAAGCAAATTTACTACCACTTATCTGATTCAAAGTACAGATCCCCTGGGGCCTTTAACTGTATTTTGTCTAACAAATGTTGAGCCTACTCTTGCTCTCAGAAAATGTACAGTTTATCCTTTTATTTCACTCTGAGCTTTGCATAGTATGAGCTATCAGTTTCTACTTAAGGGAACTCTCTGTGAGGGCCAGATTCTGTGCAGACCCCAGAGGGGTGCACAAGGCATGCGTATGTGTGTGTGTGCTGGGGGTGCCCTTCCCAATCGTTCGTCCTTCTCTATAGGACCTGTTCAGAATTCTGATAGGTGGTATAGTCCACGTTCCTGACTAATACTCCTACAAGAGTCTGCTATAGGAAAGGTGGAGAAGCAGAAGTGGGACTGTCAAGGCTGATAACCCACTCTGACACTTCCAGTGCAGAAGGTGGGGGCCCGCAAGGATTCTAAAAACTAATACTGGCCACTCCAGGCTGGTATTACACTCCCAAGGTCACAGCTTCTCTCTGACCTTGGATGGGTAGATGCTGCCACTCAAATGCAAAACCCCTTGGAACCCAGGAAGGTGCAGTTGGGATTTCCTTCCTGTGGGGTACCCTCAAGCCCTTTCACACACACCCCTCCAGGGAAGAGCTAAGAAAGGAAAACAAAGAAATCAGCTGTTGCCACCAGCTAACTAAAAAACGTGTGCACAAACTTCTTAAGACACAAAAATCCAAATCCTGTTCTTAAAAAAGGTAAATTTTATTAAAAATAAAAAGACTTGCTAGATTTTTAAAAGAGCAATTCCAAAAATTAAGCACCCAAAATAGTTTTCTGGGGGTTCAGCTTAAAGGTTACAAGCAACAAAAGCATCTGGGGTTAGCACAGAGGAATCCACAAGCCATAAGAAATAAACAAAATAAACCTAATTGTGTCTTCCTACACATTTTATGATCTACTTACATATTCGGGTTCCAAATAAGCAATTCTAGGTCTGATTCTGATGATTTTCATACCTGGCCTTCAGCTTCTCACAACATAACTGCTGCCCTGTTCCCCTCTTTCCCAGAGAACCACAACATACAGACAATTTTAAAAAGTTCTAACCCCCCCATTGGCTCTTTTGGTCAGGTGCCCACTCACTTCCCTTTACCTACGCATGCAGTCAGACTTTAACCCTTTACAGGTAAAGCAGGTAGAGAATAGCTACCAAGAGGGATTCTATAGCTAACTGGCTGGCTGGGTGTCCACAAAAGGGAGCTATCCCTCTTCTCATTTATCACAGGGATCATAGAACAGGCCCACATCCCCAGTAGCCAGCAAATCTGACATGGAATGAGGCACAAGCTGCTTCTTCTCCATGGGGTAAAGGTAAGTGGTCAGGTGTGCTGGCAGCAAGATTCCCCAGGAGAAATGGTCACTGATGAAGCCTTCTGGTGCTCCTGACATAGTACAGTTACTATATATGCCCTGCAATATGCCTGAGGGTACCCCCAACAGACGCTTGCCATAAATAAAAAATAATACTCTGCACCTCTGTTTAAATACCCCAGAGTGCTTTACAAATATTGGCACATTCAGCCTCACAGACTTCCTGGGAGGAGGTATTATTATCCCCCTTGAAGTCAATGTAAAGCAGGTTCTCAGACAGATTCTAGGTGCACCTCAAAATGGAGGGCACCAAAATTTGGTGGACATATTTTGAAAATTTTGGCCTAAGTGTCTTGCCCAAGATCACACAATGAGGCTATGGCTGATCCAGCAATAGAGTTCCGCGCTCCTTTCTCTAAGTTCCTTGATTTAATCGCCAGGCGTGAAATGTTGGCTCCACTGAAGTCAATGGCAAAACTCCCTTTGACTTCAGTGGGACAAACATTCTGCCCAAGGCCATCACCCTTCTCTCTGTTCACTTCCCTGGGACCAGAGCTTGTTGATACTGCAGGTCACAGGCTCAGGACTTTATATGCCTTTTACATTGTCTTTTTCTTCCCCATTTTAAAATTCACTCTTTGTTGCACAGGCCTCACAGTTTAACAATTATTGTGCTTTCATCTTTATCCTTCTTGCACTGGATTTTTTTTTTCTTGAGATATAGTGTGCATGGTCCACCCTCACCAGGTCATTTTCAAGCCCATAAGCGCCTTTCTCCCTCCCCATGAGACCTGCCGCTGTGCGCGCAGCGCTCTGGGGGCCGGGGCTGCACGCTCCCGTGGGGCAGGGTTTGGCTCTGCGGGGAGGCAGACACCCTCCCCCCTCTCCTGGAGCCCTGCCACCGCGTGTGCAGTGCTCTGGGGGCCGGGGCTGCACGCTCCCGCGGGGCAGTGGTTGGCTCTGCGGGGAGGCTAGGAGCCTCATCTCATGCCATGGTAAGGAGTCCGGGGACAGGGGGGTTGGATAAGGGGTGGGGGGAGTCAGGGGACAGGGAGCAGGGTGGGATCCCGGGTGGGGGGGTCTCTGGAGGGAGCAATCAGGGAGCAGGGGGGGTTGGATGGAGCATGGGAGTCCCGGGGTCTGTCAGGGGGCGGGGGGTAGATAGGGGTCAGGGGACAGGGAGCAAGGAGGATCCTGGGGGGGCAGTTAGGGTGGGTGGGCCTCTGGAGGGGGTGGTCAGGGGACAAGGAGCGGGGAGGGGTTGGGAGTTCTGAGGGTGGCAGTCAAGGGGGCATGAAGTAGGAGGGAGTGGATGGGGCGGGGCTAGGGTGGAGCTCCCTGGGTGCACACTCTAATGAAATAGGCTGTGCCCGCCTATGTTCAAGCCTCAAGATATCTGGGAACTAGTCTTTCAGAAAAGCCACTCAAATGTTTACAGTTCAAAATGCACACACCACAACCTATTTGAACAGCTGAAAATCCTTTCATTTGGTTTTCAAGGTAGTCTCATTTGTATGTAAGCTTTCCAGGTAAGTCAATGGTTTTCTTGGAGTCAATGATGTGATGATTCTATTTATTTCAATAGGGCTATGCATATTAAAATTAATGCACAGAGAAGCCACAAAAGAAAACTCCAATCACACAAAATGCTCTGGTAAACATTTTATTCTTATGATTTCTATGGAATATTACCACTTATTATTCTCACTTTGCTATGTTCATCTGAAATTAGCAGTACAAGAATCCCACTTATTCCAAAGGGAATTTGCACAATGAAAATGACATACCCATAATACCACATGAAAAGAAACTTCATCATCATCATAATATATTTAATTATGCTGCTGGGAGTTTTTTTCCCCCTTTATAATTCCAAAAGGCCGTAAGTCCCTTTAAGGACAATTGTAACTCAACATTTTGATCTTGAGCAAATATATATCTGAAGCTCTGAGTAATTTACTTTCTCTGCCACTCCATAAATCAAAACAAGTGTTATGGATTAAAAAGTCTTTTTCTGGAAATATTTGAAACCGTGCTGCCAAATTGCATGCCGGGTTTCAACTTGATATGATTTGAAATAGCTGAGAGATAAAAGCCATGAAAATTGGGATTTATTAATGAATAGGAAAGAAACCCTACTGTCTGCTGTAATACTGAGTGGAGCTAAACATTATGAAAAGATGTGTGGCATATGTTTAGTGGCCCTGTTTCCCCAGTGAGGAGTTTCTCAGCCTTCTTAAAACCATGTTATTTTAAAAATATCAAATGGCACCAGTTCTGCCTTATATTCTGTGAGATGCTGAGCTTCCTCATCTCCTGATGACTACAATGGGAATTCCACAGATACATAGACTGTAAGGTCGGAAGGGATCATTATATCATCTAGACTGACCTCCTGTACAACACTGGCCATAGCATTTCACCCACTTACTGCTGTAGTGAGCCCAATGATTTTAGCTAAAGCTTATCTTCTAGAAAGGCATCCACTCAGGATCTGAAGACATCAAGTCTTTGGAGGTGAGGGCAATTCACAGGATTAAGCTCCAAGATCCTGATCCAGCAAAGCACTTAAGCATGTGTAAAGCTCTTAAGCACACGCTTAAGTGCTTTGCTGAATGAGTGCTTATCTGCCTGTACACTTCTATTTAGCTGGGCTGCTTCTTCTGCAAGAAGTGGGCAGTTATGGTTAGACCAAACCCTAACCATATCCAGCTTCTATGGCAAGACACCTGCTTAGATGAGAATACATCTCCCTCAGATTAATCGTCAACAAGGCTAACAGCAAGGAAATGCAGGTAGCAAGGAGAAAAGAAGAAACGTGAGAATGAAAGAAGGGGATAAGAAGAAAGAAAGATAAAGTAAAGAAAGAAATACCCCAAATTATCCACAGGAAAAGGTGGCAGACCATGTGACTAATTCATTTTGTGGGCATGCTTGGTGCTTCTTAATTGTTGCATGGCACTTGGGTACCATGGGGACAGGTGCCTTACTAGTACCATATGGCAAGTGTTAGATAGATTAGATTCCAGGGCAGACTGCAATAGCTCATAAAATATTGTTTGTTTAAAATGTTTGTGCAAATCCAGTGGAAACTTCAGTGTGCAGCACTCAGTCAAACCCCATTTATCGAAACCTCAAAAATGGGAGGTTAAATATTGGTTTTGTCTCCTGTCTTGAATTATAATCCCCATCCTAAATCAGTAACCCCCACTAACCTTCTCCCACTGTTTATCTACAGTCTTGTGATTGGGACTGCATGTCCACACAAGAGATTAAACCCCACTGTATGAGCTATTCTGACATTGGGTCCATGCACATAGGGAAAGCAGGTGATGTGGGTCTGTTTACTCTCTATTGCCCCATCTGGAGCAGGTAGGAGGAGAATGGATGGGATAAAGCAGGAAATAGGCAGATGCTTAGCTCCACACCACTCCACTACTCACTGGCCCGCACAGCTGAGCCAACAAAGGGAATATCATAATTTGCTGCTGGTGTAGGTCAGGATCAAATAACTACCTTCCTATTCTCAACCCCTTCCTCTAGGAGGAAGCAGGGAAAGAACTGTGCCTTAAAGAAATACCCCTATGTTACAATGCTTTCTGGGGATGTACGTTGGCTGATGCAGTTTATGCACCACTCCTTGCCTAAAGTCACAATCTAGCCCGCAATTGATTTTGCTCTCCCTGATAAATTTCAACTAAACTGGATTGGGACATATTTTCATACAGCTGAGACTGGTTGCGCAGCTTTGTATCCTCCCTAGAAGCAAATTACCCTTCATGTTTGTCTTTCTTAATGCAGCCATATATTGGATGGATGACATCAATGTTTCTTCTACAGTAACCCCCAACATCTCTTTCCTTTATCAGTATGCTGCATGACAGTGCTACTTAATAGGTATTCTCTATTTTGGTTCATTGCTCCCAGACTTAATATTTTACATTGTCTACACTAAACTTCATTTTCATTTACTGGCCCAGTAATCTAAGATATCCAGCTCTCTCTGAATAAGGTTGCATTGTTCCTCATTACATGAGGCTAACTGCCTGTAAAATGTCATATTTTAAAATTAAGCTGTTTTTAGCTGTGGCTTGAACAAAGAAACTCCTTTTTTATTTGGAAACAACAGCTTTCTAAACACTCTGGTCCACGTTTTCTAGTAGGTGAGTGGCTAAGTCCATGCACTTGATTTAGGCACACAAACAAACCTACCACGTCTGGAGCAAGTAGGCAGAGAATACAGCGGGGGGGGGCAGGAAATAAGCAGAGGCTTAGTTTCACCTAAATCTTGTGGTTAAGGCATACACAGGGTTGCATATATGTGCTTCCCAAATGCATTGACCCAAGCTAACTTGTGCACACACATTAGAGGATTTGTTCACTTACTCAGGAACTCATTGACTTTAAGGCTAGAAGGGACCATCACAATCTGAGCTCCTGAACATTGCAGGCCACAGAAGCACACCCATCCACTCCTGCAGTAGGCCCATAAGCTCTGGCTGAGTTACTGAAGTCCTCCAAAGTTGATTTAAAGACTTCAAGTTACAGAGCCACTTGAACCAGGCTGGCACAAAAGTATATGCATAGTTCAAAATTAGGGTCTAAATTTTAATAAATAGGCAAACAAGCAAGCAAAAACCCGTAATCAACCAATCAACCACAACAACAACCCCCGTAACCCTATCAATCTGACAGCTTGAATACATTTCAGACTCAATTTAAAAAGCTACATTTTTATTCAAAACCTTGGATCCAAATGGCTCTGATTTTTGGGGTGTTTTAAATCTGAGCTTAAATCTGGATCAGAAGTCTCCCAAGTTATCTTTCTGGATCTGAATCGAGGCTTTACGTGCAGTTGGTCTGTGGTCTCTACTAAAACTGCCAACCATTGTGTTACGTAAGGCCAATAATGATGGTAGCTTTTCTGATGGTGCCACTTATTCAGTAAGGTCATCTGATCTTTCAAGGACTTATGCAAGTGCTTAATTTTATGTACCATGAATTAGTTAGCCCTATTGACTTCAGTGAGACTACATACAGTGCATAAAGTTAAGCACGTCCCTAGGTCTTTGTAAGATCAAGGGATAAGAAATCAATTGAGATGACCCAGAGGAAAGCAACGAGGTGATGACAACTTTAAGCCACTACTGCCAGAGTTCACATGCAAACAAGAATGATTCCGTATCTCTTTCAATTTCTTTACTTATTCCCTCCACTTTTAATTACTTTGGTGCTATTGGACATTGCTTTAACGGAATTATTTAATAGAAATAATATTAATTATGAAAAGAGGTTAAATGGTTTGAGACCATTATAGGGTCATACATCCAGTGCCTCCATCAAACTGCTAGCCATAATTTGGAGCTGCTGTTGACAGTGAGTCTTAAACTGACAAAAACTGAGCCAATGGGACAAATTCATGCCAGATATAAGTGGACACCACTCCACTGAAGTCCACAGCATCCATTTGGCCCACTGAGTCACTTTCAAATTTAAATGCATGAGCCAATGGAGCTACGAAAATGCCATAAGACAAGCTTCAGAAGCCACATTTCTGTCCGCTATCATTCTGAAAGCCACTTTTGGTGAACAATGTATGGCAAGGAAGTTTGAGCATCAGACTTTGGGGAAAAAGATCACAATTGATGACTAAGGTCCAAAAGAGAATTTTCATTTGGAACACTGATCTTGAAAGTATTTTTCATTTTTGTATATTTACGTAAATATATTTTTCCTTCTGTTAAGCATAAGATATCAGCCACTGTTCAAGGCAGGGCACTGGACTAGAGAAACAGCTATGATCTTGTGGTGAATCCAACATTCTCATATAAAATATATAAATCTGAGCTCCTAAAAGTGTGAAAACACTGATTTAACAATAAATATGAAAATGTGGAAACCCTGCTGGATGGATGTCCCCTTTTTTTCAGTTCTTGGGAGGCTGGAGAGGTTTATGAAAGGAAGGGAAAGAAAGCAAAGACACACAAAGGTTTTCATGATGTTCAAAGACTATAGCTTAAGTAGCAATGATGCAATACCAATCCCATTTCAGCAGTGATTTCCCTACACACCCCCGAATTTCCCCAACACCCCCCCCCCCCCCAGTTTTGTGAACTACACCTGTACCTCAATATAACACTGTCCTCGGGAGCCAAAAAATCTTACAGCATTATTGGTGAAACCGCGTTATATCTAACTTGCTTTGATTCACCGGAGTGCGCAGCCCCACGCCCCCCGGAACACTGCTTTACCACGTTATATCCGAATTTGTGTTATGTCGGGTCGGGGGGGAAGGGGAATGAAATGTTGTTGTTCTTATTGTCTGAGTAAAGGACAGTAGAACTGTACTTAGCCTGTGCTGATTGAGGGCATCAAGAGAGAGGGTGGGGACCTGTCCCTCTCCACTGTTTAAAGACAGAGCTGATTAGGCTCCATAGATAGTCTTTTGTTCTGTTAAGTGACCACTGAAGCTGAAATCACTGATAATCAGGTCTAAGTGCTTAGTCCTGCTGTGGGGACAGTGTTTTTATGGAAGAGATGGCCCAGACTGCACTAGCAGCAAGGTTTCCCCACTGAGAGCTCAGCTGAAATCACTGAGAACTGGGTGGAACCTCAAGAGACCAACTCGCAGAGATCACAGTGGCAGTTGGCAGCAGAAGGTGACTGTGCAGGGCCATTGGCAACAGAGTGGTGGAATGAATGGTGGCACAACAAACAGCAGTGGCCAGAGTGAACAGTGAGCAGCGGGAGGAACGAGCAAGGTGCCTTCTTGCCCCCCACCTGTGATGTGTACTCACATGAAAGCATCTCTGAACTCTAATTCTCCACTGACCAAGGACAACACCGGTGAGTGGGGTGCGGTGGAGGGAAAAGCGAGGGGCACGTTAAATAAATATTTGTTTGTTGGACTATATTTTAGTGACTTTGCTCCAGAATGCTAGATTTGTGACTGGGAATGGAAACTTTTATATAAATATGTTTTCTAGTAGGCCAAGATTTTTAAAATGCATTATTTGCCAAGGTTGTTATCTCATATCGTTGCTATCTTGAGAGGTCATTATGTTGGGGAGTTTCTGTACTAAACATTTTTATTATTATAATTAATTTTTACATAAGAATGGTCATACTGGGTCAGACCAATGGTCCATATAGCCCAGTATCCTGTCTTCCAACAGTGGTCAAAGCCAGGTGCTTCAGAGGGAATGAACAGAACAGGTAATCATCAAGTGATCCATCCCCTGTTGCCCATTCCCAGCTTCTGGCAAACAGGCTAGGGACACTCAGGGTACATCTACACTACAGGGGGGAGTCGATTTAAGATACGCAAATTCAGCTACGTGAATAGCGTAGCTGAATTCGACGTATCGCAGCCGACTTACCCCGCTGTGAGGACGGCGGCAAAATCGACTTCTGCGTCTTTCTGTCGGCGGCGCTTACTCCCACCTCCGCTGGTGGAGTAAGAGCGCCGATTTGGGGATCGATTGTCGCGTCCCGACGGGACGCGATAAATCGATCCCCGAGAGGTCAATTTCTACCCACCGATTCAGGCGGGTAGTGTAGACCTAGCCTCAGAGCATGGTGTTGCATCCCTCCCCATCCTGGTGAATAGCCACTGATGGACCTATTCTCCAGGAATTTATCTAGTTCTTTTTTTTAATCCTGTTATAGTTTTGGTCTTCACAGCATCCCCTGGCAAAGAGTTCCATGGGTTGACTTTATGTTGTGTGAAGTACTTGCTTTTGTTTTTTTAAAACCTGCTGCCTATTAATTTCATTGGGTGACTGCTAGTTCTTGTGTTATGTGAAGGATTAAATAACATTTCCTTATTCACTTTCTTCACACCAGTCAAGATTTTATAGACCTCTGTCATATCCCCCCTTAGTAGTCTCTTTTCTAAACTGAAAATTCCCAGTCATTTTAATCTCTCCTCCTGTTTCATACCATTAATCATTTTAGTTGCCCATCTCTGTACCTTTACCAATTCCAATATATCTTTTTTGGGATGGGGTGACCAGATCTGCACACAGTATTCAAGGTGTGCTTGTACCATGGATTTATATAGAGACAATATGATATTTTCTGTCTTATTATCTATCCCTTTCTTAGTGACCTGGTCAGCTGGTATGGCGACCTCCTGGCCCAGAGTCCAGCTTGGGGACTGATGTGAGCCAGCAGCAGATGCCGAGTGAGGCCAGCAAAGTGACTCTGGTTGCTGAAGCTGGTCCCAGAGAAGGCTTTGTTGCAGGAGCAGCAGCAGCACATCCTGGGGCCATATGCGGAGGAGCTTTCTCATGCTCCCCACTGAGGAACAGCTCGGCATGGAACCAGCAGCAGATACGGAAGGGACAGAAGCCACCTTGAAGCCTGGTAAGTTTCTGGATCCATTTTAATATTTATTAATGTAGGAATGGGAGGGATTTCCATTCTATGAGCCAATGCAAAAGTTATTACAAGCCCTGGGTAGAAGTGTGTATCCGATAACGCCTGACTGCATGCCAGAGTCTTGGCCTCCAGGCCATGAGGAATTCAAAATGGTGACTAGTCAGTGGTGTAATGACCTGCCTGGAAACAGTGAACTGTGGGGAGGAAGGTGGAAATGTGTTCTTTCACAGATCTAGTCCATTTCAGTGAAATGTAGTCCATGCAGTCCTCAAAATTATTTGTCCCAAATACGACTGGGGTTTGAAATTTTGTCTAGAAGCATGTGCCAGAGGGTGGAGCAGAGTGTAAGGAGGAAGGGTGTGGATTTCTGCGTGTTTGCATGCAGTCAGACCAGGCTAAACCATGTGGAAGCTAACACAGCATCCTGTTGATTTCCTCATGAATTCTGACCCAATCCCATGCTGATATCTGCTGACTTTTCCTGTGGCAGGAATTCGAGAAAGGTAGTCACATTTCAGGGAAGGACATATTTCCAGGGCCACCTTGATAGCTGACCACCCCACTCAACTCAGAGGTGTGCTGTTCGGTCCTTATACGTTTAAATACTTTGGTTTCCTGCCAGCAGCTTGGAATAACATCTCCCATTGCCAATTGGGTCCTCCAACATGTGGAAGGCCTGAAATGATAGAAAACCCTTTTGTAGTATGGCAACTAACCCACCGCCCCCACCCCCCCACCCCCATCTCCTGCAAATCCAAGGTGTTTGAAATCTTTAGGAGAAAAAAGCAGTTTTGATTGTATAAATTTACCATTATATCTGCACTTCTTTTGATGCAATTAACCCAGGTGTATCCAGGGAGCTTCTGTGGTCTGAAGCATCCCTCTCACAATATACTGAAGTTCACTTTGGAAAAGTAACATTTTATGTCCTTGAAATGCCACAAGGATTTTTTTTGTGCTCCTGCACTGAGCTATTTGAGACAATAACCCTCTGTGTCTTGTCCTATTTCAGGCCCCTCGATATCTACAGGCTGCAGTGTCTCCACAGCTTTCCCACACAGCAGCAGAAGCCTAGCTTAATGTATGTTCATGGAGCATTCCAAGAGGAAGTGTTTCCGTGATGAACTTATGGTTGAAGTCCTGGACAGTGTCAACAAGCAGTGGGATTTACCAAAGACAGAGAGACTTATGGTAAGAAGAAAGGCTCAGGCTGGCTGCACAGCTTGGGACGGGGTTGCAGAGCGGAGAGGCAATTGCTTCACAATTCTGGAACATGAACAGTGGCTACAGGAGGATGACAGTGATCAGACAGTGCCTGATTGCCTCAGAAACCTCTGCCACTACTTTACTCTACAGTCAACTTTCCAACACCAAAGGAGTTGGCAATGGCTCTGCAGCAGTCTGGGTAGCCACTGTCCAGACCTTTATAGCAACCTGCTTCTGGATTGACATGGCCCCAACCACATGTGGCTGTCTTTATGCTGGAGGGTCGGGGAAAACTGCTCATAAAGCTCCAGAAATGTAGCTCTCTTCATGTGAAAATTCCAGACCCACTGCTGGTCATCCCAGGAATGCAAAAAGATGCGATCCCACCAGTCTGTGTTTGTTGCCCTACTCCAGAAGCGCTGGTCTACATAGGTGGCATCAGTGGCTATACCAAGTGTCATGAGCAGCATCAGTCCATCTGAGTCTGCCACCAAAGGCACCTGACAAGAGGATGACACAGACACATGTGCCGTGTCTGTGTCATCCTCCTGTCAGGTGCCTTTGGTGGGTCAGAAAACACTGCCGAAATGTCCACCAGTATCTCACGGAAGCTCTGCCCATTTCCTGAAATAGGAGTGAAAGGGCAAGCAAGATTCATAGATTCTAGGACTGGAAGGGACCTCGAGAGGTCATCGAGTCCAGTCCCCTGCCCTCATAGGAGGACCAAATACTGTCTAGACCATCCCTGATAGACATTTATCTAACCTACTCTTAAATATCTCCAGAGATGGAGATTCCACAACCTCCCTAGGCAATTTATTCCAGTGTTTAACCACCCTGACAGTTAGGAACTTTTTCCTAATGTCCAACCTAAACCTCCCTTGCTGCAGTTTAAGCCCTGCTTCTTGTTCTATCCTTCGAGACTAAGGTGAACAAGTTTTCTCCCTCCTCCTTATGACACCCTTTTAGATACCTGAAAACTGCTATCATGACCCCGCTCAGTCTTCTCTTTTTTAAACTAAACAAACCCAATTCTTTCAGCCTTCCTTCATAGGTCATGTTCTCAAGACCTTTAATCATTCTTGTTGCTCTTCTCTGGACCCTCTCCAATTTCTCCACATCTTTCTTGAAATGCGGTGCCCAGAACTGGACACAATACTTCAGTTGAGGCCTAACCAGCGCAGAGTAGAGCGGAAGAATGACTTCTCGTGTCTTGCTCACAACACACCTGTTAATACATCCCAGAATCATGTTTGCTTTTTTTGCAACAGCATCACACTGTTGACTCATATTTAGCTTGTGGTCCACTATAACCCCTAGAGAAATTCTTCAAATGGTGCCTCCTCCATATCATTGAATCCAGTTACTGACAGTGCACATACCAAAATGACTGTGCGGCAGGGTGTTTTGGGGCTCTTGAAATTTCCTGTAATGTGAAAGGTGGAGAGTCAAGTTTTCCCACACCACACCATGGTCAAAAGTCTAGAGTGGCTACAGTTCGGGAGGGTGCTAGGGAATCTAGGATATGGTTGGTTTAACTTACTAAAGTCTATGTGCTGCAGTGTGGATGCCAGAGTTCTGGGTTAGAGCCCGGGCTAGAAAATTCTTAAGCTAGGGTTGACAATCACTGTAGACACTCAAGTGCTGTGTTCTCTAACCCAGGGTCTGCTGACTTGAGTCCTTACATGGCAATGTATCCACCTTTAGTCTCTTTCTGCATCAGTTTCCCAGCTGTAAAATGAGGATAATTGTTCTTCCTTTCTCCCACCCTTTCTGGTGGGATTTTCAAAAGTGCTCAGTGTTGGTGTAATTCTACTCCCATTGGAACCAATGGTAAAAACACCATTGATTTAATGGAAGCAGAATTAGACTAGTGTTGTTAAGTACTTTTGTCACTTACTAAGGGTATGTCTATACTATGCGCTGGATTGGTGGGTAGTGTTCGATGTATTGGGGATCGATTTATCGTGTCTTGTCTAGAAGCAATACATCGATCCCCGAATCGACACCTGTACTCCACCTCGGCAGGAGGAGTAAGCGGAGTCGACAGGGGAGCTGCGGCGGTCGACTCACCGCCATGAGGATGGCCAGGTAAGTCGAACTAAGCTACGCGTAGCTGAAGTTGCATGTCTTAGCTCGAACCCCCCACTACTGTAGCCCAGGCCTATGTGTATGAACAACACCTAGCACAGTGAGGCTGTAGTGTTGGTTGGGGCTTCTAGACACTAACAGAAGATAGATAAGATTAGATTGTGAGTGTGGGATTCTTGTTTTGTTGGGAGCCCTTCAGGTGGATTGTATGTGGGATCCATTAAGGCCTAAGCCAAAATGGATTTCCCTGGCTGTTCGTTGTTTCAGAGAGAACCCATGCATGCTCTCAATGCAATATTTGCTGTGTTAACTCTGATACTCTCTTACCTGAGCAATCACTACTATTTTTTCCTGAATAGTAGTACAGAACACAAGAACAACTTGTTTCATGAAGAAAATTAATGGGTTTCTTTGCTCATGTGGGAATATTACTTCTGTTGTGTGGGGAAAGGTCATACAACTATATACCAACTCCTAAAATCAGTGAATGCATAATGGCTTCTGCTATTCTGAACAAGAATCATTAAACAAATTCATAAATCAATGAAGCACACTGATGCATTACTTTAATTATCATTTCTGCTCAGATGGTTGGTTTACATAATGTAATTGTTTACTGTGTATGAGTATTACACAAGAAAGGCTTGGCTGGACCTTCATTTTAAAATCTATTCTAATTTTTTAACATTTTTATGACATTAACAAGCAATAATTTCTGCACTAAAGAGATTCATTTTAAAGGATCACCAATTGCTTTCTTTTGGCATTCATAATGGTGTAATATTAAACATTAGTTTTGGTAAATTATTCTGTTTGTTATGACCAAATAGTACCTTCAGATTTGCCTATGGCAAACATCTAATAGGAGTTACACAGCTGAGGGCAGAATTTTGGTGTCTGGCATTGACTTTAAGGACAGAATGACTAGGCTCTTAGATTTGACCAAATGGAATGATACAACAGCAACAGCATGAAATGCATAATTCCAACACCCTGCCCCCCACCCCCACAAATGTTAGGCACAATGGAATAAGGCAAATGTGTTAGTCTTTTCCTGGGATGGTTGACAACCCAGAAATACATAACATTACCATTCCCAAGGGTTTAGAACTCATGAGTCAAGCCCCCCAAAATCATGAGAATGTCTTAAAAATTATGTGACTTAAAACAGGCTCTTTTGATTTGCTTCTAGTTTTGAGCTTCTAGGGTTCATATTTTCAAGTCCTGTTCTGCAATCATGAGGGCTAGAGACATATCTTTTTTAAAAAAACGAAAGCTGATAGTTTCACATAATCACATGACTCCAGGCACTGGGGCTTTAAGAAAAATAGAAAATATTGGAAAGTCCCACTCAGCCAAAACGCCAAAAAACATTGTTTCTGTGACTCATGTATGCCAGGTCTTTGCAGCCCCCTTCAGGGCTGAGCTATATAGCATTAGAACATGGAGGAAAGCATTTGTACCCAAGACTGAAGCTCAGATGAAATTCACCTCATGCACCAAGCCTGAGTATCACTTAAGTCCTCAAAATAGGGTCGAAGTGGGACTTGAGTGATGTATTTACAGTATTCTGCTTGAAGGTGAAATGGGCAGCTACACAACTTCCCTCATATCATGGCATCATGCTGTGGAAAATCTCTGCAGTTGGTAATACAATTGGACCTGAGGATTCTATGCTTCTGCCTTGTGCCTTTTGAGCATGGAGTAAAGCCTCTTCACACACCCGTTCCTCCCTGCTGAGTACTTCTTTCACAATGAGATGCAAGATCTTAAAGCAAGATATGTTATCTTAGTTTCCCATTAATGTTAATGACAGTTACATATATAGGTTAGATCAGGTCACCTAGAGTGCATACCTCCCAGTGTGCTACACAATCCAACTTATGATCTGAAAGAGTAAACAGGTAGTAGGACCATCATGCAAGCTTTACTTATTTACAACTATTATTAAAATCAGGATCGAGGATAAGAAAAATACATTAAAACTCGTTGCTTCATAAATGAAAAGAGATCTGATTAAATTGCAGTGCAAGATGACCAGAACAATAAAACATCATGTTCTAAATTTACCCCTGCTTTGACTCCACTGAAGTCAGTGAAGCTACACCATAGATGAATTTTGGCTCTTGGCATTAAAATTCTAAAGATCCTGGTGTGTCAAGAATAAACAGTAAAGTGTTTAAACAGTAAAATGCTAAAAGCATAAAAGGGGTTTTAGAAGTAGGTCCATGGAAAATGATTAGCTATTTTAGAAAAAAAGTAAATTGCTGTTTCATAATTTCATAATGGAGATATCCCATCTCCTAGAACTGGAAGGGACCTTGAAAGGTCATTGAGTCCAGCCCCCTGCCTTCACTAGCAGGACCAAGTACTGATTTTGCCCCAGATCCCTAAGTGGCCCCCTCAAGGATTGAACTCACAACCCTGGGTTTAGCAGGCCAATGCTCAAACCACTGAGCTATGCCTCCCCCCCCTGTTGCTGATATCATTAGCACACTGATACTGTCCCTATAATAACCTTTTGTTTACAGGCTCCTTTTCCCTTGCAAGGAAGTGACACTGCACATTTCATCCAATTTATCTCTGCACATTTCACAGACATTCCAGGAGCTCATTAAGAAAAGAAACGATAGTCATTCATCTATTTTTACTAATATACTTACCTCAGGATCTTAAAAAAAATTCTCCTTGGCCCTCATAAGTAACATGCTTTTCTCCTAACAACAGAAGTTGACCTTCCTATAATATATTGAGTTATATTGTTGTATAGGATTGAAATCTCGGAGTAATTTGTCTTCAGGTACAGCCCCGAGCAGGAGGTGGTGCCTCTCCAATATTAGCTGCCGAGAGCTTTGTGATTCCCAGACATACTGCGAATCATAATTCCTCCCCTCTGCATCCTGGCTCAGAGGGTAGTAATTTGTTGCTGTCCTTTATCAGCAACAAACTGCAACACCTCCAGTGCCCAAACAGTTGCATTGGCAAGTACATTCTCTGCGCTTCTCCACCCTCTTGAGTAGAATGTAGGTGGTCAACATCATTTGATTCCTACAAGCCCTGGCCCAAGGTCCAGGGAGCTCCTGCAGTGGAATAATTTTTTATTCCCCTTACTGCTTTACATGGGCATGTAGTTCAAATCACAGTCTAGTGCTAAGGTGTAGTCTACATTACCTCATTTCAAAAATAATGTAACATCCTTTTTTCCACCTCTATTTTAAGATGGCATTTACAAAGGAGCCTACTTGCCAGACCTCAGATCAGCTCAGAGCTAGGATTGACATAAAAGAACATGTTACTAGAGCATGTGTTTATTGGCACTGCTGGAAAAGAAAGAGCTTTTTGGAGGGATTCAAAATTATCTTTGCTCTTCAACAACTTTGTTTAAAGGCTTGTCTACACTTAAAACATTACAGCAGCACAGCTGGAAAGGATTCTGCCATCGATGTAGGTAATCCACTGACCAAGATGCGGTAGTTAGTTTAACAGAAGAATTCTTCTATCAACCTAGCGCTGTCTACATGGGGACTTAGGTTGGCTTGACTGAGGTGCTCTGGGGTGTGGATTTTTCACATCCTGGACTGATGTATTTAAACCAACCTAATTTTCTAAAGTAGACCGGGCCTAAGAGATGTACCCAGATGCACCTGCTGACATGTATTTATGTGGCACCAAACCAGTTTACTTTTGTTCTTTCCAGTGAGAAATTGTTCTGTATATCTCTCAACAAGGGCACAAATCTCTATTCTGTTGCTTGTGAGGATAATCTAAATGAGGGAGGTTTAAAAAGAAAATACAAGATTTTCAAATTCCTCAGTGAAACACAAAGCAAAATCCTTTCTCATGAGAGGGAAATGTAGTAAATGAGTGGTATGTGAGTGTCACTTCAGAGATAAAACATTGGCAGTTTTGCCATTTTCAAGTGATTTTTGTGATGATAAATCATTTACTATCAAAAGTCAACAGAATTTATATGGCACATTCACCTTAGCAAATAAGAGAACACATAGGAATTGAAAGGGTTCTGAATGGGAAGTTTACTGTGTCTAAAATTAACACTGACACCCACATTTTTAATACGTGCTTGAGTGTTTTTTTATATTTTGATGGTTTTTTTTAAACACTCTTCATTAGCAAAAATGACTCCCTTAAATTTCCCAAGATTTTTAATAGCTGTTCTTATATTATTGTAACTTTTATTATTATTGTTTGCTGAGCAACATGATTGTTCTCGATGCTGTATAATATATAGAAGAAGACATGGTGTCTACCCCCCAGGGAATTCCATTCTTAGACAGTACAATTCAGGCACAGAACACACTCGTTCACCATATCAAGATATAGTCTCCCTCTTCTGCTTGGCCTAAACAACACATACTACTAATTAATAATAATATTATTAATTATTATTATTATAACACACCAGGTTGAGGCTCTCTCTCGCCTGGAAGATGTCCTCAGCTTCTTTCCTCAATGACCATTAAAGGGCTACCTACTGTTAAGTTGCCAAAGTTACTTGGTAAGCCACCTGGCACAGCTTCCCTCTTAAATTCACCCAGCTGGTTCTCATCAGCAAAGTGGCTCTTTGGAGGTCCAGCTGTCTTCTCTCCAGAATCCCAAGCATTCCTCCAAAGCTTCACCTACCTTTAAGAACATTGGGAGCCCAAGTTCCCACACTTAAGTGTAGTGCGTTCCTCTGCTTCAAATTCTCTGGTATGCCCTGAGGCTTGATGTGTTTCAGAGTGTGTAGCACCAATCGAGATGCATGCACTTTACAGCGAAAGCATCCAGGGCTCAGGAGAAAAGCAGCTGGAGTGTGCAACAAATTAGAGGGAGCCACAGGTTTGGAGAAGCGAGAGGGAGCTGGCGGCAGGTAGATAAATAACAAGCACATGTATGGTACTCTTTAAATAAATAATTATAACAATAATCCTGGGAGAGGATAAACAGAGTATGGCTGACCCTTGTGTAGGTGCTGTACAGTGTGAGTACAAAAGAAGTCTTCATCCATTGAAAGGGATGGAGAGGAGGAGGGGAAGCAGTTACAATTGCAGTTCCTGTACCACATCTGCCGGGTGCATACCTGTGTAAGAACCAGTGAACTACACCTCGGGTGGCATTTTTCCCCACTGACTCCTGCACAGGCCTTAATGGCACAATGTGACCCCTCCAATGGCATGCAGTTAGATAATGGGGTTGCAAGTAGGCAGCAATCAGTCAAGTGCCCTTTTGGAGGAGAATCTCCCTTCACCAAAGCCATCCTGTACTTAAAAAAAAAAAAGGGGGGGGAGGGAGTGGTTGATTCATCTCAGTTTACAGAAACAGCTGAGATTCCTGCCCTTGCTCGATTTGAGCATAGTTTAATGGAGGATTAGTTTCCTCAGACACACATAAGGAAACTGCTTACAGGGCAAAATAAACTTTTGACATTTACATCTTCCTGTCTCCTGTGTGAAGCAGGAGCCATGTTTTGCAAATCTAGAAGTGGCAGAAAGAATCCTTCTTTTAAAAATAATCTTCCTGGCTTATTAAGCACCAGCCCTGAAGGCTTGTTACAGAGAAAACTGGGTGCTCTCTATCAGGAACAACTCTATGCGTGGTTGTTTCACAGATCAGCTCTAGTGACACTTCAGAAAAAAGCCACCTGCTGCTTCCCTCAGCCAGAGGTGCTGCAATTGACATTTGAAAAAAAATATAAAATAAAATAAAGGAAGAGAAAATGAGGAAGACGAGAGACTGAGGACAGAAAACACATAGTGGATAGAAATTTGCACTAACTATCTGAAGCCAAGACTAACAGGTAACAAGACTGCAGAGATTGTTTCATTAATTCATATTTTAAACTGATACCCAGCAATCTCTGCAAGCCGGCAAATAACCTAAGATAGATAACATTATTAGAAAAGTGGTAGAACACCCAAAAGTATCATCAGTACCTTGTTGGGGAGATAACATTTCTGATCCACTCCTGAATAATAAGGTTATTTCTCCAAATGCTATTTCATATCTCTGGTTCCACTCTTAGAAGTTGTATCCATAATTAAGATACAGTAACTGGGGGCAGTTTTACATAGGGGGAAAAAAACACAAAAGGGACTTTTCTCCTCCATCACACTTGCCCATATTCAATAACTTTCCATTTCCCATTGTCTCATCATTTTGCAAATGATGGATGAGTAAGTTTGGAATTAAATGAATAAAAAAGTAAAAATAAAAAACATGATCCTGGCTAAATGTGAGCAGCACTATAAATACATAAATACAAAAGGCCAATGCATAATTTTCCAAAGTGGACATCCAAATCCCTCATTTGGATGTTGAAATTGTCACTCAAATGGCTGTTTTATTTGCCTGAGTGCTGACTTAATAGACTGAATACAGGATGTGGCAGTACTGTTAAGGCATCCGTGTTTGAAAATTGAGTGCTGACTTCGAATTATTTGTGACTATATTTATTCTGCTGTTCAATGAAAACTAGCATCCTATCTATCCATCATGGCAACTCTCATAACAAATCCAGTGGTTCTGTATATGATCAGCCTTTGAGAAACAACACATGCTCACCGTTACTGTGTCTATGCGCTTTTACTTCGTTTTACAGGAAAAAACACATTATAGACTATTGTTCTTAATTTTAATGTTAACTAGAGAGATAAAGTGGGTGAGGTAATATCTTTTAATAGATCAACTTCAGAACTTCAGTTGGTGGAAGAGACAAGCTTTCGAGCTGCACAGAGCTCTTCTTCAGGTTTGTTAACTAGTTAATGGTAACTGGTTCTTTGTAAATAAAATGCACATCTTTGAGAAAGGAGACCAGTGGGTGAGGATTTGAGAGTGTAAATTTGAGAGGGGAAAGGCAACAGGTCAGAGAGACTCCATGAGGTTAGAAGCACTGGATTTAGGACTTTAAAGGGGACTGGAAGAGATGGAAACAGGCTCATGGCCCACCCTTTCTACATGTCAGCATAGGTGGGATGCAGAGGGAGAATAAGATATACTAGCTTTGTCTGGCAAGCTCTGGTGTAATTCCAACAATAGTCTTGTTTAGGTGGCTAAAAAAAGCGTGCTTTTTACCTCAGGGTAACTTGCATGTGAGCTCTCCTGAGGAAAATACAAGTCACTTTAATTTTACCACAAAATAAATTAGGTGAGGTCAACCCTGGGAAGGGTATAATGTCTTTGCTGTTTTAATCTCAGGATAGTTCATGTGTATCAGCTACATTGAATAAAAAATATTGCACCTTTTTTGTCCGTGAAGACAAGGCCAATAATCTTGACC
The DNA here is from genome assembly GCF_027887155.1 of Malaclemys terrapin pileata. Taxonomy (NCBI): domain Eukaryota; kingdom Metazoa; phylum Chordata; order Testudines; family Emydidae; genus Malaclemys; species Malaclemys terrapin. The sequence continues at coordinate 83,767,168 of NC_071512.1, forward strand.
TGTACCATATCTGATATTCCCGTCAAGGAGAGACCATCATTCTGAACTGTATGATGAATTTGTGATGTGGATAATAAATATTTAGGAGAGGCTATTAGGTCTACATAATATAATGAAAGACTATCTCAAGTGTATCCATTTTTAAAAAAAATCTCTTGCATATTTACTTACTATATGCAGAGAATTGATGGCTTCTGATTCTTCATGTGCACATTTGTGAGAGTAATTGTGCCTACAAAAGTGAGCACATACTTGTTTACATGGACAACACTGGCATATGGGTGCACAAATTAACGTTTGGATGTCTAATTTGTGTGTGCAAAATCAGAGCCTTTAGTTAAAAATGTACTATTCTTACATGAGGTGTTATTAGTTTTAAATTGATAGTACTCATTAAATGCAAACTGTTTTAACTTTTTATAGTTAGCAAATGTCAATAAATCTATGGCATGTAAAAGGGCACTGCTCACATGGCAGCTATTTGAATTCTATACTTTGTCAAATATATGTACCGCTTAATTCAATATTCCTTAAAGGCAATATTCATTGTGGTTTACAGCATGACACCTGACCTTTTGTTAATGTCAAACATCATTTTATTTTAGCAAAGGAAATGATTATATTTCTATAAATCTAATCATTATTGTTGGGAAATATATATATTAGAAAAAAATAGGAAACTGATCAACTAATCAGTTGCTCATTTTGTCAGTGATTTCATATGTTACTGTTGACATTTATTTCTGTGGCTAATAGGTCTGAAATGGGGGTGGGGGGGAAGGGAGAGGAAGACAACATAAAAGTCAAAGTTCTACTCTGAGTGCCGATCTCTTATCTGAGAATGGCTAAGAAATCTGTTGTGTTGATTGGAAAGAAGAATGTAGCACTAAGTTGTTTTTTCCACCCAAGCAGGATTAAAATCATCGATTATACAAGATGTGATTTAGAACTTTACTTGAATGTACCAAGGTTGAGTACAATTTACTAGGCAACTATTTTGTTGTGGTCTCTCCAGTTCTCCCTACTGGAGTTACAGAATTTAGTTCCTAGACAAGGTAATTTTTTCCTCTAGTGAACTGAAACTTTTGCTGTGGGATGACACAGATCAATTGGACTTATATATGTTAATAGATAGCATACATGACCACACTGATCATGTATGCTAATGTATTAACAGATGCAGGTCTTATTTTGTTGAAATGTTATTTTTTATGATTCATATGGACAGTTGAAAGAAGAACAGGAGTACTTGTGGCACCTTAGAGACTAACAAATTTATTAGAGCATAAGCTTTCGTGGACTACAGCCCACTTCTTCGGATGCATCCGAAGAAGTGGGCTGTAGTCCACGAAAGCTTATGCTCTAATAAATTTGTTAGTCTCTAAGGTGCCACAAGTACTCCTGTTCTTCTTTTTGCGGATACAGACTAACACGGCTATTACTCTGAAAAATGGACAGTTGAGACTCTTACGTTGTTAGACAGGTTTTGTGTCTTCAGCAAAGGCTGTGAGGGGATACTTTTTTATTTTTTCTACTTTTCTCCATACATATACATTTAGGGAGGGATATGTTTTCTACTGAGCAGCTGGATTGTGTTTAACTGTCTTGCATTGCACAATGTGTTGTCTTTTCTGTGAGAGACACCCTGGCAGAATTTTATAGCATGACTAAGATTAAGTGAAAAGAAAGCTACACATCTGCTTTTTGGTTCTCACATGCCTATTAGACTGGTTCATGTACCACAAATTTAGTATTTCTATTTCTATTTATTATTTAGATAGCATGATAAGGATGCATAGTACTACAGAGACAATTTGAAAAGAGACTCTTTCATTGGGATTTTAACATGTAAGACCCTATGACAGGCTTGCTTCCACAGTGCATCCTTGTGGCCACATGGCCTATTACTTACCCTGTCATAAGGTCTTTGACAGTCTTTCACCAGTTATCCTGGGGTCCAATGCAGTGGTGCTGTAGTCCTCTGACTAAGGCATGCTTGAGTCCCACCCCATACAGGGTATTAAAGTCCAAAAATAAGAGAAAACCAAAAACTCAAAATAGGGTCATCCAATGAGTTTTCAGCAGGACCCTTCCTTTCCACTCAGGGCCTCTCTTCAAACAACCATTCCTTTGGTTGGTCTCCCTCACCAGGAGGTTCATCTATCTACCTGCTGAGCTAAGCCTTCTCCTTTTAATTGCCCGCTCTACACCTGATATCTGATGCAGGTGATGAGGCAGGGTAGGGCTAATTGGATCCACATGCCCTCATGCTCCTCTCTAGTGAAGGGCCTGTGCACCAAATCACAGACTGATTTAACAAAATACTTAAGTATGAATTTGACTTTGAGCATGCGAGTAGTTCCTTTGAATTCATGGTTAAAGTTAAGCATGTGCTTTAGTGCTTTGCTGGATTGGGGCCTAAAGTCCCAATTGTGAAAATTCTCAGGACCAAGTATAATGATTAGTGCCATGAGTAGTCCATTCCACTGCACTTGGTAATATTTGCAGGACCACACACAAAACTACACAGATCAGAGCAAGGAACCACAAACAGTTGGGGAGATCATGTAAGGGTATGACTAGAGCTGGGGGAAATTTTTCAACTGAAACTTTTTTCAGCTAAAAATGCAGATTCAGTGACACCAAAATAGTTAGTGAATTGATATTGATTTTGCTGAATTATTTTGGTAAAAAACAAAACCAAACCTAAAAAAAATCCTAAAAAAAGTAAAATGAACATTTTCAAAATGAAATGCCTTGATTTTTAGATTTGAAATAATTTTTTGTTTTGAAATTTCTGCAATTTAAAAATTTAAATTATAAAAATATTAAAATAAATATAAAATATTAACAAATGCTCAAAATTGAGACAAAACATTTTGTTTTGGGTGAAACAAAACTTTTCATTTAACTTGAAATGAAAATTTTTTAACTTTTTGATCTGGCCAAAATTTTTTCAAAATTAATTTTTGGATCGACCCAAAATGATTGTCTTCTGCTTTTTCAGAATTTTTCAGAAAAATCTGTTATTCGTGCAACTCTAGCTATGACAGTAAGCTATAGAGACGTGCTTTGTTATGTACACATCTTGTCCGTTTTTCTTTTCAATTGTAAGTGAATGTCTTATAATTTGAGAGAAAAAAGTATGGAAAGAGATCAAAAGAAAATAGTGCTGGAAGACAAACTAAATTGACTAACTGAAAGTGGTGCTATTCCTACTGCTTTGTTTCGGAATATAAACTGTTGGTGATGGCAATCATGACTTGACAGAGGATCAATCACAAGAGTTACAAGTGCTTTGCCCTTTTTGCAATATGTGACAGTTTTCAAAAACATCATCCAAGATAATCCTTTGTGGAACAACCTTTTGGATGATCTCTACTGACCCTAGTTTTCCTACACAAACACAAATGTGCTTCAAATATTATTAGCCCTAGTTAGTATAATAATCTTGGTAACAACAAGATGCAGTCTAACTAAAGAGGTTTTCTGTGCTTAACAGCCAGAAGAGACATCTTGAACTAACTAAACAAAACAAAACACGTTTAAAGCTACCTGTAGCCTCACACCTGCTATTGCCAGCACATAGTGCCTGATTCACTACTGTATTACTCCAGTTTATGTCAGTGTAATTCTAATGGGATCTGATTTACTGACTATGAAGGACATGATTCACTGGAGCATTACTCCAGCTGTATGCCAGTACAAGTCCAATGGAGTAACCAATGGAGTTCAGTTTTATACCAGTGTAACTCCACTATTTACTCCCTTGTAGTTATACTGGCGTAACATTGGATATCACAGTACTGATCCAAACCCCATTGTTTTGCCAGTGTGCTTCCCACAGCTCTCCTAATGCCTCTTCTGCTATCTGCTTTACAGAATGGATAGGAGGCTAACCACACAGCTTAAATGGCACAGAATTTTGCATTGATCTGGCATTTGCACCTGGGTAACTTACAAAGGACAGAATTTAGCCCTTATTGTTACTTCATCCTGGTTATGTTTTATGGTTTTATTTAGTATCCATTTCTAACTCCATAACAGTTTTAAATGTGGTTAAGTGACATACCACACTGAAGTAACAGAACAATGATAGCTTAGTATACAGACGGCATGACATTTGATTACAGCTAAGCTCCCGCAAATGCCAAGAGGAGTTCCTGGGAAGATATTTGATATTGACTTTAAAAATGGTCCACGTGACTAAAACTTAATACATCTTATTAAAATTTATTTTAAGAATATTGATTTTAAAGTAGAAATCACCTACAAAGAGAGACCCGCAATAAAGGCCAATGTGTAAATTGCTTTAAAACTGTAGTTACTGTAATTATATGGAGCATTTTATAAGCAACTAGGGACTGCTTTGGATAGGTGACTGAAATTTAATCAGTATCTGGCAGATTGCCTTTCTGTTGCACCTCACATTTCCAAAGTACTATTCTAGGGCAAACCTGCTAGCATTATGAACCTTTATTATCACATTTGATCTCTCTTTGAACATATCCCAGAAGAACGGCTTTCACAGTTCTCATGGAAGATTTGGGAGCTGGGTCATTTTTCTCAATAGCATGTGTCTCCCTTTTCAGTTTTGGGCAAACTTCATTCATCTATGTGGTCTGGGTTTTATAATCACATGGAGCATTATGTATGAAATGCATAAAAGATTGGTTTGTTAATGCTGCCACCTGAGACTACAAGATAAAGGAAGCTTGCACATTCCTTTGTACTCCAAGGACCTATGCGTTTGTGTTAAATCTCTTAGAAAAGACAACTTATTTCTTCTTTATATGTGTTAAATGGCAAAAAATGGATAGTTTGGGCAAGGGAGCCTGAATGCTCTCTCTCTTTTAAAGCAAGGAGATAACCGAAAATAATTATAAATGGTAAAAGTGAAAATTAACCTATCTTGAGAGTTTGTGATTTACAAAGAAGAAATCAATGAAGCAGATTTAAAACATGTTTGATTATTTTTGATGGTTCAAGATGTAAAGGTCTTAAAGTCTAAATAGAATTCTTAGAGCTTACCTTCATTAAAGCAGTAAGTACTGGAAGATATACAGTAGCTGTCTAGATTGATTATTATATTATCTGCTTTGCAGAAAAATAATATCCTTGTCTCAGTGCTTGTTGTGAAAGCCTCATTATTTTGCTTAATATACTCTGTCCCCAGAGTAAATTAAAACATTTATTTCTTTTGTATTGTAGTTTGCTTAAACTTGGATTCTTAGAACATATCTGGATTGTGCTGTGACATCTGAATCCTAGAGATCAATTTATAGTTGTTAAAGATCATGAAGAATTGTCCATTAAAACAGTTAGTATTTGACAAATAACAACATCTGTGTTTAGTATAGAAATTGATCAAACAGATGCCCAAATGAAAGTCTGCTTGAACAAACTTATTAGTCAGTGTCCTGGTCTTAACAGGCTGCCTTATTAAATAACTTTAGATGTATTAAAATCACACTCTAATGTGATAGCATCATGAAATAAATACCTGTGTCTAAATGATAGTTACAGAGGGTCCTGTGGCACCTTTGAGACTAACAGAAGTACTGGGAGCATAAGCTTTCGTGGGTCAGAACCTCACTTCTTCAGATGCAAGAAGAAGTGAGGTTCTGACCCACGAAAGCTTATGCTCCCAGTACTTCTGTTAGTCTCAAAGGTGCCACAGGACCCTCTGTTGCTTTTTACAGATTCAGACTAACACGGCTACCCCTCTGATAAATGATAGTTGTTAGGCCAACAATTAGTAAAAACTGAAATATACAGAAAACATACTTTGATTTTGAATGAGTGTGTACACATATGTTGCATTTAGACATACGAAACGGGCAGATTATCAGAATTGTTTATACTGTGCTACAGCCACTGTGCTGCATCATTGAAGTCTTTGTGGAGGATGGAAATTTTAAGGTTTTGTTCCAATTTGGAACAAAGGATTTCAAGATTATGATGTATGGCTTCATACTGAAAATTCTCTGTGAAAGAAAATTCCAGAAATATTTGTTTCAGATCGATTAGAACATTTTGTTTAGACAAAAATAGAAATGTTTTGTTTTGATGTTGACTTTTAATTTTTTTATATTATATTATAATATCTAATAAAAATACAAACATTTCAAAACTAAAAGTCATTTCAAACCAAAAACTCAAAGTGTTCTGTTCCAAAAATGTCAAAACAGGACATTTTGACGTTTTTGGAACATTTCCCCCCCTGGTTTTGCTTCAAAATGAAATGTTCATGCAATCAACACATGCTTTTTCAAAGTGTTTCAATTACAATGGAACTGCATTCTCTGATGGACAATGGTTCCATCAGAGTTTTTTTTTTTTTTTTTAATATATGATCTAGCTATTGATTCTATTGGGAGTAGGACCAGAGTTTTATAGACAAATAAAAGATATGACCCTGCTACGGGAGCCCACTATAAGACAGCAATGGATCACGATTAACCAAGGAGAGGGGTATGGGAAGAACAAAAGGTGATAAGAGTAAAAGATTATAACAAATGGTTTTTATTAGATATACATCTTACTAGTTAATTTCTCTCTCTTTGTATGTGAGTATGCATTTGTGAGTTGTTTAAAAAGTTGTAGATATTGTTGCTCTGGATTACTGTTTAATTTACTACAGGCTTTGTGTATGTATTTTATTTGCAAATTATGCATGTGGCCCTTATCTTGTATGTGTTTTGCAGACAATACTAATGCTTGGACTTAAGGGTATACCCCAAATGAATGAAATTTATTTTAAAAAATGAACAAATAATAATATTTTACCTTCTACCATGAATAATGATACTTAACATTTATACAGCATTTATTTTCCAAACCACTATACAAATATTAAAAAATGAATCCTCACAACAACAAATCAGTGACTTTATTTTCATAGGTTTGGACTTCTGAGTGCTCACAGCTCCCTTTGAAGTCAGTTGAAGTTGTGGATACTCAGCAGCACATATTAAAATCAGGTCTTTGTGTGTTTAAACATGGATGTAGGTGCACAACTTTAGATTTGAAAATTTTGGTTTAAGTGACATTATGGAAGGAACATAAGTCAGTAGAACTTGGATGTTCATGACTCCCATCATGACTCCATCACCTTCTGTTCTCAAGGATTCCAAAACAAATCCCAAATCCACTATCTTGTACCCTGCCCCGGTAAGGTCAAGTGGGCATTACAGTGATAGGCGACCACAGAGAAGTTGTATGGTGTGCTTCAGGGAGAAGAGGAAGAATCCATCCTCCAGACCATGGAATGGCTGTTGAATGAAGTCTACTCTAGTCAAACGGCTGAAGTAGTCTGTACAATTCTTTACATACCGCCTCGGCTATAGGGGAGGAGAAAAGAATATGCAGCGGCAGATTTTCCAGTTCAACCCTCCTCTGGGCTGCCATGCTGCACCCTCTGCTGCACAGGAAGCACTTGGAAAGTTGGTTCAATAAAGAGAACGCACATCCTCTTCAAGACCTCCTAAAGTTCTATTCTGTTCTATTCAGGATCTTATACCATATTCATCACCACAATATCTTAATGCAGCATACAAAATTAAATAGAATAGAATAGTTTGGCCCTTCTTTTCCCCTGCACAGCAAAAATGCAATGGTTCCGTTCCTTTGGGATCTCCATAGCTGCAGTTGAGAATGTGGGATTTTCTCCTATAAGAATACAGAGACAAATGTGGCTGTTTGGATATGTTGTCAGAAGAGAGAGTGCAAGTAGCCTCACCATCAGCTCACCAATACAGGAGATACCTGAAATTCAGAGGTAGTGCTCCTTGGAATGTTACCCAGCAAACCTGGGCAGTAGATCTGATGGAGCTCCATGACTCTAAAAGAGTTAGCCAAAGCTCCCCTTCATGAGGTGCGGGGGGATGAGGAGGGGTGTTGAGGGATGATGCATCTGCAACTTTCCATACTGCAGTAAGGAACATCTCTGGCCATGCGCCCACAGTGCCCACTGAGCCATTCTGCTGGTCTCTGCTCTGCACAGAAAAAGTATCTCAGGCCACTTCCACTCAGGTCCTATAGCTTACTACTTCCAGCTCCAGTGCACTTCAGGGGCTTGCCCACGGGAATTACTTTACTTCACTTGCAACTGAGATCCTGACACTTATGGGGTGCTAAGGCACCTGTGGTGTGCAATACACGTCACAACAAAGGGGAAGAGAAAAATCTGGTAAGTGACACTGAGCCAGACTCTATTATTACAAGAAATGCCACGATATTTTAATGTCTAGGTGTAAACTCATTATATAAGGTCACATCCAAAAGTCTGAGCCATTTTACAGCCAAAATGAACTGAATAGAACACAACTGACCTTGGAAGAATGAAAGTCTGAATCAACCCTCAAGCTGACTAAAACATCAGAAACTCCAAAGGTATCCTAAGAAACTTTCACAGTGGGTCAATGCAAATTCCTGACTTCCCATTAAAAGCAGGGAGAGAATAAGATGTGTGAACAACAGACAATGATCAGCATAAGTTGTGATGCTTCCAACTTTAATCATGAGCAACCCCAAGTATATTTACAGAGGAAAGCTTACCTATATGGTATTCGAAAACCAGAGGGTGTAAGTTTAGACTGCTAACAAGCAAGTCTAATTTTCCTACATACTTAGGGTTTCATAGTCAACTATACCCACGAAAAAATAGTACAAGTAGTAACCTGATATTTATTCGCCACAGACATGAAGAAAGCTTAAAGAATTATACAGTGTCTGAAACATTTGACTGTTTTAATTGTAATGTTTTTTAAATTGATTTTTTGCTGTGTTATACATTGAAACAGTGGCAAAAGTTCACAGTAAAGAAGCAAAGCTTACACTATAGTGAGGAAAGAGGGCACTAAGTCTGTCCAGTCCAATTAATCGACACATATTTCTAAAATAGGGAATGTGGTCTTATAATATTACATAGAAGTATCTATTCTTCTTAGGTTTAGTGGATAGTAAAGTAGAGCTGTTTCCCAACACCAGTATGATCTATTTGTCAGTCTTCGTCATTATAGCATCTCAGCACCTGAGAAACATTAAACATCAACTCCCCTGTGAGAAAGGGAGTATTATTATTTTTCCTTATTTTGCAGATCAAGATTCAGTCAGAGACAGATTAAGAAGCTTGCCCAAGGTAACACTTGGCCAAGCAAATTTGTGACAGAACCAAAATTTGAACCAAGGTTGCCTTAACCACAAGTCCATTTTTCCTCCTAGTCCATCCTCACTTGCTAGTCTAAACATCCCCCTGATGTCTGCACTTAACTAAATTACTCACTGAATTTTTCCTAATGTGCTCAAGCTAAAACCTATGTACAGAGAAAGGAAAGCAAATTTAGAGTTATAATCTGTTTTTGTAGCAAATCATATTCATGTCATTGATATCCATATTAATTCCGAATATATTTGGAGCCACTATACCTTATTTCTGTTTTTAACATAAGAATTGTCATTCATGTCACATATTAAACCAAATTAAATTATAAAAATACTCCGTGCTGTAAGAACCAACAACACAAGTATCTCCTCTTATTACACGGAGACAAACAAGTAGTTTATTGGAAAAAATATGTGAATCTCATTTCTGATCCTAATGAAGCAAGTAGCCCATTATACTGAGGTTAATTTGTTGACTCATGATTTCTACTTATCCAATGATATACCGAATCATATGAACAAACCTCTACATCTAATCAGTTTTTTTATTGAATCCTGACCTTTAATACACCTTCTTCTTGATTATGAATGACAGTGACCTTTATCTAATTTAAAACAGACATACTGATGCAAAAATATGCAAAGTACACATGTAAATTCTGAATTAAGATGAAGATGTGCATAATCTTCTGGGGAGAAAGATAGAGATGTTTACATTAGGGCCAATTGATGGGATGTGTGTGTGTGGGGGGAGAATAAACAAAAAAACAAAACAAAACAAAACCCCAGAACAAGAATGGGTTTGGAGGAACAGCTGCAGAGAGCCTGAAGTCTGTTTAGATTTCCAGAACTTCTATTTAGAATCCCGAAATGTCAATATAAATATCAATTTTTATTATGCTTTTCAGCATTTTATGACATTCATGAAATGATCAAAATGCAGTAAAGTCAGACAAAATACCTCTTGCAAGCTTTGGCAAACTATGCTTCCATATTCCATTGTTTTTTCACTTCAAATACATACAATTCATTCCCTGCAACAGAAAAGCTGAGTCAAATTCACAACATTCTAAGTGCTGTATATGTTCGGTTCATGCTGCCCTTTGTCTCAAAATGGAATGCCATGTGCATCATCAGGCAATATTCTTTTTAGTCCATAACATATTTAGAAACTGCTGTCACTACTGAAAAAAGAGTGATTTCTGGGGGAAAAAAGTACTTACCTAACTTCCCCCCCTTTCCTGGCACTTCCTTCTTTTTCCCCTTAGGTTAATACAAATGGGCTGCATTGACAATACTAGAGATGAACCCAGCCATGGGCACATTCTGAACTGCAGCATAAGCCTATAATCCACTCTGTCTTTTCACAAGTCATTCTTTCCTATGATGAGCTCTGAAATGAAATTGTACATCAGCTGCTCTGCTCAAACATTGGAATCCATTTTTTTTAAAAGAATATACAGAAAATTTGCAAAACTATGAGTAAAGAATGTCAAAGCACAAGTCTAGTGAACACATTCTTCTGACAGAATCCTACCAAACAGTACCTGGCATTAGCATGTACTTTCACGATTAACAAGAGGGGGTTGTCAGACTACTATTTCTGAAATAAACAGATTTATCCTGACAGATAATCAGCAGTTTGCACTGCCTAATACATGTTATCATCCACGACTGACATCATTACATTAAAAGCACACTTACTATAATCTTTCATTGGAAATTAAACAGATTTTATGTAAGACATAAGCTGGATCTTTTGGGGAGTGAATGGGGACTGGGAAGGGAGAGAGAAATGTTGGGGAGAACATATACACTAAACAACAAAGAGTAAATCCCAAGAAAATCAATGCCAGGTTTAGTCCTTCAGAATCTATTAGCATAATTTCAAAAGATATTAAAACCAAATGTGCAGAACTGTTAAATGTGTACTATACATGTAACCAGTATCGGGGTAATGCCTTTCACTTTCCCATGATTCTATCTCAATGGTATCCTCTGTGTGTCTGTGTGTCTGTCTGTGTCTAGTCCCCTGCCTTACCCACAATAGGAACTAGGCACCTAACAGTGACATCACAAGTTTGTGATATATTTCTGATTTAGACATTTATAGTCAAATTTTTAAAGCTGGCCATGGATCTCGGGAGCCCAACTTGAGTGAAGTACCATGGGGCTGATTTTCTGAGGTATTGAGCACATGCGTTGTGAGTACTCAGCAGTTCTGTTAATCTGTTCTCAAAATGAGCTCCCAAATGAAAGGATTCAGAGTAGCAGCCGTGTTAGTCTGTATCCGCAAAAAGAAGAACAGGAGTACTTGTGGCACCTTAGAGACTAACAAATTTATGCTCTAATAAATTTGTTAGTCTCTAAGGTGCCACAAGTACTCAAATGAAAGGAGGCATCCCTGATCAGTGATCATGTTTGTAAATGTTGGTCTTAATTCCTAAGGGCCAATTCCTGAAATGTTCTTTCAGTTAAAAAAAAGTAAGGATTGTAGGATTTGTCCTGAAGTACAAAGAATGTGTGTTCCTGACTGGTCCTATAATTCCTTGAGTCCTGCTTAGGCGATGAAACCAATGTGGTTATGCTATGCATGGGTAGGGGCAAGATATTAGAAGCTTGTGCAGAGATATTGAACCATCTGTGTGCTACAGTGTAGAGAGTTTTGGGACAGGATACAGAAAGGCAGAGAAAGGCCAGAAAGATGTAGGTTAATAACTGGTTGATCTGGGACTAACACAGCCAGGCTGTGCAAACCCCTTGGGGGACAGTGCAGAAGCTACTGAAACCCAGTGGTTGAAAAACTGGCTGCAGAGCAGTCCTGTAGCATGAGGGAAATGAGGAATGATTCCACTCACACATCTGACATCTGTGGAACCTTCCTCACAAACAGCTTGTTTACTCAACTAGCTTTTTCAGCAGGAACCAAGAATGGGCTCTGTGAGGACAAGAAAGTTTTAATAAAAATGATCTCACATTCTTCCTTCTTCTAGGAATGCTCAAAATCCTTTGAGGATGTTACCTTGCCTCAAAAGAAGGACATTGAGCATAAAATAATTCCAGGAACATTAGGTCTAATTCTGAAATTTTTCTTTCTTTCTTTCTCTCCTATATTTTTTATTGCAGTCACAGTGTCATAGTTAACATTACATTGTTATTACTGACTCCACTGACTCACAGAACACAGCATAGTGCAAAGGTCAGGGAACAGAAATTGCATAGGTTACTTAGTGGTTGTATTCCCTTTAGCAAGCATTTACTCCTTTGGTTGTAGTCCCCCTAGCTAAAGCATACAGCTTCTGAGCCACAGGCTCTGTAAAAAGGTGAGTCAAATGTCCAAGTTTTGGGTCTATTAGTTTATTTAGGGTAGTAGAGAGACAAGGTAGGTGAGGTAATATCTTTTATTGGACCAACTTCTGTTGGTGAGACAGACAGGCTTGCAAGACAGAGAGAGAATGAGAGCAAGCTTGTCTGTCTCATCAGCAAATAAAAGATATTACCTCACCTACCTTGTCTGTCTAATATCCTGGAACCGGCATGGCTATAACACCACATACAATATTGAGAGTAGTGAATTTCTCCACAAACAGAACCTGAAAACTGGGTACATTCTGTTTTTTCTATCCTTGAACAGTTTTTTCAACTTCTTCTCTTTGCTGCCAGGCTAATAACAGCTGGTTACTGAAGGGTCCAGTTTTGAGAATTGATTCACACCAACGCATATTTCTGAAACTATCTAAGAGATTTTTTAATGTTGCAACATTAACAGAGTGATGGAAATTAAATGGATATGTGACAAATGCAATCTTCTTGCAAAATCCTTGGCAGTATCATACAGAATTTAAATGAATTCATAATTATGTGCTAACTATACATTTGTTTAACACTCACATTTCTCAAGAATGAAAAAAAAATAAACTATTCTTTTAAAATACAGTCTCTTAGCTGATTTAGACCCGTTTCAATCCCACTGGTGTAAATCAGTGAAGCATTTGGCTGTGTGGCTTTAGCCTCATGTACTGGGTACTGTATGCGGGGCAAATCCACAGAGTCTGATACTTCAACGAGGATCAAGGAAAGAAAAAGCTGATCTAACAAAGTGGTCTCATTTGTTCTTTTTACCCTACTCTAAAAATGTTGAATTGCTATTCACCCATGTTCTGCATATTTCTTGCACTTGATTATGTGTTAAGGCTGTTTGATTGTTGTTTACGTTAGATATTTTGTGTCCAAAGGTCAAATGAGCATAGCTTTTGAATCAGATTCCGACTGGCTGCTTTTGTAATACTTAATCTTTGCACAGTGGGAGGAAAAGAAAGTGGGAGACAGTTCAAGCTAACTCAAATAAACAGACAGAAGTAAAGCAACAATTGCTTTTCTGTACGGACCTGCTCTTGCTCGTTTCTTCTTTAGAGATAACACTCTTTGACGCAACGTCAGATAACCATGTTCAAAGTTTCACAGGCTAACCATTTAAAGATGCATTTCCATTCCATTTATTTTCCTTTATCTGAACCCTCTATTGGTTCATTTCAACTGAGGACATTTCAAAACAGAGACATGTAGGGGAAAAAAAGGGCCCACCTTCACACACCTCTGGAGATTACAAAGAAAGGCATATGACATTAGAATGCTGTGTTCTGATGAGAACAGTTGTTTGCATAAAAATTTTAACTATTACTAAAACTTCAATGAAGTTTCAAGGAAAGAAAGACAGATAAAGCCTCAGGTTAATTTCAGTCATTACCAAGCACTTTACACCTGCTGAAAAATTCCAAAATGCAAAGGGATGTCAATCTTGTTCTTTAGGAATTTTTTTTTAAAAATGGAGAAGACCTTCAAAGGCGGTCAGTAGACAAGACAGTCAATTACAGACCTGATTCAGCTCTTAACCTCTTGAGGTATAAGTATGCTTTTTCTGCAATAGCAATCATTTTCAGCATTCATTCAGATAAAAGGCCTAAATTTTCCAGCATGATACTTCAGCAATGTATTCTGGAGTACAAGGCAATGACAGGTATTGCAAAATAAGAGCATGATATAATCAAATACGTAAATTGATGAGACACCCTGGGGAACACATATTCGTTTTCTGCTGCCGTAGCAAGTCACCAATGACATCTCTTTGCTTGATAAACTTGTCGCCACATAGGTTTTCTTTCCTAATAACCTATATTGCTGTACATTTTCTGACATGATCTATCATATGTTCCCTCCATTGCTAAAAGACTCTCTCCCCATCTCTCTCTCTCTCTCTCTATTTGTAACTCACAGTACAGCAACTAGACTTGGTTAAAACTGAAAGCGACTTGGGCCTCATTGAACACTGAACAAGTTAGATGGAACTTATTAACCATCTCTATAGCATCCTTTTAAGATGATAATTTATCTTTTTAACTGTCCTCTGTAAAACCTGCAGAAAAGAGCCTGATGGGAGCAAGTACACTGCATTATATACAGCTACAAGGTTTACCACATCCTATAGATTCTCTTGCAAGGCACACTGAAGTGGAGTAAAAGGTAACTTATCTTGAAGAGTTGTTTCAGTGAGTTACCATAGCCAGGGCAAGTTCACAGATAAAGAGGAAGAAACCATTGTCAGTGGAAAACAGAAACCAGGTGTAAAGGACCCTAATAATTTTATTTAGAAGACTATGAACTAACTTGCAGCTTACCATATGGGTTAGATCTTTGGAGAGTTTCCTGAGAAGCTAGCAAATAAATTCAGAGGCTCATATAAAATACAGGGCCTCGTTTTCCTTTCATTTATTTCAGTGTATCAATGAATTCAAGGTGTAAACCTGGTGTACGTAAGAGGAGAATCATACCAATCATTTTGAAATTACTCAGTGAAATGATGGTGGTGACTCACTAAGGAACACTTCCATACCTGTAAAACATTGGCCATTTGGTTGATGGGGAAAAGGAAGCCAAAAATAGCTGTTTGCTACAACATTTTTTTATTCACTTACAAAAAGCTTTTCCTGCTAAAGGTCCTTTAGCCCCCTTTTCATATTTCCAGTAGTGACTTATCTAATCTCATCTCTCTGATTATCAAATTCCATAGGGATCTCCTTTATTTCCCAACTTTATACTGGCCAGAATTTCCATTAAAAAAGATCCCTAAGGTCTTTCCTGAAGTTCACTTTTCCTATCTAAAATTCCCTACTCCCATTTTATTTTTTTTGTAATACCCCAAAAATGTTCTATAAACGCTCTTGCTCCTGGAGTAGGCAAGAAGAATGAATTTGCACTGGACTTTTTCCTCCTTCTCTAAATCAAAATTGCTGTGTGTGCAGCAAGCAGAATGGAGAAATTTCTCACTCTCTTTCTATATGGAAATTATTCTAAAATTTGTAATTTGTGAAGGCATTGTTCAAAAACACATACTGGTTCTTCCTAGGTAACTTTAATTTACTTAAAAAAACAACCCCTGGCACTTAAAATAGTTAACAACAATTATAATTACTGGATAAGAAAGAAAGGTCAGATTTCTGTTACATCACTGTGAAAGGCTTTTATTACACACTCCTATAAAACATATTTCTTTTGTCAGTTGCCATCCTAGCAGACTAGCCTGCATACCAATAGGAACACTAAAGTGCCAAGAAGCAGAAGATAGTTATCTGCTAAAATCTATGTAGAGTAACCTAACAAATGCCAGAGGAAGAAAGATTGCCCTCTGCACAGTAATACTTGTTTAGATGTCTTCTTTATACTGACAATGACAAGGCTCCTTTCGTTTGTACTGTACTACAAAATCAGAATGCATTTTTTTCAAAAGCAGACTGTATATCAAAGAGAAAAGATAGACATTCTAGGAACTGGGATACTTAATGTGGATAAGTAAATACATTTACCTGAACACTGCTAACTAAAAGTCCTCAATGTTAAAACTGAAGATTTATACCATCAGTATTATTCAAGGTACTAGGGAAGGTTTTTGTTGGTTTTAAACTTTTTTCTTTCCCCTCTTTCTGTCCATTCTGCTTTACAAAATTTCCCTCTTACCTCTATATTGTTTCAAAGTTTTAAAATTACAGTTGTTTTTATCAACTCCTAAGTTAGTTATATAATGGTTCTATATGAATAATATATACAAAACTAATTATTATAATTTACAAATTGCAGCTGTTTTAGGTGACAAACAGGAACTTTTATTGCAGGACAAATTTAAGGAAGAAGAATTCTAATGTTGTAACTTCTGCACTGTGCTGCTCTTCAAAACTATTATTTTATTGTATTTGAATATATCTAAAATTGTCCTGTCAAAGGCACATTTCAGATGTAACTCTAAACTCTGCCAGCAAATCCAAAGAAATGTTCATGAAGTGATGCCAGACTTACTGTCTGCCTTCATACAATCAGTGTGCTTTCAAACGTGCTAGTTTCATATTTCTTGTTATACACACTTTGAGTCAGAACTTTACTCAGTAAATAGCGCTCAAATTCCCCCTCCCCCTGCAGTCTATAGGAATTATGTGCCAAACTGGTTTTGATCCAGTTAACTTTCTTTAAAAAAAAAAAAAATTATTTTCAACATTTCAAAAAATAGATATTAACACAAATAACTATAATGGTTACATTTAATTACTTCTACTACTACTGGCAATTCTATTAACAATATGTTTATCTTGTGGTCTACATTTATTTGACAGGCCCATTTGCAACAAGGCCTGCAGTTTCCTTGTATACAACAGTGCAAAGTAAAAGGTGACCTTTTTATTTATGTTTAAAACATTTCAACAGTTAGTTCTGCTCCAAAGATAACACCCTAACAAGGTTCAAGGCCAGAAACCCCTGACAATATTGACTTTTCACTTGATGACTACTGCACTGCATTAACTTAAACAGACACCGGAAAACATTTTTTAAAAGGAAAAAGAAAAAAGCTTAATTGAAGGTTGCATTTGTAGACTAGAGAGCCTCTATGTTAAAATCTTACTTGTCATTGTAAAAAGGATAAATAGCTGGCTAAATAAACATTAGAATAACAGTCACTTAAACAACTGCACCTATACAGATAAGTAACACAAGCATCAGGCACCTGGCATCATATTAGGACCTACTGATGACAACAACATGAATCATTATAGTGACACCTAATAATGAGCAAACAGTGACGGTATTACATGTCTTTAGAAGAATCAGGCTCCTACCTTTACAAGACAGATGGACGGTAAGTCCCCCTTTAAAGAAAGTTGTCAGTAAAACCGGGCTGCAGTTGCAGTAAATTGAGTCCTTTCAGTCACTGTATACATGCAGCAGTTCTGCAATGAGGGAAAAAATATTATGGGAGGAGCAGCTGTGAACGAGTGACCTCCTGAAGCTGAGTTCTCTTTGTGAATCAAGCACTGGGAGCCAGTGCCTCTGATTTGCATGGATTATCTCCACTTGAACAGATACATTTAAATTTATCTGGCACGGTGGCAAAAAAATTGGAGAGTAAGTGAATGAGAGCGAGAACAAGAGAGAGAAGGGGAGAGAGAGAAAAAGAAGACAAGAAATCGGGAAGCTTGGCTGGATATGCTGGTTCTGGCAGAACTGTGTCTCAGAAGAGCTACAGCTCCCTCTTCATGTCACAATTGTAAGATAAGAAATGCTGTCATTAAGCACTGGTTAATAACAGAATTCCCCCCTCACCCCCTCCGAACTTCTGATGTTCCATTTGATCAGATTTTTATAAACACTTAATTATTCTGTCATCATAAAGTCAGGATTTTATACTGTAAGCTTCAAATGATTTGTATTCAGGCAGGTAAAAGAATGAGGCAGGTAAAACTCCCCACGTAATTTTAAACACAGAAACATTTCAAACTGAGTAGTTTGTACAAATTAAGACAGATTTCTACATATGCCTTAAAAATACACTTATTGAGTATGCAGATAACTTTAAAGACATGGATAGAAGATGGCATTCAAAATGTTGATATATAGTTGTCTTTGACAAAAATACCATTGCTCTGGGTGTGTAAGCCAACATTTTTGAGATTACTGAAATGTATCAAGACAAAGAGACCAGTGAAAACCTTCTAACAATCTGCATCCAGCCACTTCTCCCTTATTACCATGAATAACACAAGCATTACCTGTCAAATTTTTCCAATTTGATTTAAATGAAATATGCTGATTAGGGAAGTATGAGGAACCCTCTTGAGCCTTCATCAAAATTAAGATGAACCTGAACTAAACTTTTTTTCTGGTTCAAAGGCATTTAGATAATTTTTTTCTCATCTTACAATTTCCCAGTTTACAATTTTTTGAACCTCTAAATATAGCTGTTGGGTACCAGTTGGACCAAAAGTCATTAAATGCAGAGATAATAGCTATTCGGAAATGGGAGGTAACAGAAAGCTTTGAGAGAGTTTATTTTTATGAGATTTCAAGCCCAAAGCTGCAATCTCAGGAGATTCAGATAATTCAAATGAACTTCAAATAAAAATCTGAACTTTTGGTGCTTGTACAAACCAAAGCCAAATTGCAAAACAGTTGAGGGTCACACATGAAACTTTAAATCCCTCTGCCTCATGTCTCCCCTTTGTAGCCCTGATTCTGCAAAGAGACCCAAGCTAAACAGATCCTGTTCCCATGTACAGTCTCAATGAAGTCAAGCAGAGTCCATGCAGGCTCAGGAGTTTACCCCTTGCTTGGAGCCCAGTTGAAATCAGTGGGGACCTGCCTAGGGGGTTCACTTTGCATGATGGAGATATTTGCTTGAAACCTGGATTCTTAGATGATGCATCTAGCTAAACAATAAATATTGTAAGTACTAAGCTTACCCCTGCCATGAAAAATTGCTTCTTGGAAGTAATCACATTTACAGTAAAACTCACTGCAGATAAATGATCACACAGATGCTGGACAAAGTAGTGGGGAATATATCTAGATTCTCTAATAAAAGCTATGTGACACAGTTATTAGTAACTGCCTATGCCCCATATACAACCGCTAACTCTTAAGAATGCACTTGGCTCTCTCCAAAAAAATTGGAGATTCAGATGATTTCATTTGGGGGGCTAGATCCTTGAGTTGTGCCCATTTACACCAGTTGAGGATTTAGCTCTGAATGTTTATTAGAAATGTATCCAAACTGCTTGAGGTTTCATACATCCTTCCCATTTTTCTCTTCCATCTTTCCTTCCGTGTTTATCTCAAACCCATAATGGGTTGCCAGGTGTCCAGTTTTCAATTGACCTTCCCCAGCCTGGTGAAAATGAGTGAGTGAGTGAGGGTGGGAGAGAGCAAGCAATGGAGGAAGAGGGGGATGGAGTGAGTGGCACTCAACTGCTCCTTTGCCTCCAAAATTCACTTGCTCCTCCCACTTACCCTTTCTCTGACCTCCTAGTAAGTGAATGAGTACCCGTCTCTCTTCACAACCTTCCATGACAAATCCATATTTTTACACACTATTCCCTGTGAAGGGTTACGAGTAGTGTGGCTCCTACAGCTAGAGGGCCTTGAAAAGCACCATGAGCCAAAATCTGCTCCCAGAAGTGGTGTAAATGCTGTGTAACTCCACTTTATACCAGTATCTTGAAGAGATTAATTTGGCCCAAGCTACTCATATTAAACTTCCTTAACCTCAGTGACCACTTCTTAAGTCTCCTTTGGCTTCTTTTACTCTCCATGGTCCCCAATCAATCCTTCTCAATCTTTAAAGAATGTCATCATATTCAATAGGTCTAACAGTGCCTTAGACTGTTCTGTGTGTTATCCCTTAGACTGCGCTGCTTTCAGATACATTTTGCATTCTCCCTGTTCCTAGCTTGCAGTGAATTCTGGGCTAGGGAATCCTACGGTGTGACAGATATGGATGTAGCAGCAGCTTTGTCACCCTACACATGGACCCTCTGAAGACCATCAAAGATAAGGGGACTTCAGAAAGGAGGAAGGGAGCCTGGGAGGAATCAGAGCACATGAAGGATTAGGAGAAATTGTAGGAAGACCAGAAAAATTATAATCTCATTTGGTAGTGTAGGGGTGGGAGGTTGAAGAAGTTGAGACTGAGATTCCCTTTTGGCAAACTACGTACACCTGCTAGCGATCACTGTGGGGGAGAACAAAGTGAAGGCTGTGGGGAGAGTTGGCGGAACCAGCGAAACAATTACTAGAATATCTGTTAACCTTATAAGAGGTCTGAATTTCATTCACTTAGAGGAGAGGGCCAAAGATGAAAATGATATTTTAATCAAATCCATTTGCACATCCTTGCTCTGCAATTGAGCAAACACATTAACAATTCTCTGTTGACTAGGGAGAAACAACAAAAAAAGAACAAATCCGGTTAGAGTAAGGAAAAAGGCAAATGTACCAGAACAACTGGCCACAAAATCAACACAAAGTTGCCAAACTTATGAGAGAAAGTGAGTTTAGAGGGCAGGTGCCACGCACTCCTATCAAAGAGCCACAAAAGCAAACTGGGTTGTATTTTCTCACTGCTGTGCAAAAGATAGTTATGCATATATTTGTTAATAGTTTAATACCTGCCCCCACAACGTGCACATCAATCATTCAAATACAATAAAAGCCCCGAATCTTTCCAAAATTTTCATATGTATCAAGTTTCCAGATGAAATTGAAACAAAAATATCCAAAATGGCATCCAAAAGATTAGTCTTGAGTTTTGCCCAGTTTGAGGTTTGCCCATGACCAATATAACTTCTAGTTATTGGTAATTCAGCCCTTCAAACCCAGCATAAAGAAGCAGCAGAAGATATTTTTGTACCATACTTAGTCATGGGAGAAAACCCACATGAATAAAACAGAACATATCAAAGGACACCAAGATAGGATCTTTGGTAACAGACTTTTATCATTTTGCTGCACTGTCCAAATCACACAAATCCAGTAACAAAAAGGCAGGTAACTCTTTCTAAAATAAGAGGGAAACTTAAATCAGACATACAGGACAGTCTAGTATAATGAAAGACCTGTGAGAGGTAGACAGGCGATACATGTGGAGTGAACTTAATTCAATCAAGCAACATGTATTTCATTAACAAAAAGAGGTAGCAGAATTAAAACCCTGCAATACAGGCATAATATGACCAGTCATCAGGGATGGCTAAAAAGCTGCCACCGTATGGCCCATACTGCAGAACAACAGACTGATATAAGAGTAAATACATATGAAATGAATTTTTAAAAAGCTGACAAAATTGTAGCAAATTGAATGCTAATTTATGACAATTTCTGAAAGAAACAGGACAACAGATTATCTGCATATAAGTGGACTTAAAATATCTCTCAATGCCAGCCTGTTACCCAGTTCAAACGGAAACAAACCACCTCTTTACAGATTGAGACTGTAAATGGTCAAGCCAGAGCTTCAATCAGTCTCATTAATTAAAGAGCAGGTGTAATGCATTTACTCAGAAAATTCAGAATTATAAAATGACACTGTAGTTTTAAAAAAAGAGCATGGAAGAAGAAAGGGAACAGAAGAAATACCAATAAAAGACACAATAAAAACTGTAAGGTTGAATGCACAAAGGCTACACATGCACACGGTATTATATAACTTTGGTAGCTAACCCACTTTACTTCTGAAGAAATTTCTTGTAAGCTTCTGGTGACAAAATAAATCTTGAGACCTACAGTAAGAATGCAGTGAGCACCTTGGGAGTCTCAGAGTATCTGCAACATGGATTCCACGGGGCGCCACTACTTGACAAACACAAGCTTGTTTATTAGCAACAGGGCCTGGCAGAGAGGATGTCATTTTCTGTTCCCAAAGGGGAGAAAGGAAAGGGAGGCCTGGAAGTAGGAAAGAGAACTTAACTAAATCAGTTTAAGTCTTCAGAATAAATATTTAGTCCAGTTTTCGAGATAGAAGTTTCAGTTCTCATTTTCCCCTCACACATTCATCTGTGCACAGTGAAAAAAACACATTCCACTCTCCATCACCTAAAGCTGGTATCAAATGCCATATCTGTTCCATCTAGTTAGGTAGGCTGCATGTGATGGTTGGTAGCATTTCATCGCTAGTATACTACCTCCTAAACACACATAGGTAAACAAGTAAGAGTTCATGAGAGTGAAATCCCCTCAGAGATCAGTCAGCCTTCTGATTACTAATCCATGTCTTTCTTTTCTATAACCAAATTAATTTATTTTGCAGTCAAAGAAATACAGCAAAGTACCAGGAGAAAATCCAAGGATTTGATTCCTATTTCACATGATTGTAAATGGGCAGTAAATTCACTGCAGCCAATGAACCTTCATCTCCACTCTCCTCCTCTTTGTGTATTTACACCTATGCAAAGTGACTGTATAATGCTACCAAATCAGAACAGTAGCATTTTCACATTCCTTTTTAACAGTATAAGTAACTGCACCAAATCAAGGTGGTGGAGAATCAGGCCCCACAGAGCTGCACTCGTACAAAGTTACTGAGGCAGAGAGATCAGAATCAGGTCCTCAGTTTGCTGGCATTATTTGAGACTCCATAACAGCATAAACATGAGCAATTATTACTCTGAGCATTAGATATACAGTATCATAGTCTTCTAGATCAGTTTCCCAGGCTATCTAACGGATCAACTAAAGCTCTGGATGAAAAGTATGGTGATAACTTTGTTCCTTTTGCATAATGGAACTCTTTTAAACAAAGGTAAAACTCATCTGTATAGAAGCCACAACTTTTCTTGGGGGAAGTTCAAAACTGGAATGAACTCCAATAGGAACTAAGGACCATTACAAACCTTACCATCTTCTGCTCTAAGAGCAAGGCACATTTCTTTGACCTTGCCTTCTCTAACGGAAACATAAAGCATGTTTATATATACTATAGAAGAACAAATCAAAAACAAAATATTCCTTTGCACACACCTCTCCCCTTCGGGAGAGGATGAGGCAAAAATACCTGACGGATGTTAGTCGCATCGCTTAATGCACTCCGGAAGGTGCTCAGATAGTAGAATGATAAGTGCAGTAAAAACCTATAAGTATATAAGAGACCTAAAGATAATTTTTCATGAACTTGTGTTAAAGTATTTGTTAGAAAATTAAATCATTGTGGGTTCTCTTCTCCTTGTCTGCTCTTCCCATAAGCAAATCTCCATGTACAGGTAGCAATGAGAAAATCTTGCAAGAATTCATTATGACTAAAGCTGGTGTTATGTTAAATAAAATTTAAAAAATTGCTTTCAAAATTTCTTTTTTTCAGTGCTATACTGGATTGTCGTTTATATTGTCAAGGCCATAACAAGTTCAGGACCACATGTCAGAGCAACACAGAATGGCTATATATTGCAAAAATATGTATGAAACCACTGCATCTGTAAGAACATAAGAATGACCATATTGGGTCAGAACAATGATCCACCTACCCAGTATTCTGTCTTCCGACAGTAGCCAGTACCAGATGCGTCATAGGGAATGAACAGAACAGGGCAATTCTTGTTGTCCAGTCCCAGCATCTGGAGCATAGGGTTGCGTCCCTAACCACCTTGGCTAATAGCCACCGATTGACCTATCCTACATGAACTTATCTAATTCTTTTTTGAACCCCTGTTATAATTTTGGGCTTCACAACATGCCCAGGCAATGAGTTCCATAGGTTGAATGTGCACTGTGTGAAGAAGTACTTCCTTATATATGAATTAAACCCGTTGCCTATTAATTTCATTGTGTGACAACTAGTTCTTGTGTTATATGAAGGGGGTAAATAACACTTTCTTATTCACTTTCTCCAAATGTGATTTTATAGACCTCAATCATATCCCTCCTTAGTCATCTCTTTTCTAGTGTAGTCCCACTCTTTCTAATTTCGCCTCATAAGGAAGCTGTTCCATGCCCCATATCCTTTTTGTTGCCCTTTTCTGTACCTTTTCCAATTCTAATATATCTTTTATTGAGATGGGGTTACCAGAAATGCACACAGTATTCAAGGTGTGGGAGTACAATAGATTTATATAGTGGCATTATGATCTTTTCTGTCTTATTATCTATCCCTTCCTAATGGTTCCTAACATTCTGATAGCTTTTTTGACTGCCACTGCAGTTGTTTTCAGAGAACTAGTCATGATGACACAAGATCTCTTTCTTGAGTGGTAGCACTAATCTACCTAATTTAGACTTCACCATTTTGTATGTATAATTGGAATATTATTCCTATGTGCATTATCAGTGTTGAATGTCACCTGCCATTTTGTCACCTAGTCACCCAGTTTTGTGAGATTCCTCTGTAACTCTTTGCAGGTGGCTTTGGACTTAACTATCTTGAGTAATTTAATATTGTATGCAAATTTTGCCACCTCACTGTTTATCCCCTTTTCCAATGCATTTATGGATGCATTGAACAGCAATGGTCCCAGTTCAGATCCTTGGAGGACTCCACTATTTACTTCTTTCCTTTGTGAAAACTGAATCTTTATTCCTACCCTTTGTTTCCTAGCTTTTAACCAGTTACTGATTCACAAGTGGAGATTTGCTCATATCTCATGACTGCTTAGTTTGCTTAAGAGCCTTTGGTGTGATGTCAAAGTCTTCCTGAAAGTCCATATACACTGTATCAGCTGAATCACTCTTGTCCACATGCTTGTTGACATTCTCAAAGAATTCCAGTAGATTGGTGAGGCATGATTTTGCTTTATAAAAGCCATGTTGACTCTTCCCCAACATATTCAGGTATGTATCTTAGAATTATGTTCTTTACTATAGTTTCAACTAATTTGCCTGGTCACTGGCCTGTAATTGCCATGATCGCCTCTGAAACTTTTTTTTTAAAATGAGTATTACATTATCTATCCTGCAGTCATCTGGTCCAGAGGCTGATTTAAGTGATAGGTTACATCCCACAGTTAGTAGTTCTGCAATTTCAAATTTGAGTTTCTTCAGAACTTTTGGGGGAATACCATCTGTCCTGGTGACTTATTACTGTTTAATTTTTCAGTTTGTTCCAAAGCTTCTTCTACTGACATCTCCATCTGGGACAAGTCATCAGATACGTCACCTAAAAAGAATGGCTCAGATATGGGAATCTCCTTCATATCCTGTGCAGTGAAGGCTGATTCAAAGAATTCATTTAGTGTCTCTGCATCAGCCTCGACTTCCTTGAGTGCTCCTATAGCACCTCCATTATTTTTTTGGTCTTTTGTTAGTTGCTCTTTAAATTCTTTTTTGGTCTTCCTAATTATTCTTTTACATTTGACTTGCCAGAGATTATGCTCCTCTCTATTTTCCTCAGTAGAATTTGACTTCCAATTTTTAAAGGATGTCTTTTAGCCTCTAACTACGTCTTTTACTCTGCTGTTTAGCCAAGGAGTCATTTTTTTTTGGTCCTCTTACTGATTTTTTTTCATTTGGGGTACATTTACTTTGCATCTCTGTGATGGTGTTTTTAATTAATTTCCATGCATCTTGAAGGCATTGCACTCTTTTAACTGTTCCTTTTAATTTTTGTTTAACTAGCTTCCTCATTTTTGTGCTGTCCCCCTTTTTGAACTTTGTTGAGTTTCTTTGGTATTTTCCCGCTACAGGACATTACGTTTAATTACATTATGATTCCTATTACTGAGCAGTTCAGCTATGCTATATTCACCTCTTGGACCAGATCCTGTGCTCCACTTGGGACTAAATCAAGAATTGCCTCTCCTGTTGTGGGATCCAGGACTAGCTGCTCCAAGAAGTAGACATTAATCGTGTCTAGAAATTTTATCTCTGCATCCTATCTTGAGGTGACATAGTTGAAAGCTCTTGTTATTACTGGGTATTCTGTTTTTGTGGTCTCTCTAATCTCCTTGAGCATTTCACAATCACCGTAACCATCCTCATTATGTGGTCTGTAGTATATTTCTACTTCTATACTCTTATTATTCAATCATGGAATTTCTATCCATAGAGATTCTATGGTACAGTTTGATTCATTTAAGACCTCATAGTTGCAAAGCGGATATTGCTGAAAGGTTTATTTTTTCACAAAAATGTTTTATGCACCTTTTTGAAAATTTATTGAAGATTATTATTGAAAACACTACTGAAATTATTGAGTTGCTCACTAAAAGAGGATTTCAATAATGTTGCATAGAAAATTTTTAAAAACTGGAAAAAAATTGCAAAATCTTTTGAAAAAACAAAAAATGAATCAGTTTTTGAATCCTTTGAAATGAAAACAACTTTAAACTCTGAAATTTGTTTGTGGAAATTTGTTTGTGGAACTCACCCCATTTGAGTCTGGATCAACATCCTCTATTTTAGGCACAGCCCCATGTTAGGGGCAGCCATGGGGAGCTCCAACTGGTTGTATTGACTTTAAAGGAGCTATGCTGGATGAATACTTGCATTTTCTGGTTGCAGGGGCAAAGGAAAGTGCTTAGACTCTGAGATTCTCAGAGTTGCCTAAAGGACATGGAAGCCAATTTACTATGACAATTAATGGGAATTTGGTGTCCATTCCCATGTGTGGCTTTGCAAATCTCTGTCCAATAGTTCAGAATGGGCAATTTAGTTATTTTTATATCTGAGTCTCTCCCATTTCCTAACTTATTTCTTCTTTCTTTACAATAAATAAATAAATTAAAAGGGTCCACCCAAGCTAAGTCGACAGACTGAAGAACTGCAGCATGAATGTCTAATTCTCTCACTTCTTGTTTTGTCTATTTCAAATCCACTTCCCTGTTTTGGAAATGATTCAGAATAATCTAGACAGACACTAAGGGTACATCCACGCGATATATCGATCCCCGAATATGCTCCCGTCGACTCCGGAACTCCACCAGGGCGAGCAGCGGTAGCAGAGTCAATGGGGAAACCGCTGCCATCAATCCCGGGCTGTGAGGACCCGAGGTAAGTCGAAATAAAATACGGCGATTTCAGCTACGCTATTCCCGTAGCTGAAGTTGCGTATCTTACATCGACACCCCCCATCCCCCCAGTGTAGACCAGCCCGAATTTTAGCACTTGGATAAATCAAACCTTTCAGTTCTCAGGGTGTCTTCAGGATAATCATTTTCATTAAAACTGATTTACGTACTAGCAAAACTGTGTCCAGTGTCTGTTTTAAAGCAGAGAGCTGATGGGCAGAAATCAACGAAATTGCAAAAGAAGGTAATAAGGTCAAACAAAGCATTTTTCAAAGGATGTTTCTGGGTTAGAATTTCCTGTTTGCTCAGGAATTCACACAATCCCCATATGTCTTGATGCAAGACTTACTTTTAATTCACTACATTTATTTTTGAAGAGATGCGATATCCAAGGTTGAATTTTAACAGCAAGTTTAGCCTTTCCCACTGTGTTATGTAATGCAGAGAAATTACTTCTTGATCAGGACATGCAGGCAAATGAACACCAGACACATGGGATGGATTTTAAGCGGCAGGCTGCAACTTTCATTTATTTAACAGTGGGAGGAGTGTGTGCTCCCCTTCCCTGGATTTCTCACATATCAGGCATTTAACTGGGTCCAGTGCAGTATTCAGAACTCCCGCCAAATAAGCAATAATTTGGGGGTAGACCTGCGCCTACTCCTAGGATTCAGCCCACCCCTAGGACTCAGTTCACATCTGAATTCTTTCCACCTTCCTCACTTGCGATGGGGGAGGCAGAGATTCCCAATGGGGGAACTCAGTCTGTGAAAACTTCAGGTCTCCCCATAACTTATAACTCTTATAGGCAAGAGGACGACCACCACCAAATCTCAGTTTTCTTTTACCTCTGGGAACTGGTCCCTTTTACCCTTATCCCAAGGTTGAATTTTAGCAGCAAGTTTAGCTTTTCCTACTGTTATGTAATGCAGAGACATTACTTCATGAAGGGTGTAAAGCATACCTAGCTATTGGTTACTTTGTCATGCTGAGGTGACAATATCTTTGCACTATGCTTTGTCTTGTTATCAGGATTTATTTTTTTACTATGGTATCTACACTTTACTCAGCAGAACAAGACAAAGCTGAGTCAGATCTGATTTGTACAGACATCTCAGTGCAGTGCTGGGAAGAGGTAAGCAATGTTATGTTCATTCACTGTGCCTCCCAACACTAGACACTGCCAGCAGTGCCGTGATAAGCTATTTTGGATATTATGGGCCAGTTTCCCCACAGAATTTGGCCCTCCAGTGACATTCAGTTGACTCTGAGTTCTGTTGCAGAGAACAGCTTGCAGATGCACGTGTGCCACGGTAGGCTTCTGTGTAAGTGTGGGGGGCACGTTGGGGACAGAGGATGTAGGGAGGCAGGTGACAGAACAGAGCTCTGTTATGCAAATTCTTCCTCAACATAAAGCAGCCCAGCTCCCTTACACCTCCTTCTCTGAGCAGCGTGCAGGAGCTGGAGAGAGTCTCAAGTAGACCATGCACATGTGAGGTCCCTGGAATAGATGTTTTAGAGATAGGTTCATATTATTTATATTTAGCAATAATTTTGAATAGTTGTTTATTGTTGTTTTCATCTTTTTGTTTTTAGATTGTTAATAGTGATATAAATTATATAACAAGATAAATGGGAGCTGCCCCTTTAAGAATAGGCTTGGGGGCAGTGGTTTGATCATGTTGGACAGAAAAGGTTGCACATGGGTAGAGGGACTAAAAAACCCAAACCAAACCAATACAGCTGTTTCACAGATCCATCCAAAACTGCTAAGGCTGACTCTGGCAGTCAGCTAACCTCAATATTTGTACTATTCAAAGTATTTCCGGAGTAAGTATGGGGAAATTCAAGAAAATTTTGCAGACAGAGCCAGAGCCTATGAGGTGATGAGCGCTCCCTTTGAAGTCAGTTTGAGTTTAGGGCACTCAGCACCTCATTGGATCTGGACCACTGGCTGCGAATCTATTTATCTTGAGTAAAACTGAAATGACTATATATGACAGAAGGCGAGACTGTGGGAAAAATTCATGTCATACGGAGACACAACTTCACTGACTTCAATGGAATTTTATGTAGTTATACTAGGACTGAATTCATCCTTGTAGCTATAAAGACAGACTGGACTTATAGGAAACATATTACCAAAAATTCAAAAGAAATAAAAGTAATAAAATGATTCTACTATCAACAGTAGACAGTAATTCTATAATGTTTTGCTTGTTCTGTCTTTCTCAAGTACTGAGGGAAATGGTATAAAATAGTTTTTCTGTTGTTTATAGTGAAAAAAGCTTTTTACTCAGCATGTAATGAAAGTGGAGGCTGCAACGGCATAGAATTTTATTTATAGCAGATTTTCAACCCTTTGTTTTTTAACCATATAATTTTGGACTAGCTCAGTTGTATCCATCCTTGTTGGGCACCTGTCTGAAATGATATTAAGCTGGGCAAATTATTTTGCTTGTTTCACCACCATTTTTGTATTTTTATATATTACATATATATATATATATATTTACAGGATGAACAAACATTGTCTAGTTTCTCTGATGTTCTTCAAATTTTAGTTACTCTCTCAAAAATACCCTACATTTTAACATTTTTGCAAAGTGAGTTCTTTTCTGACAAGAAACATACACAGAGCTTCTCTAGTGAAAGTGGGGTTTTCATTTTTATTAGGGTTATCTTAAATTTGTTGTAATTAGCATGACAGCTTGATCCGAAGCTCACTGAAGTCAATGGGCTTCTTTCTATTGACTTCAGTGAGTTTTGGATCAGGTCCTTGATGTCTCTCTAAAATTTTATGTACAATACTAAATAGTGGCTTATTCCTGTATTCCTTGTACACCTCAAACTTCCAGGGTCTAGCTCTAAGATATTAAAATAATTTAATAAGAGCACAAAAATATATTTTAGATCTGCTCCTGTAATCCCTTTGTGGGCATAACTAACTGCAAGTGAATTCAGTGAGAATTCTGCCTACAGCGGCTTTGCAGGATTAGGCACTTTACATCTAAATTACACTTTTAAACCATACTTAGCCTGATAGTGTAGTTCTCTGGCTGAAGTGCCCATGAAGTTAATAGAAAAAGTTTCTCATCGAAAGAGGTTTCATCACCGTGTCAGAGACATAAGTATTCATGTTTGCTAAACAAATGTTTTGCTGTTGCCACTGATCAAAAACTTTATTTTAGAAATATTCAGTTTTATAGACATTTGGCTGTACTAATGGAAGGTTTTATGGGTTGCTAACAATCTGTAGCTCCTAATGAAGTTAATCTTCTCCAAGCTAAAATAAATGGGAATTCTTTCATTGTCTTTAATGGGTTTTGGATCAGACCTAACAGGAACTGCACGTGCTCAGCACCTCTGAAAAATTAGGTCATTATCTACATATTCTGCAATGTCTGGCTCTACACATTACCAAAATATTTATTTGACTGTTGTCCCCTTTATATACCTATGCAATATCTTCTAAGAACATAAGGTAGCTGTAGCCAACTCAGGCAGGCAGCAAATGGGAGGAGATGCTGACGGAAAAAAAGGGTAAACATGCAAAAAGAAATCACTGCCAACAAGAAAAATTCCACTGTAAAAAGATTTTGTATGGAAATGGATCACTGCAAGCAGCTGTAATTCATCTAACTAACATATTGTTTCTCCTTTAAGATTCAGAGTGTAGCTTTAACCAAACTGACTTTCAGAGACAAAAATAATATATGTGCTTTTGCGGAGCTGAGAAACAATCATTACAGGATGCAAACAGCTAAATGTCTCACATTGCATAAACAATACAAAGTTTTGCAATGAAATGAACTGTCACTGAAGTAGCAAAGTGTCATTTGATCCTCTATTTACCTTTCCAGTTAACTAGCAATAGCAATTGTCTTGGCTTCCAAGCCAGTGCTCAATAGATTACTGAGCTAATTGTCACTGTATATAAAATCATTGAAAAAGAGTGTGGAATTTGTATTGCAAATCAGATTTTATTGACTCATGACAAATCTGAAGTATTTAAATAGGCTGATTTATAATGACACAACAGAACAAAGCTAAAATGAGTTAAATTTCTTACTGGTTTTTATTTTTGTTGACTTAAAAATACCTTCAGCCTACATTACAGTATTATTTATATTCCAGTAGCACCTAGGAGCCCTAGTCAAGGACAAAAAATACTCAAGTACTAGGTGTTATACAACTCCTCCATCTCCCAAAAGAGGTCCCTGCCCTCAGAGCTTAACCTATAATAAATAACTATCAAGTGCTTTATTCCTCCCTCTATTAGTGAACTTCCATCAGAGACAATGTAAGTTGTGTGAACACATCAAGAGAGAAGAAGAGCTTTAGACACAAATTGCTACAGCAAAAAGACTCAAAGCCTCGAACCTTCCATCAGATCCAAAAGAACAGACTTTTGCAATAGGCTCCATTACAGATGACTTGACTGATCCAATTTTAATGGATGCTGCTTTGCTCTGCATCTTTCAGGAGATTCTTTACACTCCCCAACATCAAACTCTAGAAGGATTTCAATTAAATCTGGATATTTCATAGGATTTGCTGTAATGGATCAGTTCTGGAATCTTACCAATACCTGATGCTTTGAAGATGGTGAAAAACCCCGGTGTGCATCTGGTCACTTGTATAATGGTGTTCGCTGGGGAGGAAATTCCTTTCAGATCCCTGCTGATGATCAGTTTACATCCTGAAGCATGAGATGTGATTGTACTTATGTTAGCATATATACCAAATATTAGTCCTCAAATTGCCAAGCCCTTTTAAAATCTAGTCCCAATATTTGATTACATGACCTGAAACAGTAAAATCCATCTATATTTTGTGTAGCCATACTTTAAAAAGGAAAACATTAACATTTATATAAATAACACATGAACATCATTCTGATTTGAAGAAGTCAAAGGTCCTGATTCTGACCTCATTTATACTGGTGTCAATCTGGAGCAACCCCACAGATGCCTACAACTTTCTGGAAGTGGGAAAAAACAGGTGGACATTCTAAGGGCAGGCTCATTATAAAACAAAAATCTGACAGCATCATGTGTCAATCAAAAGTGTTTCATACATCATACAGTTAGAATGTTAAACTTCTGTCTATATTTAGTGCTAGAGTCAGGGCCGGCCCACAACATTTTTGCACCCGAGGCGGGGAGCTCAAATGACGTCCCATCACTTGCGTCAAAACTTTGAAAGGTCTCAATTCTGCCTCCTTCCTGTTCTACTCCACTCATGGTACTGCTCTGCTACCTACCCCAATAAAGGAGAACTAACAACTTAAAATGCCTTGTTCAAAAATTTTAAGTAACACTTAACTTTCAAACGCCTGAACAGCAAATGTAACTTTTCTTGTCTGCATAGTAAACACCGGCATTTTTTTCTGTTTGAATAATCAAAGTGGTGCTTTCCGTGCCTTTTTGGTTGCCAAGATTTGAACTGCTTCCTGAAGGTCCACAGTCTGGGCCTGCTCATGCTCTATTGAGATGGTTGCAAGGCCGACCAGCCTCTCCTGTGTCATTGTGGAGTGTAGATGTGTTTTTATTAACTTCAGCTTGGAGAAGCTGTGTTCTCCACTGGCAACTGTTACAGGAAGTGTTAGAAGTATGTGCAGAGCAACAAAAGCATTTGGAAAGAGGGTGATCATCTTATTTGTGCACATATATTCCAGAACAGCCTTTGGAGTTGATTCTGCTGAAATGAATCTTGAAAGGGCTTTCAGTTCATCATCTAAATCACTCGCATCAATATCGTGCATGTCATCATGTGTCAACACTGTCTCTAGTCCCCTGCATTGCTGGTGTAGGTCTTCTTCAGGTATAGTGAGGAGTTTTGGAATAACATACAACATCCCAAATATACTGCTGTGTTCCTTGAGCTGCATGAAACGTTCTTCAACTGACTATATTGCACAATCTAGCACTGGTTAAAGAATTCAACTTTGAATTGTTGTTTGGGGTCTCTTATGGGATTATCTCATGCCTTGTAATCAAAATGTCTTCTTCTTCGGTGACTCTTGTATGGGTGGGAAAATAGCTTCAGTGTGAAGTTCCTCTGCCAACTTCTGTGCACACTTCAGAACATTTTGAACTCCCTCATCTGATCGGTAAGACTGTAGGTATGACTTTGCTTTGTCCAATGGTTCCACTGCTCCAGATATATCAAGGTCAACACCTTAGAGTCTCTTGCTTACAACATTAATTTCAAACTGTATGTCATGCCGCAACATGAGCCACATAGAAATTTGAAAGTTATGTATGTTTCTGGTGATTCCATTTCCCTCTGCCACTGTTCTCTCACGAACAGTTCCTGTCATAGCATTCTCCTCCATAATGGAAACTATGGCATCATCTATCTTCCCAATTTAGTATCTGATAGGCTTTATCTCCTCCACTCGACTTTCCCATTGTGTGGGACTCAGTGGTTTCAGTGTCAAAGAGGAGGTTCCCAGATGTTACCTCAAAATTTGCCATCAATGAGTTGATGCAGAGAAAAATACATAGATCCTTTGAATTACATTAAAAAATTCAGCAGCCTCACTGACCACCAAGTTCAATGAATGAGGACTGCATGGGGCAAAAAAAGCTTGAGGGTTTAACTCTTGGATATGTGTCTGCACTCCTCTGTTCTTTCCTCTCATGTTAGCACCATTATCATAGCCCTGACTTCTTATGTCAGCTCTCGTAATTCCCGTGTCTTCCAGCTTTTTAAGAAGCACATTTGTCATATCAGCTCCTATAGTATCATCAAGGTCAATAAATTCTAGAAAATGCTCTCTGACAGTCACCATTGCAGGGACATTTTCACTAGGTTCTGTTGTTACAAAACGCACCATTTGTTCCGTATGGCTGATGTCAGGTGTGCAGTCCAGAATAACAGAGCAGTATCTTGTTGACTTCAGATCTGCCACAATCTTCTGTTTGACTTTTGTTGCCAGTAACTGTATGATCTCATTTTGAATTGTTTTTACAAGGTAGTGGTGTGTGTACATTTCTTGGGCAGTGACTCTTCTTAGATGCTCCTGGAGTACAGCATCAAATTCAGCCATCAGCTCCACAATTTTAAGGAAGTTTGGCACATACAGCTGATCTGAAGTGGCACGCAATGCTAGGTTTTGGGCAGTATTCATTCTCACAATGGGAATGAGCCTTTTCAGAACATTTTGTCAGTAAAAAGACTCCGATGCAATCTTCTCTTGATGCTGATCATCTATTGTGGCTTTTAACCTTAGTTTTATCTCAAGCTCTTTCCACCTATGGAATGCTCTCTGGTGATTTGCTGCCTTCTCATGCCATGCCAGATTTCTCGCCCTTTGTTCCTGTAGAACACAATGTGGCTGGAACATTAGACTGGAAGAGTTTGCAACAAAAACAGAATGCAGTATTCTGGATTTTTGTGTACATAAGCCATGACCTCTCCACTTTGTCACCATTGGGGATTTCACATCAGTAATGTGTTGGATGGAAACTTCTATTTTCATTGTCTTTGGGGAACATGAAGTTTTTCACTTGCTGTGGCCCATGCAGTACAAAGAAGTCCCTCAGGCTACTGCTCAAGTGGGTCCACAGTCCTGGATCAGCTAGACTTAAGGAACTAAACTCAGCAGCAACTGTTTCCTGCGCCTCCACCACACTCTTCTCTGATCTACACTTTTCTTCAGGAATGTGCATGGTTACATCCATTTGAGATGGAGATATGGATGCTGCAGTAGCTGCCAGGTCACTCGCACTCTGACTAACTGAAAGATCAGGCATCTCCTCACCACTCACATCCTTACTGGGGCCGGAAGGCTCACCGTGAACATTTGTGTCTATGTATCTCAGGAGAGCTCCTTCCTGCTTAGATAGAAAAGCTTCCTTTGCTTTCTTTCTTCTTTTGAATGCTCCCCCAGAGGGGCATTTTCTTCTTTCATTCATGACTGCCGTTCTGTGCCAGCTATAATGGCTCTGAAGGGGACAAATAAGCAGGCTGGTAGCAGGGCCTGAGTGAGGGAAGATATCAGTGTCTTAAGGGCCTAACTGGCTCCTACTACTTCAGTTGACTGCCTGTTCTCCTCAAGTGAGTTCAGGGAAGCAGCAGGAAACAGGAAGCTCCCTGAGAAGCTGGTGTTAATCAGTCCAGGCTCCTGGGGGTGTTAGAGAGGTACATAAGAGGCTCCTCCTCCTCTCTCTCCCTGCAGCTCCTGCTGCTTTCTATTATTGCCTCTCATCTTTTCTCCTGCCTGCCTGTTATGTCTCTTGTATCGTCCTTCCTCCAGCACAGCACTTCACCATCTCTGTGCATCTAGAGCAGAGAGAATACATATACACGAGTGGCAGACACAATTTTCTACATTCTGGATCCTAGTGGCGCCCCCTCACAGTCTGGCATCTGTAGGATGACCAGATAGCAAGTGTAAAAAATCGGGACAGGTGATGGCGGGTAATAGGTGCCTATATAAGAAAAAGCCCCCCAAATCAGGACTTTCCCTATAAAATTGGGACATCTGGTCACCTTAGGCACCTGAGGCAGCTGCCTCAGTTCACCTCATGGTGAGGCCAGCCCTGGCTAGAGTGTGATGACACACCCAGGCAGGTACTAAGAAGGAGTAAGGACACTGTTTAGGGTTTAGGGTTTATCTACATGGGAAAGTTATAGCAGTATATGAATATATACCAGTGTAGCGCTACACAGTTCCTTTTTTCAGTTTAGCTAAAACCCCTTCCAAAGCTAAAGTGGAAAAGGTACTAATTCTGGAATAATTAACAAATAATGTATTCATACCTCGCTCTTACTTAGTGGTATTCAGGAGTAGATCTCAAAACACTTTACAAAGGTCGGTATCATTACACGCCATTTTACAGATGGGGAAACTGTAAGACACAGCAAGGAGAAATGACTTGCCCATGGTCACCCAACAGGCCCGTGTCAGAGCCAGGAATAGAATCCAGGTCCCCTGAGTCCAAGTGCTCTATCCATTAGGCAACGTTATCTTAGTCCCTGTAAGAAAATATACTGGTATAACTGTATTGGTTTAAATTCATACCTTAGTTTATACTGGTATAACTTTCCCATGTAGACAGCTTGTACACGCTGCCATGAGCTACTTGGATTTTGGATCTAGGTGTGCAGGCATAAAAGGGTGCTGTGTGTCCACAGTCTCTATCCCCAGAACAGTTGGGTGGCAGGTATGGCATTGTTCCCAACGCATGCAATCTTATCGTGAATCTTGTGCTATATGTTTCATTTGGAGCTCCAGTTCCTGGGCACAAGTGATTATGTGAGAACCTCAGCTTTCGTTTTTTTAAAAAAGAAGTTTCTAGTCCTCACAGTTGAGGAGAAAACCTTGAAAATGTGACTTGAGTGCACCATAAAAGCTCAAAAGCCAGAAGGCAAATAAAAAGAACCCAAATGTATTTTGAAAATAATCTCATTATTTTGGGGTCCGAACTCATGATTTGGGATTGGCAATATTGCCATGGGAACTAGGCAAAGCCTTGGTTCAACCCCCAAAGCACTGGCCAGTGCAGCTGAACTGACAAGGGGGTGTTGGTATAAGGAAGGGGTAAATTATTATCTCCCCAGAGCAAGGATGAAAGAGAGTCATTGTGACTCAGAGGTGTGTCTGCTGGGGTGACTCCTGGAGTGACACAGCTTACAGACAGGGCTGTGGAAAAAGACAACTTCATTCTTGGGACAATAGGTATATTATTCTAGATGGCTATGGAGCCTATTCTCAAGGCAGGCAGATATCAGTGGAAGCTAAGAATACATGGGGAGAGGAAAACAGACTGTATATTTAGTATGCTACTGGATAGTAGTCTCTATCCAAACGTCCACTGGCTATTTTTAGGCTAGCTCTAAACAAACTGATTTCTTGTCTTGTGTCTGTGTTGTCACCAAGGTTGGAAATGAACTGAATTCTTAACTCTGTTTTATGCCCTCTTCTTAAATTCTGTTTAAGAAAAACTTATTGAAGCATGAAACAAATAAAAATTGAATGGGTGGTAACATTATCTAACTGTGATGGCTTAGGAAGCACATCCCTTTGTTACTATATCCAAAACATTTTAAAGGTACAAGGAGAGGAAAGCGTCTCTATCATCTGAACTTAATACAGAATCATGTTCTTCTGCTGTCACACAGAGAATTTGTTATAGAGTTTATCTGCAATAAAGGCTATGTCAGTAGTGCCATATAATGCATTTGTAAAGGTTAGCGATATTTTAACCCTTATCTGTGACCAGAATTTTAATGGAAAGCATCCTCTCTGAAGCAGTTGTAGATAGGGAAACTCTTCAGTAGACATTAATGCAAATCAGTGTAGAACAAGGCCTACCCAATGTTGCAATGAGGTCATTTGGAATCATGTCCTTGAAATTACAAATTTGCGACATAAGTAAAAATATATTATTACAAATTCTGTCAGTCTCCTGTCCTTGTCACAGATTTCTGTTGTTGCAGTCCAGAGAGATTAAGACATTTTATTGCTTAAACTGTCACGAAGACCTGCAAAAATAGAACAGCGTCATTACTTTAATGACTTTCTTTTTGAAATGTGCATTGTTACAAACCATGCATAATGAACAGTGAATCCACAGAAGTATTAGTTTTATCCATTTGTATTCCAGTTTCCAAAAATTCATACAATGCTCTCTCTTGTACTTCACTAATTAGGGGAACAATTAGAGAAGTAAATATCTCATCAAAAGGAGTTTTTTTTCCCCACAAGGAGTTTGCAAACTCAGACCCTGTATTTGAAACTGTATGGGTTGCAAATGGAAAATTAAGGTTTTTGATGTTTAGTGGAGAAAAATGGTTGTTTCTTTTTCCTTTTTCTAAAGCAGTTATATTCACCCCTGAAACTTTTCTGGCAGAATACATTTTCCACTTTAATTGCTGTTTATTTCTTTTCTAAATTTGAGATATTGAAACATTTCTGTGTGATGCAGCTCAGCAATTACAGAGCAGCTAACAAGATCACTGTACTTTTAAACTGATGAGAGACTTATCATACTGTTTCAACTGGGAAAACAGAATTGATGGTTTGATTTCGTTTTACTTAATTTGATATAATGTGAGACTCAAATAACAATGTTTTCCTAATTAAAAAAAATCATCCAAAATAAAATTTTAGGATTTAGGTCTATAACCATAACTGAATATACTACTAAACGCTTGCTCTGCTCATTTTGGCATCTGCTCATTTTAATCGGAACTGCAAGATTTGTTTGGGATGAATGATGATTTAATTAGTGCATTCTATACACAGTTTCAACTTTTACCTTTTCCCCTTAAAACAACAAGTCTCCAAAAAGCATGTGCAGAAGTCCTGTTTTGATTACTCCTTTATCTTTCAGCCTTAGATCTGTATCAGAGCATTCCTTTCCCCTCACCCCTTTTGTTCATAATCCATTATAGAAAACACTGTGGATGGCTGCTGCATGACTGAAACTCCACATTACGTTTGCAATTATCCATAAGATTTGTGTAGCATAAAGTAGAAGTGTTTGTTTTAAGGGACATCTGCTATAAATAAAATAATACCATATATTTTCAAGACAGCTATCACCTATCCTGTTTTTAGAACGGTGAAAAGTCTCAGCTTCCCAGAGCAGGTTTCAGTATTCGCCTTTTGCCATTGTGGTCAATAGCATTTACTTTTGTGCTCTAAGCACCCTCCCCCACTTTAATGAAATTAGCATGTAATGCTTTCGACGCCTGCACGTATCAGCTTTCACTCTTTGGGAAACATGTGAACATCATTAAAATATAGTTTCACCCTCTCTCTTCAAAAATATTTCCTTAACAAACGTTATGAAATTCAAACCAGGGGGTTCATTCTGATGCTATCTTTATTAAAGTGGCATCTGTTAATGCTGCTAAATGTAAGCATCTGTCATCATTTCTGGTATGGAACCCCTATTTTCAGGGGCCAGAAGACATCAAACCAACTTTAAAATTTGGTATAAAGGACTCAGTAGAGGGATCAAATCTTTGCTTTGTTTTACTTCTTACAAAACGTCACCCAAACCTGTTCTTCTGTTCTGGAGATAGGATCAGAGACAAAAAGAGAAGATTCCATTCTAATGCACTGTTTAGGATACTGTCATTTGCCACTGTTTGTTAACATTAAAGTCTATATTGTGCCTTCAAATCACAGTATCATGATGGAGGAAGTGCAAAAGTCCCTTGTCCCGATGGGAGCTCTAGGGAGCACATTGGGAGTGTGGCTGGTTCCATCCTTTACAACTGCGTAGTGTATTCTCCTCTCTGCACTTAGCCAGCTACGCAAGCCAGTGTATAACGGGTAAGGAAGTGTGGTTGTGGTAAGGCCATAGCCCTACCCACTTTGGAAAGACTATCCTTATGTTGTCTTGTGCTCATGAGAGGGCAAGGAGGGCCATTATTCCTGGTACCCTCACCAGAATACAAAGAGACAAGAAGGTGCTGTGTCCTTTCATTTCATAAAGCCCCTCAAAAATCTGAATAGGTGAGTAGTCTCATTGCAATCAACGGAGCAACTCACAATAGTAAAGTTAAGCACATGTGTGTTTGCAGGAGTGGGAATTAAGTGCATATTTTTAATACATTTATCTAATATTTAAAATAAATATTGTGGGGGAAAATCAGACACTCTATCCAATTGCTTTAAAAAGTATTTAAAACACTTTGGCCTACCTGTTTGTCAAAAGCAGAAATGCCTTTCAAGTGAGACAGGTAATAAAGGCTCTTTCCTTATTAGCAAGATAACCTCAAATAGTTTTGCACCTGGCTGAGGATGGATTTAGTGATTTCTGATTGACGGGAGAAATACATGTGTTTTGGGACAAGTTATGATGTTTAGTCATATTGGCTTGGAACAGCTAAGAGAGAAAAGGCAGCTGTGGGAAGGTGCTTAAAGCACAGCTGTTTCTACTGGAGTTCTGCAAGGGGAACTAGCTACACCTGTGAACTGTGAGCTTTGCTGCTGGTTTTGCCATCAAGATCCCTGTTCATGATTGTTGAAACTTGTCAGGCATGTAGATCAGTAGCTTCCCTGCAACCCCAAGCATTCAAAAATAATGAGTCGGGTGACGGTCCCTCCAAAATGAGATTGTACTATTTTTTAAATCTAGTTATTTTTAAGCCAATCTGGGGTTCTTTTTACAAGCCTTCTGTTTTTCAAGCCTTCAGGGTTCATAGTTTCAAGCTTTTCTCCACAATCATGAGGGCTAGAAACTTTCTTTTTTTAAATGAGAGCTGGAATTCTCATGTAATCACAGAAATGTGGTGATATAAAAATCACACATTAGACTGCAGAATGAAATCAGTTTTGAAACACAGGCAAAAACATTTTTGCAGATTTTCTTAACTGTGTAACTTTAGGGCTCAATCCTGCAAAAAACCCCACATGAATACTCATGTATGTTTTAATTACTCAAGAACGTATGTTTTTTGTAGGGTGAGACCTTATTGTGCAAAGTTTCTAACAGGGGTTTCTAGGAAAATCTCTAAACAAACTTTATTAAATCACAAAGACCAAAATAAAAGATTTGAATGGATTCTATTTAGTAAACTGTTTAGACCTTAACACTGTCATCCGATACAGCAAACATTTGTGGACAGATTATTAGAAAAAGAAGCCACACTGATTAAATTTAAGGAAAACTGGTAAGTCAATTTTAAACAGATGCCACAATTAATTCTCTCTGTTTCAAAAAGGCTCCAATCCTACAAACACTTATGCATGTGCTTAACTTTACTACCATAAGTAGTCTCATTGCAATCAATGGGGCAACTCACAATAGTAAAGTTAAGCACATGTGTGTTTGCAGGAGAGGGAATTAAGTGTATATTTTTCATACACTTATCTAATATTTAAAATAAATATGATGGGGAAAAATCAAAGTTATCATGCAGACAACAGTCTTCCAAAAGAGGAATCATCTATATCTACAATGGGCAGATTATGTCAATATTGTTTCTTGAAAGAATACTTTCCCTCCCTCTTTTAAAGGGTTTAAGTTTTTGCAGTCTTTTTGGAGTCCTTTCTGATATCTTGTGTCCCACCCTACATATCACATTTTATCAAAACTTTTCAGTACTACCCTGAATTACCATGTAGGAATTATCATCACTAATCTGTCAAAGGGGCTTTTGCCTTCAGAGATCCCCCCCCACACACTTTTATGTGTGTGAATTGCTCCCCTTTTTAAAGCTGAGCCTGGTCCTCAGAAGATTTGGCTTATGATGATACAGTAGAAAACTGTTCACTGAATGACATTGGTGCATCAAGAAACCGCCGGTTTATGTCTCCCACAGATACTTGTGTTTAAGAAAGCTCTGCATAACTGTTTTGTGAATTATATCTTGATTTGCTGCAAAGAAAATATATTCTCTCATCTAGTCAATTTTCTGTTACATTTCAACTTTTGGCACACTGGAAATTTACTGGTGTTTTCAAAACAACCTAAAGAAGTTAGACATCTAACTCCTACTGAATTTCAATGAGAGTTGGGCAATCAACCCCCAGAGACCCTCTGAAAATACCAGCCTTAATGGGTATTTATTTTCACAGTGCCTCATTGTATTTCTGTGTATGATTTGTTTTACTCCCTGAAAAAGGTTGGTTTTTTACTGATCTATGTGTAAAATTTTCAGAAGTGCCTTAGTAACTTTGTCTTATAAGTCCAATTGAAAGCCAGTGGGAAAGCCCTTATGAAAATGTTACGCTATTTCTTTTGAAGTGGGATGCACCAGATGGCACATAAGAAGACCTCGTAATTTTTGACAACCAAAAGTTTTGACAACCAGAACACTACTTTCAGCTTCCTCAAAGAAAGTCCAGGTTAACTGGATTAGATATTCCCTATTAAATGCTGAGCTGATATCTTTTCATGAACTATGGAAACAGGGTTGGGTAGGGATTTTGTATATCAAGTATGTTTTAATCCTGACTGTAGGTAAAAAAAGGATGAGGGTTGGAATGAAAATTCTCAATTCCATTTTAGGGTGGGAGAAAGGATTAGGGTGACATTCTCTAAAGATCCAGATCTTAAGAAATACCTCTCCTTCACCTGTAATTAAGGATGGGCCTGTTGTGAATAAGGACCTTAAACTCTTAAACCTCATATTCCATGTCAAGAGGACTTTAAAAGTAGTAATGTATTGTCTGTTAGCATAACTAACGAGATGTGTTGGAAGAAGGCAAAAGATGAAACATTGTGGACATTCATAGTTTTGTGGCTATAGCTGTTTAACTGGTTACACACACTACATTATTTGAGTGCTCAGCCATATGCTGAGTTATACTGCTCAGCCAAAATGAGTGCAAATAAAACCTTATGCCACTCCCCACCTTCATGAGTGTGGATACCACATATTTGAAAAATATGCTAGAAAAATATGTTTTTAAAAATTGTATTGGTACTTCCTTTTTTGGTCTCCCTCCAGCTGTAAAGCTAAATTTTCACAGTCCCAATTATACTGGTGAAAGGAGAGGAAATTATAAATTAGTATCTAATATAAAGGACTCTAAACTAGGGTTTTTTTTAAAACTAAATTGGTGCCATAAACTTAAGCCAACAATAGAAAGAAGTTGTATATCCCATTGGAAAAAGGGGAATTTTCAACTCTGTAGCAATATAAAAATACCCATATCTGGCCCTTATGATATAAGACCTGTAACTGGTCAGAGTCTGAACATTAATTTGGAGAGAAAGAAATTTCTCTTACCAGTTTAATTTGTGTTCTCAGAAAGGTTGTGTCTACCAGTCTTAATTATGAGTGCTCTTTGGCATTGCAGAAATAAAATACAGAATGTATTAATTGTAACAAACACTCATGAGATAAATATTCATGTTAACTACTAACAAAGGGTTTGGAAATCACACTTGTAACAGGGTGGCAATGTCCTTTGTTAATGCTAACAGCAGTATTGTAATTCTGCATGCACAAGCTACTTGATTCCTGTTGAATCACAATAGCAGTTTTGGTTTATTTGGTTTATTAACTAACTCTGTGCCTCAATTCGTAAATTGAAAATAATAGTACTTCCCTACTCAGGGAGTGAAATCCAGGCTCCATGAAGTCAATGGCAAAGCTCTTATTGACTTAAATTGAGCCAGGATTTCACTCAATGTCAGGATAGTCCTGACTGCTGCTCTATGGAAACAGTTCCAATCCTTCACTATTGTGCACATCCTACAAAATATAACTTTACATGCACTCCTGTAACTAGTCCTCTGAGTGAGTTACTTTCCCTTCTCCCCATTTAATGTGCCTATAAATTCCTTCATGATTTTTATCCCTTGTTTTAATATTGCAACCATATTTGCTGGCTTCCAGCCTGGTTCCTTGGACTCATCTGACAGTGTGTGCATTCATTTGTTATTCAGCTATTGTACCATCCTCTGTGATTTTGTTTCACATCCCTTCCTGTATTCTTTAAAACTTCCCCCGTGACTTCTCTCTGCCTTTGGCAGAACTTAAAAACCAAACTTCTTGGATTAATGTAGTTTGCATTTCCAGCTATAGTGTGTCTCATTTAAAAGTTTTTTTCTTTGCATTGGTAATATCTTTATCTGGTCTAAATCATAATGCAGTTTCATCAAGCAGTCCAGAGTCCTTTATAAAATGGAGGAGGAGGAAGCTAAACCTGAATAGTCCTTGCAAATAGAAAAATTTTCAGACTAGATTTAAATTGAGATAATATAGGAGAATTCTACATATTAACATATTCCTTTCTTTACTCCCAATGATTTGCACTTATTTGTTTCCCTGTAGAGGTGGTTTACTAAATGATCTCTTCCATTTTTGGGTTGCTTGTTTGCTAATTCTTTTACACATTTGGGGAATGGATTAATATTTTTCAGTATAGTTTTTCATGTATAAATTTGTTTGAGATGATTTGCCATGGTTTCAAAGTTAGAGATGGGTCAGAATCCAAACTTCAGTATCTGAACAACCCTCTAGTAAAATTTAGATCCACATCTAAATCTTATGGGCCATTCCAGTCACTATAATATGCTAAACCAAATTCTGGGTCCAAACACTATTCAACTTTAGGAACATTAGTTTATCACAATACTTCTCTCATTTATTGAAAATAATTTGTCTATAGTGTAGTGCATGTCGAGATAAAGAAGCAGTGTTGAATATAAATAGGATTTTTTATTGAGGCTACTGGACACAGGCACCTGTACTTCCCTCTGGCCTTCCATTGTCCTATGACTACAGAGGTGTTAATTCATTTTAAGTGGTCTTCTACAACATATGCAAACACATTATGCTTAATAATCTGTCCCACCTTGTATTTAGTTTGGATACTCTGGTTTCCTTCTCCATACCTGAGGAAGAACTCTGTGAACCTTGAAAGCTTGTCCCTTCCACCAACAGAAGTTGGTTCAATAAAAGATATTAGCTCACCCATCTTCTCTGTCTCATATCCAGGGACCAACACAGCTATAACAACACAGCCTGACCTGCCTTGTGTCACTACCCAAGCACTTCTTAAATGCTGGCCTGAACAATAGATTCTGGAAGGGAGTGCTATTGCTCACCATAACAAGAACACTTTCAGGTATATGGTGTACAGTTATAAGGCTTCCTGTTCCAGTAATACCCCGTGATGCAACACTATTGTACCGAGGCTCCCAGACACATTACATTTATTTCTCCAGATTAGGGCTTCATTTTATTATCAGAAACACTGTGGTTCCCAGATAAGGAGTTACCCAGATGTTGGAATACACTTACTATTGATTATT
The DNA here is from genome assembly GCF_027887155.1 of Malaclemys terrapin pileata. Taxonomy (NCBI): domain Eukaryota; kingdom Metazoa; phylum Chordata; order Testudines; family Emydidae; genus Malaclemys; species Malaclemys terrapin. The sequence continues at coordinate 83,811,875 of NC_071512.1, forward strand.
CGTTGATTAATCATTGCTACAATAATGGGTTAAGAATTATGGTTAGATATAGGAGGAGAAAAAGGGAGGAAAAAATCTATCATGACCAAAGCCAGATCCACGAGGCAAACAAGAAAAGGGTTATTTGTTTGCAACATAATTCATTTTCCCTTGAAAAATTAAACACCATATTCCCAGCATTTGGTCTGCAGGAATAAGACACGATGGTGGAATTTAGGCCTACATAAATGGAGGTGACACCGACAGGCTATATAGGAAGGTGATAGGGTTATTTAAATAGGCAGTAACTTGACAACTCTGTCTGGCCTGTCTCACACTACCACTGGTATTATTATAACCTGAAGAAGGTCATTGTGGTAACAGCAAGTTGAAGATGAGAAATCATTTTAAGGGACGCAAACCACTGTACAGCAGTCTCTATTTGGCTGGGTTTTATTAAGTCTTATTTTTCTTTCACGAGAAGTAGGGCGGTCCAATCATCTATTCCTCATTACTCAGCAGCACATATACACAGATACATTTTAGTCACAGATTTGAAACCTATTGTTTAAAAGGAGGTGTTCACTTCCTTCCACTCTAACCTTAGCATTTTTGAGGTATAAAGAAGGAAATGTGCCTCCTTTAGCACTGAAAAAATGTGAACTGAAAAATCAGATTAAACCTGGTTAACTCCTGATGTCGGCTACTGAACATTTACTCCAATCACATATCTAACCCTGCAGTTTGCATTGTACTGTGTAAAGAATGGAAAGCCTTGGAGCTCTTATTTGGCTCTTTTTCTCTCAACATCCACTCCTGAAAGTTCTGCAATTACATGTCTCCTTTTTTCAATACACCGTTTAGAGAACAGAGTGGAGGAAAAAAGTGCTGATGAAAAATAAATGCATTGTGAGGGACTTTGTGACTCACAGGTCTTGCTATGAGTAGTATTCATCAACACTAATACCCAAGGCATCTAAAAGGCCACAGCTTTGCAGATATCACTCTCTCCAGTACGCTGAATGCCAAACTATTTTACATCAAGTACTTTGTTGTTTTTTACTCCTGTTTCCAACCTAAGCCCTTTTTTTTGGCTTGGTATTTCCATTTCCTCCCAATAAAGTTACATTGATTTCAGGCTTTTAAAGTGCTACTGCTCTCTACTCTGATTAGTTTGGCCCGATTCTCTCCTTTCTCTTTTGATGAGGTTGGCTCATTCATCTCTTCTTCAAAGGAACCATCCTTCCCCACTTTTTTTTTTCTGACAGGTTGGCTCACTCCACTGTTCTCTGTGCCAACAGGATTGGCTTACTTTGCTCAGCACTGACGGAGCCATTCTGCTTTGCTCTGTCAGAGCTGGCCTACTCCACTTGGCTCAGATTAAGTAGAGATGGTAAAAATTCAGATCTTCCATTTAAGGGAATTTTTCAACATTTGAAAAAACAAAAAACAAAGAGAATGGCATTTTCTATGAAACAGGATTTCTTCAAAATTTCAGTTTTGCAAAGTCTTCATTTTGGAATTTTGAAAGTTTGTTATTTTATGGGTGTTTTCATTTTTTTTATTTGTACATTATTTCATGATGTCAGTAGTAGGAGTCAGTAGCCCTACTGTTACTGACAAATCATAATGATAACATAGATGAAACATTTTATTTTCAAAATCACTAAGAGTCCAACATTTCATTGAAACATCTTATCTTCTTTTCAAGATCAGTCTCCTGTTTGTGTTGTAATCAGTACTAGCCTTTAATGATTTTAAAGATAAAATAAAATAGAATACTTTATAATGAAATAATGTAAAAACAATATAAATATGAAAAAAAAACCCATAAGAATATAAGAATGGCCATGCTGGATCAGACCAAAGGTCCATCTAGCCTAATATCCTGACTTCTGACAGTAGCCAAAGCCAGGTGCCCTAGAAGGAAAGAACAGAACAGGTAATCATCAGGTGATCCATCCCCTGTCACCCATTCCCAGCTTCTAGCAAACAGAGACTAGGGACACCATCCCTACCCATCATGGATAATAGCCATTGATTGACTTATCCTCCATGAACTTATCTAGTTCTTTTTTAAACTCTATTATAGTCTTGGCCTTCACAACATCCTCTGAAAAGGCGTTCCACAAGTTGATTGTGCATTGTGTGAAAAAATACTTCCTTTTGTTTGTGTTAAATCTGCTGCCTATTAATTTCATTTAGTGACCCCTAGTTCTTGTGTTATGAGAAGGAGCAAATAACACCTCCTTATTTACTTTCTCCACACCAGTCATGATTTTATAAATCTCTATCATGTCCCCCCCTTAGTCATCTCTTTTCCAAGCTGAAAAGTTACAGTCTTATTAATCGCTCCTCATATGGCAGCCATTCCATATCCCTAAATAATTTTTGTTGCCCTTTTCTGAACCTTTTCTAAATCCAATATATCTTTTTTGAGATGGGGTGACCACATCTGCACACAGTATTCAAGATGTGGGCATACCAGGGATTCATATAAAGGAAATATGATATATTCTGTCTTATTATGAACCCCTCTCCCCACAAATGGCTGTACTGGGTCAGACCAAAGGTCCATGTAGCCCAGTATCCTGTCTTCTGACAGTGGCCAATGCCAGATGCCCCAGAGGGAATGAACAGAACAAGTAATCATCAAGTGATCCATCCCCTGTTGCCCATTGCCAGCTTCTGGCAAACAGAGGCTAGGGACAATATCCCTGCCTATCCGGGCTAATAGTCATTGATTGATTTATCCTCCATGAACATATCTAGTTCTTGAAATTGGCACATTTTTAAAACATTTTGATGAAAACAGCATTTTTTGTTGGAAAAAACCCCGTTTTGACTAAAAATTTCCAAACAGTTCTAAGATTAAGCCCCTCTACGTCTGCTCCTCTTTATTGTGATGGAGCCACTCTGCCGTAATCTTCTATATTTTGATGTAGTTAGCCTGCTCCTCACTTGTCCAAGGCTGGCTTGAAAGTCATCTTCTCTTTGCATGGAAACTGATCAGACCATTTTCCACTGCCCACTCAGCCTGCATTAGTTTATTTTGCCTAGCATATTTTGCCAGATGAGTTATGGTTTTGACTACTCATGTGGATTTCTCAGTTGTGTTTATATACTTCACTGGAAAACAGTCATCTCAAACTCAATAGTACATTTTTGGGCATATTCCTTGGAGGTCAGAAAAATTGGATCCATGTAAAATCAATCTAGGTGTTGATTATCCCATTACTACACAAAGATATATGTATAGACATCTCATTGATATTGGAAATAGATATCTAAATCATTCACACATCATATCAGTAGCAGTACATCAGTCTTTGGTGACTTGGGAATCAGGGATAAGATTTTGATAAATGGGTGCCTAAGGTTAGGCCCACAGCAGGTCTAATCAAACCAGTGTTAAAAACATTAGCATCAGCCAGTGGCCCATCTATAAAAGGGATCCCAGTGTTGCTAATAACAGTGGAGCTGTAGTGGGTTGAGCTATAGTGGGAAATCTTCAAAAAATGTGCCTAGTGTAGCTAGGGCTGTTAATGATTATCCTTATGCTTTTATTAATTAGTCTGCCACTGTCCTTTCTCATAAAGATTCTGCATGTTGAATTATTTGACCAATGTTATATCAAAATTAAATGCTAATGTATTTTAAAAAGAATTATTTCAAAATTGCAATCCACACATGGGTTACTGATTGGCTTAGAAGGATCAGTTTATTTTTAATAAGTAAATTTCAATTCATAATAAGATAGGCAAAGAACAAAAAAATTCTGCTTGTGAACTTATTAGAGTTTGATTTAAGGATATTTACATTTGTATTTTAATGTTATAAAACTTTAACTTTTTGAATCTCCCATCTAATGTTGTTAGACAATAACTGTCGGTCACCCACTCCCAGTAATTTATTGCAACTGTGGACATTTAAAATCAATAAAAATACATTTTAAAAAAATGCTCAAACCCCATAATTTTGCACAACTGTAATAGATACAAGTTGAAAAAATGCTTTAAAATAAACATTGATATTACCTATTGAAAATCAGCCAGTCAAACCATTAAAAATGTGCTTCATTTCTGGTTCGGGTTCATCAATATTTCCTAAATCTCTGGTTCAGACACTAATGTAAATGATGGTTCAGTAACCAGTTTAACCACTTTGAACCTGTCTGAGCCAGTTCAGATACTTTTCCTGCTTGCATTGTAACACCTAGCAAATATTTATTTCACTCTAAAAAAATTACTTTTAAATTGTTATTTGCACGCCCCAGTACAACATCCTCCAGAACAGTGCCAGTCATATTTGACCACTAAAGTGATAAAATGAATTTCAGCCCAGAAAATGCCATTTCTACCCTGAGTTGCACTACAAAAACGTGCACTCAGCAGGAAGTGGGAGGAGGGAGGAGATAGAGAGGGGAGGGATGTGTTCTGGTGTTCCTTTCCAAAGCAGTTCTCTCCCTGGGCAAAACAGACAGAACTACCAATCCCAGAACCCTTTCTCCCCCTCCTCCTTCCTCTCTTCTCATCTCCTCCAATGGCTTCCTGGTAAGTTTAGTTTCTGCCCTTCCCTCTCTAGAGCGCCTCAAAAAGACCCTCTCTCAGCACCTGATTATTGAACCTGTTAGTCTGAACTGGTTACTGGTATGGGGTCTGGTTCCAGTTCTGATTCAATGTGACAGAGAGATTTTCAATTCTGGTTCACTCAAAAAATAAAGGTTTCAGAGTAGCAGCCGTGTTAGTTTGTATCCACAAAAAGAACAGGAGTACTTGTGGCACCTTAGAGACTAACACATTTATTAGAGCATAAGATTTCGTGGGCTACATCCCACTTCTTCGGATGCATAGAATGGAGCATATATTGAGGAGATATATACACACACACATACAGAGAGCATGAACAGGTGGGAGTTGTCTTACCAACTCTGAGAAGCCAATTAAGTAAGAGAAAAAAAACTTTTGAAGTGATAAATTTGTTAGTCTGTAAGGTGCCACAAGTACTCCTGTTCTTTTTTCAAAAAATAAATAAATCTCTGAACCAGTTTTCAGGTCCAGGTTTGGATTCGGTTCAACTCCCTGGCGGAAATGATAAATAAATAAATACAATTTTGCTTTGCCTAGTTACTGAAATTATTTTATACCATTACTATAACATTTTCAGTGCTGACATACTATTAGTTTCCAACTTTTTCTCCTTTGATGTCAGGAGTGCTGAGAATTTAGTACTTTTAGCCGCAATCACATTAGACAGGAGGGGAAAAAAATAAAGAACTAGAATTTCAAAAATCATAACTTCCAATTAATGTGTAAGAGGGCTTTTTGAATCCTATGAGTTAGTCCATATCTTTCTGTCCTCTCTATGTATTCCTGCCATCTCATTGTTTAATCCAACTATGCACCATTATTAAAAAAACATAAATTCTAACAATGCTGGTTTTTGCAGTCCTGTGAACTATTACTTTGATTGAAGTAAACAAATTTTAACCAAAGCGTTTCTATGCATCATTGCAAGATAAAAATATTTGACTTCATAAATCTTTTATTTGTACATGACTGAAGAAACAAGAAAGGTCTATAAAGCTATGAATACCTATTCTAGTAAATGATACAAAAAGTTCTATACAGATATAATTGATAATCTTGAAATCAGTGACAGAAAAATATAAATCTGTCTCCTTTATGAAGTCTCTTGTGTGAAATATGGAACGGTTTAGGCTATGAAATATGTGTTTACAGCAGGAGACTCACTCAACAGTTTTAAACATGGTATTTCAGGATAAAGATAAGAGTGAATGTTATAGATGTGCAATTTTGAAATTTTATTTATTTATATTTTTGCTCTCTTGCTGGCTTTCAGTTAAAATAAACCATTACAACATTAAGTTCTTCCACCGCAGTTAATTACTTCTGTTAGGTAGTGAAGCATTTAGTTTCAGCACCTTCTCTCAAAGGGCTTGGAAGACACAATTTAATATTTGTATGTATGGTGTTGTTGTACATCTTAAAACCATAAAGACCACATCAAGGGCTCCAAGGGAATAATACATTATTAATCTGATGGCAAAAAATTAAGTGGCTTAAAGAAAGAAGCTGTTGTCTATCCCATGAGTGGCTTTTAAGACATTGATGTCTAGCTTTGAATGTGTCTATTCTTAGCCAAAGAAACCACACGTAATCAGACCTAAGTAACTATCCAACTTCAATCAAGCAGCTCACTGATGGAAAACCACCAATTTCTTCTCTGTCAGGGCTTCAGTATGAAAAAGGCTGTTTTCCTATCCCAGAGTCTTCTGGTTTTGACAACATTATAAAAAGATCTGCTATATTCCTGCTAACACTGAAGAAAAAGCATCTTCTTAAAGAAATGACACTCTGTTCCCATATAATAAAAATGCACAAGTGTGTATTAAATATGCTACATCATAATTAGCTGAGAAATCAGAAATGCCTGTCAGAATACCAGCAAGAAAATAAACAAATTGTATGTATCTTCTTTAAAAAAAATATTGAGCCAGATCTTCAGCTGATATAAATCAGTGAAGCTCCATGGAAGTCAGAGGAGCTAAACCAATTTACACCAGTTGAGGATCTGGCCCATAATTAAAAGTCAGCTATATTGGGCCATCCATTTTTAGAAAGCACTCCTCGTTGTATTTAGTGGTGTATGCTCTTTAAAATGGACAGCATGATACTGCCATAGTATTATCTTCACTGGGTCAATGAAATAGGGCAATTCTGTAACATAAGACGGTCTGCAATCTGAATATTGTTTAGTATGTATATTTATTGTCAGCAGTGATAATTTAACAAGTCATCATCATAAACATATTTAAAAATAATTCATTTCTTTTATTCTAAATTAAAGGTTTAAACTAGAAATCCTTGCCAGACCTGTTTTAGTAACATTTACTGGGAATGGTGCTGACTTTTACATTTACAGTAAATTAAAACCAGTCAAGGAAACTAGTAGGGTTGTTGATTAATCACAGTTAACTCATACAATTAACTCAAAAAATTAATCTTGATTAAAAAAATCGCAATTAATCGCACTGTTAAACAATAGAATACCAACTGAAATTTATTAAATATTTTGGATGTTTTTCTACATTTTCAAATATATCTATTTCGATTACAACACAGAATACAAAGTGTACAGTGCTCACTTTATATTATTTTTGATTACAAATAATTACACTGTAAAATGATAAACAAAAGAAATAGTATTTTTCAATTAATCTCATACAAGTACTGTAGAGCAATCTCTTTATCATGAAAGTGCAACTTACGAATGTAGGTTTTTTTGTTACATAACTGCATTCAAAAACAAAACAATGGAAAACGTTAGAGCCTACAAGTCCACTCAATCCTACTTCTCACCCAATCGCTAAGAGAAATAAGTTTGTTTACATTTACAGGAGATAATGCTGCTCACTTCTTAATTACAATGTCACCTGAAAGTGAGAACAGGCATTCGCATGGCACTGTTGTAGCTGGCATCGCAAGATATTTATGTGCCAGATGCGCTAAAGAGTCATATTCCTCTTTATGCTTCGGTCATTGTTCCAGAGGACATGCTTCCATGCTGATGACGCTTGTTAAAAAAATTATGTGTTAATTAAATTTGTGACTGAACTCCTTGGGGGAGAATTGTATGTCTCCTGTTCTGTTTTACCCGCATTCTGCCATATATTTCATGTTATTGCAGTCTCAGATGATGACCCAGCACATGTTCTTCGTTTTAAGAACACTTTCACTGCAAATATGACAAAATGCAAAGAAGATACCAATGGAAATTTCTAAAGATAGCTACAGCACTCGACCCAAGATTTAAGAATCTGAAGTGCCTTCCAAAATCTGAGAGGGATGAGATGTGGAGCATGCTTTTAGAAGTCTTAAAAGAGGCGGAAACTACAGAACCCAAACCACCAAAAAAGAAAATCAACCTTCTGCTCGTGGCATCTGACTCATGATAATGAAAATGAACATGCGTCGGTCTGCACTGCTTTGGATGGTTATCAAGCAGAATCTGTCATCAGCATGGATGTATTTCCCCTGGAATGCTGGTTGAAACATGAAGGGACATATGACTCTTTAGTGCATCTGGCATATAAATAGCTTGCGGCGCCGGCTACAACAGTGCCATGCAAACGCCTGTTTTCACTTTCAGGTGACATTGTAAACAAGAAACAGGCAGCATTATCTTCTGCAAATGTAAATAAACTTGTTTGTCTGAGCGATTGGCTGAGCAAGAAGTAGGACTGATTGGACTTGTAGGCTCTAAAGTTTTACATTGTTTTATTTTTGAATGCAGGTTTTGTTTGTACATAATTCTACATTTGTAAGTTCAACTTTCATGATAAAGAGATTGCACTACAGTATTTGTATTAGGTGAATTGAAAAATACCATTTTTTTGTTTTTTTCAGTGCAAATATTTGTAATCAAAAATAAAGTGAGCACTGTACACTTTGTATTCTGTGTTGCAATTGAAATCAATATTCTACATTTGAAAAATGTAGAAAATGTCCAAAAATATTTAAATAAATGGTATTCTCTTATTGTTTAACAGTGCAATTAATCGCGATAAATTTTTTTAATCGTGATTAATTTTTTTAATCGCTTGACAGCCAAAGAAACCGAACATTTGTAAACCCTCAGGAGGCGATTTTAAAAGGCCCAAAGGACAGTTAGCCACATAAAGCCCATTGAAAGTCAATGGGAGTTGGATCCTGAGTTCCAAATTGTACCTTTGAAATTGCTTGAAAAGAAACTTTAAAAAGCGGGTGAAATGATTTGCATGCAGTATTGAAGCCACAACTAGCCAGCAGCTTTGGGTCAGCAACACATTGGCATAAATGTAGGCAAAAGACGAGGCAGAAGCAGGAGAAGGTGGGAGAATGGAGTGCCAGAGCAGGAGAGGATGGTGACATAGCAGTTAAAAAAAAAAATAGTGGCCCTTTCACTGTCCTATATATCATAAAAGAAGATATTAAGTTGTGCATACAAGGTTTTAAATCCACTGGGAGGTTCTGGTGACATTAAATGTTATTCTCACCAGAACCACAGGGAAGAAATAGAATCTATGATCCCTAAAAAAGGATCTGGCTTTCAAATTGCACAAGCCCATGTAGCCCAGTTATTCAAGGGCTGCACAGCTCAACAGCTGGGTGTATATTTTTGCTGACTCATGCCCTTGGTATGTACATCTTTAGCTGCATTTATAATTCTCACAATCAGTATTATTATTACAATTATTATTAGAAAAATTGTTGGCCTCTGAATGCAGATGTACTATATACATTTGGTTAAGTAGACGTCAACTGTTTCAATAGTAGGGAAAGAGACAGAGCTGATTGTTTTGTTTGGCTTTATTTTTTAGAAGCTTTGCTTTGTAGCTGTGCATCTGGTATGCACCTTGTCGCACAAGATTACTGGGTCTTGTTTGGTTTTTTAAAAAATATCTGGTTTATTTATTTATTCATTTTCCCTGAGAAGAGATGACAAGTTCTATTTTAATCTTTCCAAAGAGTTTTCATTTTAAGTTCTCGTTGGACGTCAGGTTGGGAAGGGTGGGCTTGAGTTTTAAATTACTACATCTGGAATTTTGTCCACCCACCAGTAGAAATGACTGCCAACAGCAGAAGTGGGCGAACAGTTTGGAAGCAGATCTGAATTAAGGTTATACAGCATCAAAAGTGTGAGACTTGAGGGAGGTATTCACCAGTTGATATCTGCTCTGCAAACCACTGAACACAACCAGCTGACAGTTTTTCAAAATAGTTGCACTTGGCACTATGTCTATGGGCACAATATGTCCTGGATAATTTATTTAGCTTAATATATTCAGCTATGTTCTAATTAACTCTTTGTCTCCTGGAGTTTGATTTCCTGCTTTAACACACTAAGGATACGGCTATACTACCTGCCAGACGCGATAAATCAATTCCCGATTGCTCTCCCGTTGACTGCTGAACTCCAGCTTGGTGAGAGGCAGAAGCAAAGTCGACAGGGGAGCCGCGGCCATTGATCCTGCGCCACGAGGATGCTAAGTAAGTGATTCTAGGTTGATCTAAGATACGTCGACTTCAGCTACGCTATTCTCGTAGCTGAAGTTGCATATCTTAGATTGATCCCTTCCCCAGTGTAGACCAGGCCTAATACATTTCAGAACAGACCAAATGGTATCGTTTTGCAATCAATGGAATAAATTCCTCTTTAATTTATCATCCCCTTCCCCCACAGTTTAAATCAAGTGTAACTCAAATGGCTTCAGTGGAGCTATTCTTCATTTACAGAAAAGAATTTGGCCTTCCCAAGGCGATTTTACCTTCCATTTTCACCAACAAATGCTCAATTAAAAAAAGGAAAGGTTGCAGGTACTGATGGTATTCCGCCAGAATTCCTCCACCATCTCAGCCCCAAAAGACTCCAATGGCTAGCAACATTGTACTCTGCTACCTTAGGGATAGTATGGAGCCCTGAAATATGGTGTGAGGCAATGTTAATTGTCATTCCAAAGCTTGGAAAGACCCCTGATGAAGCTATAGGCCAATTTGTCTACTATGTACAACCTACAAACTTCTTGAATGTATCATCCTCAAAAGAATATGCCCTTTTACTGAGCCAATTATCCCTGTTGAACAGGCAGGCTTCCGGCTAAAACATAGTTCTTGTGACCAAGTTCTGGAACTCACAAGTCACATTGAGGCTGGCTATCAAAAAAACCTAAAGACTGGTGCAGTATTTGTTGACCTGTCATCTGCGGATGATACTGTATGGATTAAGGGCCTGATGCTGAAACTTGCTAAAATTATATCTTGCTACCAAGCACTTCGCCTGCTGTGGACTATGCTGAGTAACAGATGCCTATGGGCATACCTGGGTAATAAGTCTAGCTCACCCAGTATCATAAACAATGGACTACCACAAGGCTCTTTTTAATATTTAGATAAGTGATATGCCTCCAACTAAATCATGAAAATTTGGATACGCAGATGATCTTGCCATGACAATCCAAGCATCAAACCTCCATGACTTTGAGAAAACATTAACCAAGGACCTCCAAAATATGGAACAATATTTCTGGAAATGGAGGCTAAAACCAAACCCTGCAAAAACAATAGTAAGCACATTTCATCTTGAGTGCCAAAAACACAGTGAAAGTAGCTTTCTGTGGTAAAAATGTGCAACATGATTACACTCCAACATATCTCAGAGTGAAACTCAAGCAAACCCTCTCCTTCCATAATCATCTTGAGAAGGTAGCTGCAAAGATAAAAATGAGACCCAACATAACCCAGAAACTAATAGGTACAACCTGGGGTGCACCTGCATCAGTGCTGCGAACATCTGCAATAGCACTTTTATATTCAGTAGCTGAATATTGTGCACTGGTATGGAGCCGATGCAGCCACACATGACTTGTGGATACCCAGCTGAATACAGTCATGTGGTCTATCACAGGAACCCTTAAGTTGACTATAACTTCATGGCTACCTTTCCTGTCTAACATTATTCTCCCTCTGATAAGCTGATAATGCTGCAACATTCCGTGAAGCTCACCAAATCCAGGAAAACAGATGCCTTCCTATTCAACAAGGCCTTGACAACGCCCCACACCGCAATGTCTTAAGTCCTGCAAGCCTTTTTGGGAACATTCGTTTAGCCTCATGCAATCAGGCTATGACCAGAAGGAGGCTTGGAAAGCAGATTGGGCTAAACAAGACTTAAAAATAAGCACCTTGTGCTAGATCCCACACAGAAGGTTCCTGGGTTTGACCTTCCATGGTCATCTTGGTCAGCTGTGAACCAAATTCGAACCAACCATGGCAGATGTGGATATGTAATGCACAAATGGAAAATCAAGCACTCCCCGGTGTGTGAGTGTGGTTCCCCACAACAGACCACCAAACATATCACTACTCCAGGCACCAGCGGATGAAGCACTTGCCTGGGGTGGCACATGCTAAGGGGCGGCACAGTCCAGGGTTTTTTGTTTTTTGTTTTTTTTTTGCTTTGGCAATTCGGATAGCAGTCTGAGCGTTTTTTTGGTTTTTTTTGCTTGGGGCAGCAAAAATTGCAGAGCCGGCCCTGTCACTACCTACTGCCCAATTTATAAATATGAAGGAGACATTACTGCAATACATCTGCTACTCCGGATATACCCATTTGGCTCAATGAACTTCAGATGAATTTGTAGTTGCTGCTGCACACCAGCCATACAAAAGAAGAAGAACCAACAAATGGCATTTGCTTTTTACACTCCATAAGACATTTAGTGCATGACATGGCAAAGCTCTTTAAGGAGCCCAATCCAAAGCCCATTGAAGTCAATGGAAAGACTCCCGCTTACCGCGATAGGCTTTGGATCCATGCTCCCCCTGCCCCTCCCCCCACAAAAATATTTACGAAGAGTATCTAGTAAACTTCAGGATCTTGACTCAAGTTCTAGGGTTTACTGAGTGCAGTTTGCTCTGAAAGAAGGGTCAAACTGTAGGAAATTAGAGCTAAGACTTACATTGTTTTTCTAGGTCATGCATCTTGAATTAATACCTAAAAATTGCAGGACATTGCACCTTTGGAGGTGGCATTGTAAAAGTGTGGAATCAGTGTTGCTACTGAACACTAGTGTTTAAGAACAACTCTGAAGTAGTGGAGAGAAAGAGCAGCACACACATGAGAGATAAGCAAGCTGAGCAAGGAAGTCCAGCAGTTGCCTATATGTTAAAAAGACAGGAACTGATATCTATTAAACTCGCTCTGCCTATATATTTATCTGACCCCTATATTTTATTCCCTTTCACATTTCTAATGATTAATCTGTTTTTGTGCTGTTTTCTATATAAAGATCTAGCTGCCACAAAGTCTAACTCAGAAATGAGATGCAGTGTTGTAGAGTGAGAGTGTGCATGCTTGTGTGAGTGTGTATATATCTTCTTTTTCCTCACAAGAAATTATATTTAATAAATATGTAAAACAACCTGTCTCACTGTTTCATTTAAAGAAAAGGTGAATAGATGTACTGAAATATTACTCCTAATCTTTTTTCATTGCAGAAGTATTTTAGGAAGGTTAATAATTAGAGCTACATGGAGAACAGAAATTCCATTTTTCAAATGATTTCAAGATTTCAAAATCTGGTTTTGTTCTGAATTTGGTTTCAAAATTCTCCACAAAGAAAAATTCTGGAAAATAATCATTTTGACTCAATCAAAATGTTTTGTTTTGACAAAACTGAAACATTTTAATCTCAACATTATATAATTTGTATTATATTACAATGCACAATTAAAAAAAAATCAAAATGCGACATTTTACTACCTACATTTTAACATGGTTGGAATTTATTTCTGTTTTTTTCCAAAAGAAAATTCTGGCAAAATTGACCTGAATTTGTGAAGCATTTCAATTTCAATGGAACTACATATTCCAACGGAATATGGTTCTGTCAAAGTTTCTCCAACCAGCTTTGGTAATAATTAACAAATAAAAGTTATTGTAAAATTTTTTACTCAGAATTTAGAAGCCAGAAAAACAACAGTCACAATATGCAACTTAGCATTCACAATGTGGAACAAGAAATTTGATACTATTCATTGGTTAACAAATAGAATTCTCAGACTCTAAGAGAGCCAAAACTTTGTGTTAAGAGCCGAGTGATGAACCCTGACTGACACCACACAAGTTGGTATGTAGCAATGATAGATGGCAGATGAAAAAACATTTGTTAGAAATGTAGCTTTTCACCCTATAAATATATATATGAATGGCACAGGCAATTATTACATACTTTTACAAAATATCTCTTGAGAAAATTTTTGCAAGTAAAAATGATCAGGTAAGATTTTTGCTACTCACAATTCTCTCAGCTGTAGTACAGCAATAGAGATCTTGTGGGAGCAAGATCTTATATAGAAACTAGAGGAAATTTGGGTTTTATAGTCACTATTGATTGGCTTCAGTCCTTCAATGGACAGCACCATTGGAGTCAATGGGGCTCTGCATGGGTGTAGCAGTGAACATCAGAGGATCAGGGCACTCTATAGAGCTTCCACCAGTAATAGCTGTGGTAGGAAAGGTCTTAGCGTTTCAGTCTATCCTGTTTAATGCTTATTTTGTCATGATTTCCTCTGTCTTTGTGCCCTATACCAAGCAGCCTTTGCTTTTATTTAAGACACCTGGAATTATTTGCATAGGATGATGGTGAGGGAAATCCCTGACAAGTTCCCAGAGAGAAATAAATGGCCCTCTGACCACACTGGAGTCATGCCAGAATGCTGTTCTGGCATATTTTGTGAGAGCTGGAACAAAATTCCTGTACTTCTGGATGATTGTATTAGAATTTTCATGAGTCCTTTTTCAAAAATCATGTATCAGGCCCTTGCTAATTCAAACTATTCTTGTCAAAATCGTGCATTCCAGCACCTCTTGTTTTAGGATTCAAGCACTGCCTTTGACCCTAAGATGGGATGGAAGCAGAGGAGAGGTCCTCCTGGTGAGAGGGAAGAAAGAACAATCCCCGCCCTAAATGGAGCGGAAAGGGGCAAGGCAGTTTCAAATGGAAACCCATGAAGAGCTAAAAAATTATAGAGCTGATAGGTTTGTTTCTGGTGGTACAGCATAGAGAGTAGTACAAATGCACTCTCATTATACAAACACCATTTATCTATTTTTATTTTATTTTCTGAAACGTGCTTTGTTCCCCTAAATTCAAATTCCATAGAGAAGCCACATTCTGAAACTCCAATCATCAAAAATGTCCAAGTGTTTTCTGAGACATTTGCCTAATCAGTTTACCTGCACATGATAGGTGCCTAGATAACTCTTAAACTACTTCCTTCAAAAAACAATCAGAAACCTAAGCCACAGCCATGTATATACATAAAAAAACCCTAAACAGATTAGACTACTCTGAAAGGGAACCAAACAACAAACAAACAGATAATAGGATAAAGGGGGATCAATATGCAACAATGCAAGGGGAAATTCTGGGATCTAAACTTTCAGCTGCTATTGCAAGTTCATTGTTCTTTCAAAAGAAAAATAGTTCAGCATCTCAAGTGTAAGTATACTCAAGAAAAGTACTTTGCACTTTTGCAGGCTCATATCACCATTGCATTAAAATGTGTGATTGCATACTAACGAAAACCAGCATGAGACACTGCACTGCTTTGCTAACTCCTTTTCAAAGAGAGTTTAGAATGTGGGGATTGTACATATCACAGGTCTCACACCACAGTGGAAGACACTAACAATAAACTTGGTATTCTGTTCAGATCGCCCTAATCAGCAGCTCTGGGCTTTAAGGAGCAAATTCAGAAGTGGAGCTTTCCAAAGGATAATAGGTATCTGTGTGTGTGTGTGTGTGTGTGTGTGTGTGTGTGTGTGTGTGTGTGTGTGTGTGAGAGAGAGACAGAGAGACAGAGAGTGTGTGTGTGTGTGAGAGAGAGACAGAGAGACAGAGAGTGTGTGTGTGTGTGAGAGAGAGAGAGAGTGTATGTGAGAGAGAGAGAGAGAGAAAGAATCAAATATACCAACATGTTTAAATAACAGCTATAGCCTGGTGCATCTCCCGTGTGCCTTTACAAAATTTATCAAGTCCTACATAGCAGCTGTTTTCCTCAACTGTTTCGGTGGTATTAACTTATAAAACTTTAATTTTCCAACCAGATACCAAGCATACCTGAGATCGCTTATTATGGACTTGATTATCCATGCCTGATTGACACTGTAACCATGGTATCTTCACTGCAATGAGGAGTTCATCTTTGAAGAAAGTCATTCTGATTTACAACTGTACAGATTCACACAATGTGATAATAAAGAGGGTACATGCTGAAACCTGACAGGATGTTAAGCTTATTGCACAAGTGTGGACAGCTGAAAAGGCAAGAAATAATACAGTTGTCACTGGATTGTTTCACCTCAACACCATATAAACAAAAGCAGTGTTGTGAATCAGTCCAACTCTTCAGCTGCATAATCCTAAAGCAGTTAATGATAAATATGAAAAACATAAGACCCCATCTCCGTGAGACACATAAAACATATGAATATGCATTGGAGGGCTGTTTTGGTCAAGAAACTATTTAACTGTTTGAAATCAGGATACATATATGCTTTAGGGGTTTTTTGTACTGTAATATAGTTTCTCTTATTTGTATATTATGTCTTAATTTCTAAGAGTGAAAATGGCAATGAATTTTACATTGAGGACTCTGTATACACATCAAAACTATAGGACAAATGGCTTAGCAGTAAGTGCTATATTTGAGCTTTTTCCAAATGCATTCTATTTTGAAAAAAAAATATTAAATCTGTAACAGCTCTCTAAAAGAAACTAAATACTTCTCAGAGTATATGATCTTAAAGAGTAACTTATCTTAGAAGAACTGTATTTTCATTTTGGCAGTGCTTACTTCAATCTTGCCATGTATAAGAATAAATGTATTTTCCAGTAATAACTCACCATGTGCTTCTCTGATACATGCAGCATAAGAATGATACTGAGACAGTCTTTAATATGATGTCAATGTACTAGTCACAGCTACTTATCCTTAATATAAATCAGCTTATGGCTTTATTAAATATACACCCACCCACACCTTAAGATATTTTTGTTTCAAACACATACTTTTTCATCACAGTAAAGCATCAAACATTTGTATTTAAATGCATATCTTCAATAAAAATGTATGTAATAATTAGCTGTGATATACCTGCGATGATAAAGCACATTTTTGTACCAGTGACTTTAAAATTCTCACTTTAACTGAATGATCAGATAATGAAAACATACAATTTATGCCAGTAACTTCTCTACAGGTTAGTCCAATTTACAGGCCTTATTCCAATCTCATTTATGTCCCTTGCTTCTCATATTTTTGCACAATTTAAATGACAAATTGGGGTAACATAAGCTCTTTTTTGGATATTATGCTTTCAATAGATTGGTGTCGTGGAAAACTTACACCCATAGTACGCTGTCGGAGAAATGGAGGGGAAGCAATCGATGTCCAAATGAGGGGGTGGACAAAGAGGCTTAAATAATAATAATAAAAAAAGATATGCGTCTCACATTCCAGATGACCTTATTTATGCCTCACATATTGGAGAAATTGTGGGAGAAGAGTTTATTCATGTGAATGTACGATTCCTGTAGGATTGACAAGGTCAGTGATCCCGATGGTGATCTGCTGAGTAAGTGCTTGTTGTGCAAGTTAAAGTTGCCTAGGGGCTGCTTTAACCTGTGCACCCAATTTTTTCTAGGACTACACAACATTCTGGAAATTAAAATGTGTGTAATATGCTCCTATTGGCCAAGTGCTTCTTTTCACCCTAATTTTCCCCTTTGCCCCCCCGCCATTGCATATTTCCTTTATGCACCAAATTCTTGGAGGAAGACCCCTAAATAACTGCGGTTTGAATGAAAGGGCCAAATAGACTCTTTTCATTCATATAGCATGAAACTCCAAGATCCACAGGGCGTAAACGAGAGCAGAATAGAGTGCTTAGCCTTTAATGGATGGTTAAGAAGAAGTAATGAAAGGAGAATCAGCTTATCTCAGGGTGCCCTGTGGGCTACATTGTTTTCAAATAGCTTTAGCTGGGTCTTCTTTACTTGCTACAATGCGATATTTTGTTTGAGCGATTACCTCAAGAAATATGACTATTTCAAATATCCCCCATAGATATTACAACTATAACTACAGCTCTAAGTTGTGCTAAAAAAATAGTTTGCATTGTACTCAGTAGTGCCAAAACACACTATTGAGATCAGTTTCTGGCAAAAAACGTTATATTCTTTCTTTCCGCAAGGAAAGTGGTTCGAATCTGATCCACTAATGCACTGCATGTGTTCAGCTTCCGGATAAACAGGCTAAGATTACTGCAGACGTGGGGATTTACAGTGTACCCTGGGATTTACAGTCTACTTTTAAGAGGTTATCAGTAATTGCTGCTTTAAGGACACCAACAGTGCAAGACTTTTAAGATTTCTGGACTTGATGCAAAACTGTTAGTCTTCCCTTCCCATCTTTCATATCATTTGTACTGTATTTAAACAACAGCAGTGCAACAAATTATTTACTGGATGAAGAGATTAGTGACAATTTGACCTTATCCAACAGTTAAACTTGACTCTAACTTTAACTAAACAACAACTTTCCATTGTAAACTATGATGGCCTAAAAGGTAATTTCCCAATGACACTGGGCCAGATTATTTCCATACAAAGTGAAACCTACCTAAGGGACTGGAAACTTTGGGCCAAAGCCCACTGAAGTCACTGGAAAGACTCTGCAGTTTCAAATCAGCAGGTTCATCCCCACACTTCCCACCAATCTTTACCACCACAGAATGAGCAGCAGACCTTGGAATCCACTGGAGTTAGGGTCTTCCAGCTGAAGACCTTGCACCTCGACACTGCTTCCTGGCTGCTGTGGTGCTTCTCTGTTCACCTGTTAGGAGCTGCCCCCAGAAGTCTTCTTAAATGGGATTCCACAGATATGCTTAGCACAAAAGTGATTACTGTCTGGTCTGTGTTGACTTGTGAGCAGATTTCTGACTGTTTTCCAGGCAGTATGGTGAGAGAAAATGTCCACAATGCACCTGACCTTTCCCACCCCACATATAGAGGATTCCCCTCTGTAGTGTATAGGAAAACAGAGAGTATGATCCAGCAAAGGCAATGTGTGTGTGTTCTCAGTGAAGCAATGGGGTCTTTGTTACAGCGTATACAATAAACACTTTCTGTGGATTTTCTTTCTCCTGTGAAAAAAGAACAGGAGTACTTGTGGCACCTTAGAGACTAACAAATTTATTAGAGCATAAGCTTTCGTGGGCTACAGCATCCGAAGAAGTAGGCTGTAGCCCACGAAAGCTTATGCTCTAATAAATGTGTTAGTCTCTAAGGTGCCACAAGTACTCCTGTTCTTTTTGCGGATACAGACTAACACGGCTGCTACTCTGAAACCTTTCTCCTGTGAGTATGCAGCCCCAAAGTAGGGAGAGAGAAACTGATTTGGATAAAATAAGAACTATCCAAACTATTGCTCAAAACACAAAACTTCAACCCTTTAAAATTTGTTTTTTTTTTTTAGTTTGAGTATTTCCGGGTTACATCCTGAACAGCAAGTCTATCCTTGCGATATTTTCCACCCAGCCAAAAGCGGCAAGTTAGATTCCTGCCCAGAGAATTTAAGGAAGAAATGTCTGAGCACAGAACCAGGAACTCCTGGAGTGTAATTGCAACTCTGACAGTGACTTTCCTCTGTAAATGAAAGGTGATATTATTTACCTGGTTAACACGGATGTTATTAAGCTAACTTAATTAGTGAATTATGGGCCTGCTCCAAAGACCACTGAAGTAAAACTCAGGGGGAGCTTTCCGTTAATGGGCTTTGGATTAGGCCCTAAACTTGATAGATATTCATAGAATCATAGAACTGGAAGTGACCTCGAGAGGTCATCTAGTCCAGTCCCCTGCACTCGTGGCAAGACTTAATTATCTAGACCATTCCTGACAGGTGTTTGTCTAACCTGCTCTTGAAAATCTCTAATAATGGAGATTCCAAAACCTCCCTAGGCAATTTATTCCAGTGCTTAACCACCCTGACAGTTAGGAAATTTTTCCAACCTAAACCTCCCTTGCTGCATTTTAAGCCCATTGCTTCTTGTCCTATCCTCAGAGGTTAAGAAAAAACAATTTTTCTTCCTCCTCCTTGTAACAACCTTTTACATACTTGAAAACTGTTATCATGTCCCCTCTAGGTCTTCTCTTCTCCAGACTAAACAAACCCAATTTTTGCCATCTTCCCTCATAGGTTATGTTTTCTAGACCTTTAATCATTTTTGTTATTCTTTACATTATTCTTTTGTTAAGCACCTGAGCTGAATAGAATCACTTAATTTTCAGGTTTCCCTATCACTATCCTCAAATTAACTGGCATTTTGTGTAAAGAATGGTGGAGAATCAAGGAATTAACCTGTTTCTGGCAATCAGTCTTTCCTTGTCACAGATTTAATAACATCTTTGACACTGATTTGAATTGGTATTAACACAACTGTTGCCTTAGTCCACTCAAAACTTCATCCTGGGTGATTGACTTTGCTGAATGGATTAATTTGAGTTAATCAAGACAAAGGTTGCCAAAGCATTAGCATTGCTTTACATGTCAATTTTGACTTGATCCTTAGATTTCAGAGAATTAAATCCAGAGAATCAAAACTATTTACAATTAGCATGGCAGTAATTGTCTCCCACAGACAATGGAAATATGCAGTGATAAACATGCTTAACATTGTAGGCAGAGATGCTAGCAGTTCATTACACACATATGCCTCTACAGTCCAGTATTTGAACATCTGACATATCTGAGAATTGGAGACAGTAGTGTATCTGAGAATTGGAGACAGTAGTGTTCTGAGTCCTGAAAAATGTTATAGCTACAATATTTTGTTAAGGCAATTTTTTGTTTACACCTTTCCCTTTAGAAATAAGTTTTTACAGGAAGTTGCAAATTCTTTTAAAATACCATTTCATTAAAATGTGTTCCCTTGGAAAGCAGTTAGGAATAAAGCCATGCTTCTGCTTGGCAGTAAAAATGATACAATAGGCACTGCGCTCAAGGTAAAGAGCATTCAAATCTACTTTACTATGGTTGTGAGTAATAATCGCAACTGGTTCCACTCCAGAGTAAGTTATTGGCACACCTTTTTGAACTCTAATTTCCTTTAAGTTTTCAGTGGAATTTCTTTTTCAAGGTGGAGGAAAAATGAAAGTACATGAAATATAACTACATTATTAGCAAGACACTCTTTCATTGGACTGGTTTTGTTGTTGCTTAAAGATGTTTACCACAGATTTAAAAAAAGTCTTATTAAAAATAAAAACAGTTGGGAAACCAGCAGGCGTCAGAATAACATGGCTGAATGAAGCCTGAACTCAGAATTTAGTAAAACAATCTGCCTCCATCAACTCCCTCAAACCTATTAAACTTCCCCCAGAAAACAGAGCACAGAGTTGCAGAAGATGGATTCTCCAAGAAAATCTGAAGATTTAAAAAGATCCGTCTCTAAGAAGAATGTTTCTGGCCAGGGCTGGCCATAGGGGTGGGCCACCTGGGAGACTGCCCAGGGTTTTGTGGTCGGGGGGCACTGTGCGGTAGCACAGAGATGTGTGCTGCCAATGTAGTGTCAGAAACTGCTCCCAGCTGGCAGGGGAACACCACGTCAGGGGGCACCCAGATTTCTCCCTGCTTCCTCTTGGTGGAGGAATATGGGGTTGGGGAGCGGTGGTGCACAGATACTGCTAGCCCCCTCAATGTTCCTCTGTGCTTCCCCCAGGGGGCTGTGAGCGGGGGAGCGAGGAGCAACTTCAAGTGCTCCACGTGTCCAAGTCACTTTTCCCACCTAGGCTGTACTGTGAGGTGAGCATCAGGAGCTGCTGCTCTCCTGTCCTCCCCTTATGTAGCCCAGGTGGGGAAAGTGACCTGGATACAGGGAGCCCTGACGTTGCTCCTTGCTTCC
This sequence comes from Malaclemys terrapin pileata, assembly GCF_027887155.1. Lineage (NCBI taxonomy): Eukaryota > Metazoa > Chordata > Testudines > Emydidae > Malaclemys > Malaclemys terrapin. Next base: position 83,833,385 of record NC_071512.1, read on the forward strand.
CCCCCCCCTCACAGCCCCCTTGGGGTGTTCGGAGAAGCATTGTTTGAGGGGGGAAGTGAACAGCAATGCTGGTCAGTTTCCCCATGTGGGCGCAGGGGGGAGTGCATGAGTTAGCGGTGAAGGGGGTACAGTGCAGGGGTTAGCAATGAAGGGGGTAAAGTGCAGGGGTTAGTGGTAAAGGGGGCAAGATGCTTTGTCCAGGGGCTATGGAGAAGGGGGGGTAGGGAGCCTGGGGAGCCCACAGGGGCTGGGGACAATGAGGAGGCACCAGGCCCCCAGAGGTCAAGGGCACCAAAATACAAGTTCGTCCAGGGCACCATTTTCCCTAAGGTTGGCCCTGTTTCTGACTCACAGCGTGAAGAAACCTCTGAGACTCCAAATGAACACATGGCAGACAAATCAGGCTGAAATGCCAGACATGAAAAAAATCAAATGGCTACCAAAGCAGACATACTGGAGATGTTCTCTGAGCTTTAGACTATGATAGATGATGTGATGACCAAGCTTCTTGCAGTAAAGAAGGAAGTTGCTGACTTGGAAGAGCGAGCGACAGTACTAGAGACTGGCCTAAGAGAAGCAAGTGAGAGAGAAACAGAATTGCAGAGCTGCAAGGCACTGATGGAGAAGAGATGGAGAGAAATGCATCTTTAACTGGACAATATAGAACACTGATCTATAAGAAGGAACAATATCAGATATATGGGACTGCCTGAAAACTCTAAGGCTTGGTCTACACTACCCCCCCCAATTCGAACTAAGGTACGTAACTTCAGCTACGTGAATAACGTAGCTGAAGTCGAAGTACCTTAGTTCGAACTTACCTTGGTCCACACGCGGCAGGCAGGCTCCCCCGTCGACTCCGCGGTACTCCTCTCGCCGAGCTGGAGTACCGCAGTCGACGGCGAGCACTTCCGGGTTCGACTTATCGCGTCCAGACTAGACGCGATAAGTCGAACCCAGAACTTCGATTTCCAGCCGTCGAACTACCTGGTAAGTGTAGCCAAGGCCTAATGGAGGAAACCCAATTTGGTCTGGAAAAACTTGAGTTGTGGAGTTACATCTGAGCTCTCTGGAAGAGATAAAAAGTGGAGAGAGCACACATAGTGCTGCTCCCCCAACCTGGGCATCATCATAATAATAAACCCAGAAACCTAACTGTGAAGTTTCATGAGCTCATACTCAAAGTCCACAAGCTGCAAATTTTCCATGACCTCTCTGCCCTAACTTTAAAAGAGAAGAGAGCTGGGGAAAATTACAGCAGCACTCAGGAAGGCAGATCTCCACTCCAGATGGGGATTCCCATTTAAACTGTCATTCAGTTTCCAAAATCAGTATTACACAGTAAGAGATTTTAAACAAGGAAAAATACAACCCAGTTGCTTGGGACAGAAATCCAAATCTCAGACATACAAGATGACTCTACAGAGGCAGGAACTACACATAAGCTGCTGAAAAATTATTGGCAAATGGTGAAACCCAGGAAAAAGATGACAGGAAAAGAAAAGGCAAAATAACTCTAGAGACCATACTGGCAATAACAGAAGTGAAGCTGAACAAGTGAACTGGAATACCCAAGGAGTAATCTAAAAGTAGCATATAGGATGTAACAGAAAAGACCTCTTGGAAGTCACTAAATACTCTGAATACTAAAATACTATGCAGTTTACTTTGATTGGGGTGATCAGCAATAGCCGTGTTCTGTATTTTAAAATATAGAGGAAATAAAGAACAACAAGAGTGGACTGGAGATGGAGTTCAAGGATAGAGGAGATTGGAGAAAATAGAGAGGGGATAGGGAAGAGCCTTTAGGGGTCTGTGTAAACTCTCCCTGTAACTCAAATGACCACATGACATTCTATCTCCAAGGTCACTGTCAAAGTCCCATAGGTGGAGAATGTACTTTGGATTGCAAGAAAAGCAGTCCAAGTGCTTATGAGGAGAGTACAGGGGGTTTAGGGTTCAGCAAGGTACAGTCGTTAGGGAACTGTTTTACATATTACGTTGGTATTTCATTTGTGGATTTGGAGCAAGGGGAATGCACAAGAGGGGAGGGAACGGGGAAAGGAAGGGGGAATAATAGAAGAAGTAGATATGGAAGGTTAAAACAAAAAAGAAACCAAGCCATATTCAAGCACACAAATCATGAATGGAACATACTTAGAAACAATAGACACTGGCAATACAAGCATTCATGCCATCAAACAGCTAAAGAATCACAATAATTTCAATTTTTTTCAATAAGCTAAATAGTTACTCTCAGTGTCTCTTCCTTTTAAAGCAATGTATTTGAATGTCAAAGGGCTAAATAATGTCATTAAAAGGAAAACAAGCCCTGGTAGAACTACCCCCCCTCCCAGTCTCACATTATTCTACTTCAACAAAGTCTTTTTCAGGAGGGTCAAAGTATGGGCATGAAAGATAATTGATGTCAACAGACATTTGTTTTGCTTCAGCTAAAGAAAAGAGGAATGGGCATAATATTTGCTAAACATAGACCTTTTCAGATTAAAGATCAATGTAAGGATAAGTAGGCATGATTTATATTGAAGAGCACAATTGCTGGGTTATTAATAACACTGGGCTCAGTGTATGCTCCCAACCAAAAACAAAACCCTTTTTTAAGGACTTCTTTAAAACACTTTAACACTTGGGGAAAGGGCAATAATACTTGGAGGAAACTTCAATTGCACACAGATTCCTTACTGGGACAGATGTGATAAGAAAGACAAGGGGAACAGGGAAGCAGGTGCAGCATTGACTCCTCTGTGCCAACAATTCAATCTCTCAGATTGCTGGAGAAAATTGCACCCTGGGGAAAGAGATTACACATTTTATTCACACCCTCATCAGTTTTATACTAGAATAGACTTAATGGTAATCTCTAAATCCTTAATGAAGCAGATAAGATCTGCAGAAACTGGCAACATTACATGGTCAGATCATGCACCAGGGGAAGGCACATTTGATATCTGGGATGGGTCCCAAAGATCACTTTATTGGAAAATGAACTTCTTGCTTCTCCAAGACAGAGACTGGGTAGCAGCAATTAAAGAGGACATTGTTCAATACTTTCAAATAAATGACATGGACAATATAAAAAGAGGCCTTCTTTTGGAGGATGGTAAAGCAGTATTTAGGGGCAGCTGATAAGCACAGCCTCTCAACTGAAAAAAAGGAAGAGCTCAAGAAAAAACAGAACTACAACAGGAAATAAAAAGGTTACAAGACATTCACAAAGCCAGTTTAAAAATATAAATAATATTGGGGGCAAATTGGATATGTTGATAACAGATGCCACTGAAAAAGCTCTTAGCAGATGTTTTATGAAGAAGGACATAAAAGTGATTGGCTATTGGCTCAAAAACTTAAAGGAATTCAAGAGCTACATATTATTCCACCAACTAAGAACAAGCAGGAAAACACATTTACACAACCTAATGAAATATGTGCTATTTTTGCTGGTTATAAAAATCTATATACCTAGATCTGCCAAGCTCCGAAGTTCAAAAATTTCTGGAAGTAGCAGGCTTGTCAAAGATAAGCAAAATTGATAAAGAAACATAAGATAAAGAAATAACAGAAGTATGAAGGCAATAGCGAGTATGAAAAGTGGTAAAACTCCAGGACCTGATAGCTTTCCAGATGAATTTTACAAGGTATTTAAGGGGGTATTAATGGGTCCTTTGAGAGGTACCTTCAACATTATCCTGTTAGGGGAGGATCTGCCACAACCTATGGAAGAAGCTACTGTGATTTTACCTTTTGCGGTTCCTATTGGCCTGTATCTCTGTTGAATCATATCAAAGGTTTTAGCAAAAGTACTAGCTAGCCAATTGCAGTCTATACTCTCAATTTAAATAAATCCAAATCAAGCTGGATTAATTATGGATAGGCGGATGTCAGACAATATCCAGTTCTCTTGTTATCAGTAGACTCAGAGAAAGCCTTTGATAGAATAGAATGGAACTTTCTTTTTCAAGTCCTGTCCCACATGGACATTAGCCCCCAGTTCCTTAAATGGATAACTGCTTTTTACACCAGCCCCAAAACAGCGGTGCAGGTTAATAGGGTTAAATCTCCTCTTTTTTTAATTACACAGAGGGATCAGGTAGGGATGTCCATTGTCTCCTTTACTTTTTGCACTGGTCATCAAGTCTTTTGCACAGAAGATAAGGAACATCATAAGAATAAAATTTGCAGGAACACATTGGAAAATAGCATTATATGCAGATAATATCATAGTATCTTCATCTAAACCAAGTATTTCCCTAAAATGTGTTTCTAAATAAATCTAGGATTTGGGAAAGCATCTGGATTTAACATAAATCATGCGAAATTTGAAATGCTAGCTATACATTTGCCAGTCTCTGGAAAGTCACTTTTACAGAAAACATTTGGGTACAAATGGGCAACAAATTCTATAAGATACCTGGGAATTCAAATCTCAATAACCTAGAAGAATTCTATGATTTAAAAGTCAAAACACTACTTCAGCAAAGGAGAAAAAAAGCTGGACCGCTGGGGGGAGTATGCAATTTTTTGCTTGGGAAGACTAGCCACAGTCAAAATAAATATTCTACCAAGGATATCTTTCTTGTTTCAAAATCTTTCTGTGATTATCCTTGATAAAACCCTAGCAGTAATACAGGAAATGTTATTAGAATTTATTTGAATAAGAAAAGGCCAAGAATGAGAGCAGATACTTTGTATAAACCCATTAAACAGGATGGACTAGCTGTTCCAAATATTCTATGGTATTATCAAGCCAGCCAGCAAAAAGCAGTTATGGATTGGTGGCACTTTAACCCAGTCAAAAACTGGGTCTTTACAGAACAAGAAAATTTCTGTAGTGTAAACTTTACTAGGCTACCATGGATTAATAATAAATCACATCCTTCAGAAATTTACACACATCCTTTAGCAAAGGCTATGGGTTTGGGATAGAATTAGAGATAAGGTCTTTCCCCCTTGCCAATGACACCCATTGCACATAATCCAGATTTTAACCCAAAGAGTGAACAAGGGAACTTCAAAGATTGGGAGACATGGCATACACATGGTTGGCCAGCTATTCAGCAAAGAAACTTTTCTAACTTATTTAGAGATCAAAACTAATTAACTGTCCCACTCTCTCCTGGTGCCAGTACTTTTAAGTCAGGCATTATGTTTTTCAACTTTCTAGAAAACCTGTTTTATACAGAAAGCTAACTTTAATAGAAGCAATGGTGTCTGGTCAATTAGGAAAAATATAGTTAAGTTATATCAATCTTTGCAGACAGCTTTCCTAACAACAACAACAACAACAAAAGTCTACATATGACATGCTGGGAAAAGGATGGTTGGATAAACACATTACCCCAGAGGAATAGGGTTTGATCTGGAAAAGTGGATCAGCAACCTCAGTCTGTAGCACAATAAAAGAAAATTTCTTTAAGATATTGTTTCAGTGGTACTTCACACTAGTCTGGTTAATAGAGATCAGGGCAGGCCAAACTGCAGCTTGCAAGCCACATGTGGCTCTTTTACAGTTAAAGTGCAGCTCACGGAGCCCCCCACAACCCACCCCATTCTCCACCAACCAGACTCTTGTGTGGGGAGCTCAGGGATTCTACCCTATGGCAGGGGTGGTGGGGCTATGGGCTTCTGCCCTGTGGGGAGGGGGTCTTGGGCCTTCAGCCCTGCAGGAGGCATCTGCTGGGGCTCAGGGCTTCAGCAGGAGCTGCGCTGAATCCCTGAGCCCTGGCTGGTGTGCCCGGGTCTCAAACTTCTGAAGATTATCATATGCAGCTTGGAGGGTCATAAGTTTGGCCAACCCTGAAATATAGATAGATAGATAGATAGATAGATAGATAGATAGATAGATGAGGGTGAAATTGTGTAGGAGGAGACTTTATTCATATATGGTGGACATGTCCAGTTATTAAAGTATTGGGATGTAATCAGTAAACAAATATCACAAATTGTTAGATATTTATACCAAATGATCGCTTGTTAATCCTTCTGGGCTTCCTAGTGAAATGGTCATACAAAAGGGGAAAAAAATCTCTCATTTGCTAGTAGCTGCTCAGCTGTTGGTAGCCTCTCATTGGAAAAAGAAAAAATAACTCAATCATAAAGGAATGGTTCTAAAGAAACTTGGAGGTTGTGGTTATGGAAAATTTAACACAATATGTACCCAGAAAAACAGAGTGGGGCAGACAGATATTTAGATATTTGGTTACTTTTTATCCAATACTCAGACAAAGTACATTCAATTGCCAAAAAAAAAAAAAAAAAAAAAAAAAAAAGTACACCTGTCCAATTTTATTGAATACTAACATTTGACAGACATGTCTGGTCTGTTAAATATGTGCATACAGAAATTTCACTCAATTTAATAAAATCACTAGAAATGGCATAGGTGTTGTAATGATGCTCACTTTGCAATATGGTAACACCCTGTTTAGAGAAATCTGATGACTATATGCCTCTCTTTAAAAAAAAGCTAACTGTTGTAATGTTTGCTTAGTTTATGATATTTACATGGCAAGAATTTGGAAACTTGTTAAAACTTCCTAAATAAATAGTTTAAAAAAAATAAAATAAAGAGAGTTTGGGTGACTTGTATTGGTTAGCACTAAGACAGCAAAACTGGCCTTCAGCATGTGTTCCAGATCAATAGAGATAGGTCACAACCTTGCCCATGAAAACACTTGATCAGTTTTGCTGTACAAATAAGCTTTGCCAGAAATCTAGTTTATATAATATATTCTCCATGATTAAAACATACTGAGAGCAATCACAAGAAGGTTTTAAAGGTATATTTTGGGCAGCATAGCAACAATACTTTCAGACGAGTCTTCTTAATTCAGAAATACATCATGTTAAGACAATTAACATAAGTATGAAAATTCTGCTGCACTAATTTATTCTCAAACTTTACTTCTCATATTTTTAAATATTAAAATGCAAGAAATATTTTGAAAGATTCTGTGTGCAATGATAACAGCGGTTCTTGGAATAAATTTGAACTAACCTGGCAATTGAAAGCAGAGTTTGAAAAAAGCGAGTTAAACATCTTCTGGGAATGGGATTGCAGTAGTGTTTTTCAAGGTTACTTACTCTTCATTAAAAACTTTGTAAAATAATAATGAAGAGGAAACTGCCTCTCATTAAGGAAAGAATAAGATCACTAGTCAATTTTACTGCTCTTCTCATCTGACTCTACACTGGTAAGAGTGTATCACTGTCTTCCACTCCTTACGAATTCTTTGCTTCACATTCACTGTAAACAGAGAGGAGCCATAATTATACCACATTTGATCCATATCAAAGCGACTGATCCATGTATCGATTTACATAAAGTAAAGCACATAAAACATTTTTGCTTTTCACCCTTACGCCGCCACCTTCTAACTAAAGTTTCCCTTTGCAGACTTCATTTGAATATAAAAATCTCCCGTTGAAATTTGCGATGTTAAACAAACCATACCAGTCATTCAACTTTTTAATTAAGGATTCAGTGTTCCATCCCTTTTCAGACATTAAAATTCAGGTGCAGTCATTAATCTTTCTAAACGAATTCACCTGTGGCTAATACTGATGTATTTTCTATGAGGCTTGTCATGGACTGCATACTGCATGCATAACCACTCTACAGTTAATTACACAAGGGATTATCGTTAGTGTCATAAAGATAAAGCCTTGCTAGAAGCATTACAGAGATTTTTTGAGCAATGCCTTATTTCATTTTTGTTAACAGCTACCTAAGTATTTAAGAACAATAGACATTTGTTTACAGCATGGGAAAGCTAATGGGAGAGATCAGAGAGCATCCAAGACGGAAAAAAATGTCCAGGACATCTGACCATCTATTCTTTAGCTTCTTTAAAAATAGATCTTAAATCTATTGCTAAAAGGAACATGAGAAAATAATGCAAATAAAATACTCTTCCTAAAGTTCAAGGATTAGATGTATGTCAAGTATTCTTTTCTGAAAGGGATGGATTGCACAGTTTATGGGAACTGTAATTTGTAGTACAACATAGCAGTCTCTGGGGAAGAAAAAAGTTCAAAGGTTGTTAAGGAAGAAAGCAACCTAAGAATAGTGAGTACAATTTACAGGAAAATTCATGAAGACATTCATGACGTGGTGTTCCAGGACAAACAAAACTCCAGAGAGAACAAAGATGAGGATTGTGCACATGCAGAAAGGAGTTATATAATATAATGTCAGAATTTGCTTATTATTATCAATTTATATATCAATTTAATAATGTAATCATATCTAACAATTTTTAATGTCCTGTGCCAGACAACATACAAGCTGGGTAAATGTCACTTGCTCTTCTGGGCTTGATGTATTGGTATGCAACACTGGAAAATGCTATTGGTTGATGGACATTGTGCCTGTCACAGCTAGAATGGATATGCTTCAGTCATGAAAAGAAATCTAATCAAAATAATGCAGACACAAAAAGGGACTAACATATAAAAAAAAAGTTTGTGAAAATGACAAGATAGCACAGTAGAGCAACAGGCCTGATGCTGACGTCACTTACATCTGTTTTAAATTTACTTCAGTGGAATTTCTCCTGATTTACACTACTGGGAGAGAGCGAGCGTGCACAAGTGAGATGAGATGAGATAAGAATCAGGCCCAGCATGCTCCATCAGAATTTTACATTATGTTCCTCAATGAACAACCATAGTTCAGAGTGAGGAAGTGCCAGACTGCAGATTTATGCCATGAAAGGCTCACACCAGACAAAGAAAGTTCTAAAATAACAACTATCAAAACAATGGAAATTCAAGTGACTTTGTTTTATTTGTTAATTTTTTTTTGAGGCTCTATGTTTTTTCTGGTTCGGGTATCAAATTAGTTCCAGTCAAGTGCAAGTTGTTTTTAGTCCACTGAGCATCTATTAGCAGGAAACAACCAACCAAAAGGACACAATGGGGAATTGAAATTACAATGACATTACAGTAGCTTACTAGATATGCAACAAGCACCATACGGTGCTGTCCCTTTGTTTTAAAATTTCCTGTATGTTTGAACACCTGAAAGCTGAGGGGCTGTGGAATAGAACCACCCACTTCAAAGCTTTGCTTCACACACTTGCTTTCCTGTCTGTTAAATCCCTGAAGACTTGCTTCTATAAACAATAGCAGATCATTGGATTTATGCATGTAATTCGATTTACATTGATTCTAACAGTTATCCAGTGATGCTGTGGAAGACATGGAGCCACTCAGAGGACAAAACTTGCACTGGCCTTACTGGTTACTTCATAAATATTATGCAACTGAAAAGATCCTCACTGCCCCGCATATAGTTTCTGTGAATACTATTTTTTTGTCCTCCCACAGAAAAGTTACCGATCACAATAAAAATGTGGTTCCTTATAAGATTAAGTGACTATTTTGTAAATGTCTCTTTCCTATGATTTCCTCATGTTTAAGAGTCCTACTATCTATATGAGGGTTTTATTCCGCTGCTCATCATTGTAGTATCTAAGCTCCTTCCATCTAAAATTGATAGCAATAGCTAAGTCCCTTACAGATTATATGGAGTCTCTGGCTCTTCTCCCTTTTTGGGTTAAAGTTCTACTTGGGGTATGCATTTTGGGTGAGGTCTGGGAGGTATTTGCATAGGGAGAGTGTCCATCTTGTGTCATTTTTGCTATAGACTTATATTTAAAGTTATGTTTGTGAATATTTGTGGGAGGAAACACAGGTTGTTTTCAGCCTGTCATTTTAGTTCAAGGATAATAAACCACTAAAATAAGTTGTTTCATTGTAACAAGAGCTATATTCTTCTTTCCATAAAAAAATACACATCTACAAAAACAGTTTGCCTAAAAACACTCTCCCTATGAAATATTCATCTAAGAATGAATGGACCATTCCTAAACTACAGATGCATCAATAAAACATAAGAAAGAAGTGACTTTCTTAAAAAAACTAGTTGATTTTTGCCATTGCATGTTACTATTTTGTCCCCCTTCCTTTTCCTTTTTCCAAGCAGTTTTATGTATATGGCAAGGATTCTGCTCATGGTCCTGCAACTTTTTATAGAAAATCTATTACATTATCAATGTTCTTTGGCTCTTGAAATTTGAATCCACAAGTCAGCTGGAGGAAATCAATCTCATATTCAAAGATAAGTGCATTTGGTTAGGCAGCAATTCTAACTTTGTGGGATGTAGTGTTCTTTTGCCCCTTTAGATTTAATACTGATAGTGGCCACTGCCAAAAAAATAATAAAAACATGATTTCTCTTTCTGCTTCCATCCCACTTTCCTGATTTGAAAATATGCAAACTATATTTTAGTGAAATACAAGAAGCAATTGGGAATTTTAATGCTTTTTTCTTTCAAGGACAGTCTGGAAACATCTTCCTTGCAGGCATCTGTATCACTATATATTCACACAAAAACTATTTTAAGCTTTTGCTTAAAAAGTTACTGTATTGAGAAAGAATAATAAAGCATTTCTTTCTGTCTTAAATACCCCAGTCAGACATTACCCTATACCACAGTTAATAAGAAGTACTGTCATGCTCTTCTTTTATTTAGTTAGTTTGGGGATGAATTTAGCATTAATGAGGTTGAGGGACTGATAGTCTAGAGTCAGGCACAGTGTGGGCAGGTACTCTGAAAGCTTCTTCAAACAGCTGCCAGTGAGTGCACTTTTATCCTCATTTGCAACATTCCTGCTTGCTATCAGGGTGCCTGTTCCTGCCAGTTCCCACTGAAGCCAATGGAAGTCAGAACTTCATATGATGAACTCAGCTCCTGGCAGCATCAGCATCAGAGTCTTGAAGCTTCCTGGAGCAGAGCGGAAAATTTTGCCCAAAACACATGGAGGTTTGGTCAGATAAATAAATTCACGCTAAAGACAAAGTTGATAACACTAAACCCTTTTCATTTGTGGCCTAATCAACACTGGAATTTAGATTGCCAGAGGTGAATGGACTGTATTAATCCATTGGGCCACCTATCCCTTTTAGTGCATAAAAGCTAGTCATGGATCAGACACAGTATATTCATGTAATATTTCATCTTTTCTCTCTGTGTACACACATACACAAACACACATGCTTTCATACTGACTACACACAGCAAACAGCAGCCTTAATGGTCCCTTAACAAGAGTTCATTTCTATTGCAAGCCTACTGAGAAGAGACAGTCTAAGTACATCAGGCTCTGCTGAATTAGGTGATGCACTAGCAAGGTTAATATAGCATCTGTGATGCAGATATGTGACTTCTCTAATAGCTGGACTATTACATCAGTGCTATTTCTAAGCTCTCCTCTTCAGTTCCATTAAGCTGGTTCCCATTCCTCATTAGTATCAAGTATCATTTACATAGAGAATCCATCAATATATGCAGAAGGCTTCTAGGAATGTGCTTACACAAGTTGTACTAGTGAATCACAGTAACACGAACAGCATTATGCTTAAACTAGACTGACAGCACTTTGTGAATCCCTACTTCCAGTTTCTGGATATACGTTCAATTTCAGCTCATGAGCAAGGTGGTAACTGGCCTGATATATCAGCTATGAAATGGTTCATTTTTCTCATTTATTGGTTTTGCAACATGCCTTATGGAGTGTATTTGCAAGATGTCATATTCTAACAAGCATGTAAATAGGCTAAGGAGTCAGAAGCAAACTCACAAAAGACAGTTTCTTTTTATCTATGGGCTCTAACGTTAAAAGCCCAGCGGGAGCCATCCAGTTTACAAAAGCTCTTCCTTTCTTGCACACAGTGTGTGCTTAGATATACCATCCCACATCATGCTCCCTTACTAAATGTCTTTTTCTGGCTGCTCAGTTCATATTTGTCGCTAGTATACAAAATGGAACATCTAAAGAAAGCATTGTCAGCGAGTGCATCACTAATCTCATTACTGTAATGGCTATGAAAATATCCAACAAAAAAGTAGCCTGTTAGCCTGTATGCACATACATGTCATGCTCAGCATGTGCCCTACATAAACATGCACAGTGACTGACTCTGTGGAACAATGATGGAAAGCCGACTTTTAATTTGACTCCTCAATTCCTGCTGCAAATGACAAATACCTTGAGAAACCCAAATGAAAGGACTGCTGAAGGGCTGCTGCCTGTTCCATCTACCTTGAAGAGCGATTAAACACATTGATTGGGGGGAAAAAGATGTTCACCAGCCTTTCAAATGCAATTAAACATTTTTAATCTTTTGAATCATTGGAAAGAAAATAAAAGGCATTTTTCCCTGTTTCAGTTTATTAGTTGTCATTTATCCCTTCTTTGGAACCAATGCCCCCTAGAATTCAAATCTAAATTCTTTGAGGTCAAGATTACATCATTACTGTTATGGCATGTTATACACTAATCATAACCATTACCACTTACAAGTCCACAGCTTCATTCAATTAGCTGCCTAACATGGATTTTGCAGTTAATTCATAGTGAAGGTCACCAGTGGTCAGAATGGCAGGTGCATTTTGATACCTCTTTGAATGCCAATTACTAGTGTTAAGTAAGTAAGGAGGGGAGGGGATTCTAACTGAGTCTGAACAAGAGGGATCAGAACTTAAAACACATCTTTTATAGGTGTGCCTAATAGTCTATAAAATAATGTATCATAATTGGAAAATTCAAATGACAGTCACACCACTTAGAACTGAAATTTACATTGAAATTTAGATTATTCTGCTTTATCTTTATGATGGGACGGCCAAAGATGAAATTAGAAAACCATACCATAAGCCATATAGTATCATACTTAACAGAGATGGACCTACTGCAAGTGGTCACATTCCAGTTAAATACCCTGAGTTAGAAGTACAGTGCAAACAGTAGGTTACATGCAACTTTGTGTTACTACTAGCTTAGGACAATTTGTTGTCCTGCTGAAACATGCAGACAGATATATCACTGCAGAAATGTATTGGCATAAAAAGATAATCAAGCTGCAAAACAAGCTGCAGAACAAATTCTTAGAGTAATTGTACTGGAATATATGCAAGTAGATAATCATGAAAATAAAGCATGACCTGTGAAGAAAGATATAATAAAGGCACAGGAGTTTTCACATCATTCAGGTTTCAGCTGTGAAGAAGTTTGGGCAGAAATTTGAATCAGCCACATAAAATGGACCCAACCATTCAGCTGGCATAGAGCAGGGGTGTAATATAAAGGATCCAGACAAGTACTGGGAATTCATTCCTGCAGTATCTCTGGGAAGAAGGGAATGGCTGTTTTCCCAAGACCAGTCCAAAAGATCCTGGGCTCAAGAAAGGATCATCAGTAGCTTTTGTGTATTGAAGCATAAGCAACGGTAGTGCTCACATACCAGGATGATTGGCAAATTTCTCCATGTTTAGTCACCACTCCTTTTCTACCTTAAAATAAGCTGTAGACAAGTTTCCTGTATGACTCTAAATTATTCTACGTTTCTAAGTTTTGTACCAAGCACTTCTGTTTCTTTTGTCTCTATTGCATAATATAGTCATAATTAACACTTCACACATTATATTATGTACAAATACATATTCTGTGTGTCTGAGTTTTTTTATATAAAGAATATAATCACACAGAGAGAGCATTTTCCATCCAAAGGTCTCAAATCACTTTACTATTAGTAGCAAAGTTAGTCTCATATCACTCCCATAAAATAGGTAAGTATTATTATTCCCATTTTATGGGCAGGAAACTGAAACACAATATTATTTATTATTAATATTCTGGTTTCATCCAAAGGCCCCAGTTAGGATCAAGACCCTATTGTATTGGGCTCTGTAGAAATACATTGGCAGACATAAGATGTAGACAAACTGGAGAGAGTCCAGAGGAGAGCAACAAAAATGACAAAAGGTTTAGAAAACCTGATCTATCAGAAACAGTTAAAAAAAAAACAAAATATAAAACTAACAAAACACACACATTAGGCGTGTTTAGTCTTCAGAAAAGAAGGCAGAGGTGACCTGATAACAGTCTTCAGATATATTAAGGGCTGTTATAAAGAGGATGGCAATCAATTGTTCTCCATGTCCACTAAAGGTAGGCCAAGAAGTCATCACCTTAATCTTCAGGAAGGGAGATTTAGGTTAGATATTTGGAAAATCTTTCTAACTATAGGGACAGTTAAGCATGGCAATAGACTTCCAATGGAGGTTGTGGAATTATCATCATTGGAGGTTTTTTAAGAACAGGTTATACAAACACTTATCAGGGATGGTCTAGGTCAGCTCTCAATGTATCCCTTTCAGGAGGCTGATTTGTCTTGCCCCATGTTTCACCTTGCTTGAAAACTATTTGCTTACAAAGTAAGATCTAAAAATACAAAAGTGTCACAGTATACCATTACTGAAAAATTGCTTACTTTTTCTCTCTTACCATACAATTATAAATAAATTGGTTGGAATATAAATATTGTACTTACATTTCAGTGTATAGCAGGGGTAGGCAACCTGTGGCACGAGTGCCAAAGGCGGCATGCGAGCTGATTTTCAGTGGCACTCTCACTGCCCGGGTCCTGGCCACCAGTCCGGGGAGCTCTGCATTTTAATTTAATTTTAAATAAAGCTTCTTAAACATTTTAAAAACCTTGTTTACTTTATACAACAATAGTTTAGTTATATATTCTAGACTTATAGAAAGAGACCTTCTAAAAACATTAAAATGTATTACAGGCACGCGAAACCTTAAATTAGAGTGAATAAATGAAGATGTGGCACACCACTTCTGAAAGGTTGCCGACCCGTGGCGTATAGTATACAGAGAAGTATAAAAAAGTCATTGTCTGTATGAAATTTTAGTTTGTACTGAGTTCGCTAGTGCTTTTTATTTAGCTTGTTGTAAAACTAGGCAAATGTATCCCCTGGAAGACCTCTGCATACGGGTACCCCTGGTTGAGAACCACTGGTCTAGATATATTTGGTCCTGCCTCAGTGCAAGGAAATGGACTAGATGACTTATTGAGACCTACATTTCTATGATTCTATAATCCATCCTCTAAAGATCTTACATCTAATTTTCTGGTAAGCCAAGAGCCAGGATGAGCTTTAAGTGGTAAATATATTGTTTGCTGGGCATCACAGAAGATGTGATTTATAAGGGATCTGAACATAGGGATGGAGTTGGCTTGGCAAAGCAAGATTGGAAGGTGGAGGGGAAAAGAGGACCGGAACATGAGTGGGAGAAGAGAACGGTTGGGGCCTTGAGACCAGTATCTTTGGCAGAGTGGAGGGAGAGGGGAAAACAAGATATTTTGGGGATACATAACTGATTCTGGTGAAGGAATTTAGCCAGTTAAAGAAAACATAAAACAGCGTGATTCTATAGACCTAGCAATATTTCCTACTGCGGTTACTGAGCTGCAAGCTTACCTAGTACTACTATATAAAATTAATTTCATGCTTGTCTAATCTTGTAAAATCACTGACAGAATTCTTTAAAAAATTGAAGTCCAAATTGGGACATCACATAAGCTAAATGTTAGTTTAAACAAACCAACATTTGGTTTATATGACTGCTCAATTAGTCTTAATAATTAGTCAAAATAAGCAATAGACGCTGCTAAGCAAAGCAATACTATTTACACAGTTTCCAGTGTACTTTGACCCCCTTGGCTTACAACACTTCACGTGTGATCTCACACAGACTGCTAGAGGGACAAAAATGGAAAGAAACCGTGGATAGATTGTGAAAGAACGCTTTAAATGTAGTATTTGAAGGAATGGAATTCCAGAAATATTTATAAAAGGTAGAAAATTACCATAAACCTTTATTGACAAATCATAGGTGCTAAGTCTGGGATACCTCCTCTAGCAAATGCAGGACTGCAATGATCTTTATACCATCAACATAGTAATGTGGATGCTCTGTCAGAAAAATCCAGGCAGCTGTGTGTTATCCAATATACTAACATCCCCTAAAATAAGCTGGGTCTTGTCCATCCCCAGCCTTAGCACCAGTTACAGAGGGGAGTACTGCCTGCATCACCATTCAAAGGTGTGATACAACAGACATACTTTCCTGTGTGCTGGAAAGTTCAAGGAGATATGACTCCTCCTCAATTTTCCCTTGGGGACAGTGTGGCTCTCCACAGAGCTAACATGTGCCTGTGCCTTTATGACAAATATCTTTAAACAGGAAGGCTGTTAGCTGGAGAACATAATAATGCAAGAACTGCCATAGTGGGTCAGACCTATGGGCCATCTAATCCAGCATCCTGTCTCAAACCCATGGCCTGAATCAGAGCTTCAGGGAGAGTGTACCAAATGTGTCAGTTGGAGTCATCCACTCCTGCCTTTTGGTAATCAGATATTTAGGGTTGCCCCAAGTATGGGTTTTCATCCCTGACCATCTTGGCTAATAGTCATTGATAGACCTATCTTCCATGAACTTATCTAGTTCTTTTTTGAACCCAGTTATACTTTTGGCCATCACAACATCCCATGACAATGACAACAACAGGTTAATTGAGCATGGTGTGAAAAAGTACTTCCTCTTGTTTGTATGAAACCTGTTACCTATTAATTTCGTTGGGTGGACCCAGATTTTTGTATTGTAGGAAGAGGTAAATAAATCACTTTTTCCATGCCATTAATGATTTTGATAGACCTCTATTCTATCCCCCCAATTAGTGATCTCTAAATTGAACAGCCCTAATCTTTTTAGTCTCTCCTTATATGGAAACAGTTCTATACCCTTGATCACCTTTCTCTGAACCTTTTCCAGTTCCGCTATATCTTTTTTAAGATAGGACAACCAGAACTTGACACAGTATTCAAGGTATGGCCACACCATGAATTTATATAGTAGCATTATGACATTTTCTGTCTTATTTTATATCCCTTTCCTAACATTGTTAGAGTTTTTGAGCACTGCTGTGCATTGAGCTGAAGTTTGCAGAGAACTATATATGGCGACACCAAGCTCTCTTCCTTAGTGGTAACAGCTAATTTAGAACCCATCATTTGATATGGGAAAATAATCCCAATTACACAATGTGTATTACTTTGTACTTATCAGTGTTTAATTTCAGTGACAGCGTCCAAGTAAATCAGGCTTAGGACCCATTTTATGATCCAGAGTCACATTCCGAAGAATCGCTTTGGTAAAGCAATTCTGTGCAAAGTTTATCTTTGTGCCTTTATCCACAGTAGAATCAAAAGAGGGTGATGTATAGCTTATTTTTGTGGGAGAGAGATATTTCTTTTTATAATGCTGCTTAACAAGCCTGATAATAAGGTCTGATTTTTAGAAAGTCTTTTGTTTTTCCTCAAATTGTAGCTGTCCTATTGCACAATGTCACTTAAACTGTTTCATAATGTAACACAAGCAAGTGCTCTTTTTGCACAGTGTAACGATACAGAGGCGATTTAATGCAATGTGATAGGTATCATACAGAGGAGAAACTACTTTTTTCCCTGAGATCAGTTACTTGCTATTAACTCAGATAGTAGGTATCTGATATCCAGTTTATGACAATAATTTAAACAGTGCTGACATAAGTGTGATGTAGTCTGCTATACTTTTTGCAACGTGTTTTCTATTTATAATATTTGGGAATAATTTGGCACCTTTCTATATTTAAACTTTATTTTGACAGGAATAAATGGTTTCTCATATGGAGGACATTCAGCCATTTTTACTCAGTTGAAATTATGAAGAACATTTTTAGTGGGAATCAGGCTATTTGTCTTGATAAATTGAGGGCGTGGGGGCAGCAGCTTATTCACATCATGGGACACCTCCATAAATAAACTCTGTTATTCAATTATCTTATCCTGCAACAAAGGGACATTTTTTTCGTAAAGACCTTTAGTTGGTATTATTTCTCAGAAGAGAACACAGTGGCATATGTCTAGTCTAGGTGGGTTTTTAAAGAATTAGCCCATATAGGATTGACTGTAAGAGAAAAACAAAGTGTAGCAGTGTCTCTGTTCTGCAGGGCAATAAAGGAAGATTTATCCATTGATAAGTTATCTCCATAGGTCCCACACTTAGGGAACGTGTATCTCAGCACTATGGGTCTGATCCAAAGCTCACTGCAGTTAGTAGAAAGTCTCTCATTGACATAATTGGGATTGGATCAAACCCCCTGAACTCAAAATCTAAAACACTGAAGCATGGGCATAATATTAGGCACATAAATAGTTCTATTGGCTGCTTAAAGTTACATGTGTGTTTAACTGGTTCAGGACCTTAAGGCATGAACCAACACAGGACCAGCACACACTGAAGTCAATGGGAGTCTTTTCATTGTCTTCAGTGGATAAAGGGCCAGTTCCAGTAAGAGTAGTGACTACTGTGTCCATGCACATGCCCTCTGATAAGACTGAATGATCAGTACAGGGATATATAAGAAATCATAGGCCAATCCCCCTCATTTCCTTTTCTACCATGGTTCTTCCCTGCAGAGAGGTTCTTCCCTGCAGCATCCAATCTTTTTTCTCTTAAACAGCAGATAATTGTTGTAAATAATTCTATCAGTGTTAATCTCAAAACAAAATCCACAACTAACTTATTGAAAATAGTTACCTTTATCCTCAATGCCATTCAAATTCTATTCTACTTGAATCCAAAGCATATTTTAAAAAAGCAATATGCATCTCTTAGAAAGCATTCATCTTTGATAAGCAGAAGTATAAGGCCTTTTGCTTTGCAGGGTTATCTCCCTCCCCTGACGGATTACCTCTTTCTTCGGAAACAACACAGAACTTATTGTAAACTTTGAGTTATTCTTGAATGCAAAAAGCCAAGTTAATTAGGCTGTGTGTTCCCTTGATGTAGAATTCTTGTTTCTCAAAAAAAAAAAAAAAAAAAAAAGGTTGCAGCAAGAGCTTTCTCGAACTCTTCCGCCACATGTCCAAATTCTCTATAAAAGACAGTTATACAATTAGGATCTGAGCCAAACCATGCCCGAGCGAGTCAGAGGTAGAACCATTTGCACTTGGTGACCTGGGTCCATCCCCTCTTTTGAAGAACTTGTTTAAATTTGATAAGCATCTAGCAAATAGCTAAGTTAATGGGTAGTGGGGAGGGGGTGACAGGACAATTTCCCCTCTACAATTTTGAAGTTAGGAAAGATAACCCAGTGGATAGAGCACAATCCTGGGACTCAGGAGACCATAGTTCAACTGACTGTTCTGTCACAGACTTCCTGTGTTACCTTGATCAAGTCACTTAGTCTCTCTGTGCCTCAGTTTCAGTGGGTACTTCCCTACTTCCAAGGGTGTTATGAGGATAAATATATTACGTTACAGCTTGTGAGGTGCTCAGATGCTATGCTGATGGCAAGGGTATCTTAGATAGATAAATTTGACCTAATATTTATGGTACAGGGAGATAAGGAATAGATTAACCCAGCTCCCATCATAGCTGGTCAGTAGTTTGTGTAAAGGCAGCTCATGCTTGACAGATCAAAACCCTTTCAAGGCACATAGAGGAATCTATTACAGGGCTCCAAAACCCAATCTGCACTAAGGACTGATTGACCTTTTTAAGTGGGACTATGGGCCAGAATTATATTGTTAGGTAGCATAGTTTATGGGAATTCTGTGCAGAGTAGGCTTCTTTAGGGTCCGATCAGGCTCCCATGGACAGCTCATGGGAATTGTCTTCAAGGTAAGCTGGATCAGCTCCTCAATAAAAGTTAACTGGTGGATTGCCTCACTCAGTCCTTTGGAAAAACCAAATATGTTTTCTCTAACTTCCTCCCTGGGGATCTTTCAAGATCTCTTTTCTCCCCTCTTTCACTTTCTTTCCCATCCCTCAAAGGCCATGCATTGTGAGAACCCTTGCTGAAGAGTGCTGGATTTTGGCTCTTTTCACAGCCTGGTCCTATTTCTACAGCTCTAATGGCCATTCATGTATAGAAAACATTGGGGCACGGACTGCCAAAGTATGCAAAAGTGCACACGTGTGTGTCAATAAACAAATTGCACTAAGCAAATTGTGTGTGTGTTCACAATTTGTATGCCTCACGGTATATATCTCCACTGCGGCAATTTTGAGTGGGGTTTGGGACACTGGATTCACTGCCCTAGCCCCAGACTGTGGGGAATTGTAGTGCTCTCACTGCCCCTTGCAGATGCTGGTAGCCTGCTTTCTTCTTACCTTTTAGAACAGGCCAGCAGGGACTACATAGGGCAGACTGCTGTACAGTCACTGCAGCCTGGGTGGGTGAATTAAGCACCCCAAACTGAGCTGCAGCTGGCGTTGATGACTTGGGCTAGCAGCATCATCATGAGCAGTGGCTACAGAAGCCTGCAGGAGAAGTCTGAGGAGTTGCTGTTTATTGCCCACTCCTTCTTCTTTAGGAGGCCCACATGGAAAGCCAGGGCTGACCTGCAAGTACGGACAAAGTCCCTGGGATGGGGAAGCTCTATGCTACTTTGGGAGTCTGGGTTCCTTTCCATCCCAGTGTGTCTGCAGCATGTGGTGCTGGGCTGTCCCTGCTACTGGTGGAGTACAGACCAATCCCAGATACTCAGGCTGTGTCCTGACTTGATATGCTTCCGGGGGCTCATTGAGGGGAGGGGAGGGACAGAAAGCAGGGGAGAGGTCCTGGCGTGTCAGTGTCTCTCCAGTAGGAAAGAGCGAAAGT
Organism: Malaclemys terrapin pileata; assembly: GCF_027887155.1. Classification (NCBI taxonomy): domain Eukaryota; kingdom Metazoa; phylum Chordata; order Testudines; family Emydidae; genus Malaclemys; species Malaclemys terrapin. The sequence goes on from NC_071512.1 coordinate 83,853,975, forward strand.
TGTGGCAGAGTTAAGTGGGGAACCCTATACACATGCTCCTCTAGCCCCTAAGCTCACCAGTCTCCACTGCACAGCTCCCCTGATGTTAGGCTTGTCCTTCCCAAAGCCTGAGTACATAGGTTTATAGCAATAACCATCCTGAGGCTCTGTTTATGTGGCTGTCCCTCATCAATGCACATCAAAACCAGGGTATGTTCAGAGTAAGGTAAATGCTGGTTAATTATAATAAATAAGCGGTAGTCTCTGATTTTGCAATCTTCACGCACCTTATATTCCATTTTAATGCAATGGGAGTTGGAAATATGCTAGGAATGCAGGATCAGGCCCACAGAACTTAGCTTACAACAACTAAGACATTACGGTATCATTTTTTTTTTATGCATTCAAATAGGATTTGCCTCCCTGTGCCTGCTCTACATCATCAAACTAGACTTCTTGCTGTGAAGGATCAGTCAAATGGCAGCTCATACTGAAAGACCCATTCAATCACACCATTTACGGCTATGGAGTCTGTAAAATAGATATAGAGGTTGAAAAGAATAGTAAAAGAGATACTGATTGTTCTGAAAGTTCATTTTTAATATACCCAGTCCTATTTAGTAAGCATTTAACTAGAGCACCTAAGTTATTTTAACTAATTACTGCAGTTTTCTTCTAGAGGACAGGTTGATCTCATGGAAATGCAAAATTTTTGAAGGGATCTCTCTTTCTTCTCCCCCTGTTCCCCTAAAATGAGACAAAGCTGTCCCTGGTTTTTAAGGCCAACATATTGTAACTGAGCTGTTTTTTTCCTGCTCTCACTACTGCAAATTTCACAAGAACATTTTGCAGCTTTTTTTATTTTGAAGTCAAGTAACGCAGACGATATTGCATTTTTAATACCTCCACTGTATACATAATTAGATCAGTTGTTTACTTCCAAAAGTTATTTCAAGCTCCAAACCAGACTAAACTGAGAAAAATACGTTTGCCTGCTGCACTTCTTTGTCTGAAAAGGACCAGAGCTCATGGAAGAGAGAGTAAACGAAAAATGTGTTAACCAACAAGATATCAGACAGCTGCAAAAACAATGTTTTATAATCTGCCATTTAAAATGCACACGTATTTCCATTTTACTGAGGAAACTTTATAGATTCATTTTTTTTTAAAAAAGAGCTAAGAATTGTGAAGAAATTACTTAAAATGAGTGAAAATCATATATCACTGTTTAAGCTGCCACTAGCCAAATAGCATTTTGCTAATGACTTCTACTTTCAGACTACAAATCAGGCTTGTTTGAGTAGCTAAATTGCTCCTGCTCTTATCCATCATGAGCAGATAGCGAAGCAACCTGGAAGATATTGCTTCTGGGTGGGAAGGAGGAGGGGAGAGAGATAATTTCTTCACTGGGTGAAGAAAAGCTTGAAAAGGAAATTATTTAGAGACTGAGGAAGATTTGACTGGTCCCAGAATGTTTTACATATTAACACGAGTGGAGTTGTCTGAACACGTTTGATGGATACTGCATTCTGACGTTCTCTGTCCAGGCCTCCAGTCTAGAGGCTGTATTTCAATGGTGCTATATATATATATAACTTGGGAATCCTGCTATCTAAATATAAAATATTATTATTGCAGTATTTTGGTACTTCCACTGCTGGCTGACTGCAGACATTTTGGAGTTTAAAAAATATTATTTAGTTTATGTCTGGTTCAAGTTTGTAGTGAAAATTCACATTGGGGTTTATCAGTGGAAATCCTGGCCCTGCTGAAGCTGTTGAGTTTTTGCACCAGTAACGTCAATAGAATCAGGATCTAAACCTGGCTAGTTTTGAAAATTTTTAGATATGCATTTAATCATTGAGTTGTTTTCCTGAATCTTTCTTTTAAGGTTCATCCCCACTGGACATGATATCCATTATATTCCTTTTTGAAAAGTGTTCTCTTTCTGGGAACAGTAAGAAGAGATTAAGCTTTGTTTTCTCAGAGGATTAGAAAAAAGTATCAAGATGTTCTCTCTAGAGGTTTAAGACAACAAGCCTACACGGAGAAGTGTTTTAGGCCTGCTTGAGCTGAAATAACCTTTTCATTTGTTTTGTAAGTACTGTCATACTGAAATAATAGATACATTTGTCCGGACTGGAGCTGAGGTTGCTATCAAGTAATTAACAGTCTTCTTAGGGATTTTCAAAAGTAGCTATTTAATTTGTAAGATGGCTTCTTAAGAGTTATTCTTTTCCTCATTAGATGTAATTGAGGGATCTGACATTTTACTCAAGAGATACATTTCAGTAGCAATTAGCCAACAATCCAAAGTTTCAAACTTCATATATACCAGTTCTGTGAAAAAGTTTCACATAACAACCTGAAACCACATGAATTTCATCTGCTTTGGTAGGTCTTGTTGCAAACCTGACTCCCCTCTTGCTGAGGCCCTGATCCTGCAAGCATTTAGGCTTGTGCTTAATTTTAAATATGTGATTAGTCCCATTTGACCTTGTCAAGCTAAGTATATGCATAATTGTTTGTAGGATCAGGACCTGGCGTAAAACATATCTAGCCCAACCAGTGTCAATGGAATTACACTGGTATAAATGAGATCAGAATCAGCCCCACTGACTCCTAATTTATATCAATAAGTGAGAGGAAATAATCAGGTCCTAGGTCTTTTGAAAGTTTTATTTAGGTTTTTGAACCGATGATCTGAAAGCATGCAAAATGAGCATTTTCTCCTGATTTTGATATCAAGCTTGGTAAAACACTTTGATTTTAACTGAGCTTCACTTTGAGATTTTGAGTTTGTTTGAACTCAAAACCTCAAGGTATAATTTGGGGGTGGAAATGTGGGTGATCCCACATAGACTGAAACCCAGGAAAGTGTTTGCATAAAGCTACACAAAGCATGTTTTGCACAGTTCTCATATAAACTAAATGTGTGTGTGTGTGCACATGTATTATGCTTATCCAGATGACAGCTACAAATAGAAGGCCCTTTTCACTTCATGTATGGTTTTATGTACAGTCCCTGGCTTCAATCGGTGTAACAAATGTGTTCATGTATCGGTTAATCTCTGTGGGGGGTTTTCTCTTCTCATCCCTGCATTGTAAGTGTTAACAAGGTGACCAGGGTCATTGCACATTCTGAACAATACACCTTGAAGACTCAGCAAGTCAGGAAGTTCCCAAAGGTTGTACAATGTAAAAGTCAAGTAATTAAACACTGATTATTTACTGTAAAAAAAAAAAAAAAGGTTGAGAAAAGGTTGGATTCGGAAGGTCTAATTTCACACAGACAATTTCAGTGGAAATCAAGCCTTTAACTACATTCTGCTCGACTTGATCTGAAAGAAAGGGATAAGAAAAAAAATTAGAAGAACTATTCAGTACCTTCTTTCTGCAGTGGGGCTTTGGAGAGGTGACAAACAGCTACTGGTTATTCATTCAGTAATCTTTCCCCATAAACAACATTTAGAATCCTCTACAAAATTTGGCTGCAGCTCTTTGGTTTCATTATTCTTAGAAAATACAAAGCCACCTTCCTTCTGCACTCTTGGCTACACATTAAGCATTTCAGTTCCCCAGGAACATCTAATTTAAAAAAAAATAAAGTTTGCAAACACAGCAAAGTCAATTTCACCTAATCCTGTTACTTCGTCACATGTTAAAGAAGGCCTTCCTGCCTTTGACCCACTCAGTAGCCTCTTCCATCAGCATAATCAAAAGCTAGATCATGTTTTTGTGGTTTGTCTGTCTGCAGTGTCCCAAGGGGAAGAAAAGGCCACAAACTCCACAGGCTACTAAAACTATTTTCTTTGCTACAAGCCATCCACAGTTCACTCCCCCTCCCTCCCACCTCCTGCACAATGGCTCTTTTCAGGACATGGATAAAATTAAGAATTATCTAATGAAAGCCATCATGTTTCCTCACAAATTTAAGGAGCTCGTCTTGCAAATATTCTGGACAGTGTCTTTCACAGACCCACACAGAGAAGAATGAAGGTTTTCTCTGAAGCAAATTATCTATTACAAACTTATCATATACTTGCATTAATATTGTTTTACTGGAGACAACAGAATGAAGGCCTCACTCAATACACAGCAAGTGGATTACTTACATCAATTATTGCTATTAGAAAAAGTGCCGCATTGTCTTGGAATGGAGAATTAGTTGAGTTTATTCACACCTACTGAAATATAAACATGCTTATGCTCACATTAGGTACTTTGGAGAAAAAATTCTGCAGCCCGTATTCTAGAGTGCTGTAGGAATTTTAAATACAGCTACAATATTATACTCTAAATGAATAGGCTTCCCTAAGTGTTTTTCAATCAATGTTCACTTGTACATAATAATCTCGGAAGGTTAAAATCCTGAGAGAAAGTGTAATATTTAACAATTTACACAAAGTGATCCTCATTTTTTCCTTCTTTTGATCATTAGATTGTGCTTTTCCCAGGGTTCACTGTTGATATAATTATAAGGTACTCAAGAAGATGAATGTTAGCTTGAGAATGAGAGGAATTATTTTTTTAGAATTCTGTGTTATGTTTTGACAATTGAAGTTAAACTTTTTTATTTCAAATACAAAGAAACCCTGACTCTGGCATTCTCTGCACCACTACTGGGAACAAGTGAGCCTCCCAGCCCGAGTAGGCAGCCTCATGATAGCTCCACTTGAGCTAGCATATTGAAAATGGCAGAGCGGACATTGTGGCTTGGGTTGCAGCTCGGGCTCTCAAGCCCACCTAAACACCTGGATCTGAACTTGGGTGGCTAGCCTGAGTCTCCGCTGGAGCTGCAACATCCACATTGCTATTTTTAGCATGCTAGCATGAGTCTGTCTATCCGGGCTGGGAGATTTGCAGTGTAGACATACCATCCATACAAAGGAAAAGTGTTGTTCCACGGGCTGTGTGAATAAGTACTCGATCTTGTTTGTATTAAACCTCCTGCCTATAAATTTCATCTGGTGACTCCAGCTTTTTGTAGTGTGTGCAAGGGTAAATAACACTTTCCCCACACCATTCATGATATTATAGACCTCTATCATATCCTCCCCTAGGCATCTCTTTTCTATGCTGAACAGCCCTAATATGTTTAGTTTCTCCTTGTATGGAAGTTGTTCCATAACTTAATCATCTTTGTTGCCCTTCTCTAAGTCTTTTCCAGTCCCACTGCCCTATCTCAAAAAAGGTATAACTAGAAGTGAACAAAATATGCAAGATGTGAGCATACCAGGGATTCATTTAGTGGCATTATAGAAAAATAGAAGTGTAGGACTGGAAGGGACCTCCATTGGTCATCTAGTCCCGTCCCCTACCCTCAAGGCAGGACGGACTAAGTAATAACTAGACCATTCCTGACAGGTGTTCATCTAACTTGTTTTTAAAAACCTCGAATGATGGAGATTCCACCACCTCCCTAGGCAGTTTGTTCCAGTGATTAACGACCCTGACAGTTAGGCAGTTTTTCCTCATGTCCAACTTAAACTTCCCTTGCTACAGTTTAATCTCATTGCTTCTTGTCCTATCCTCAGAGGATAAAAAAACATTTTTCACCTTCCTCCTTGTAACAATCTTTTATGTACTTGAAAACTGTTATCCTGTCCACCCTCAATCTTCTCCAGACTAAACAGACCCGATTTTTTCAATCTTTTCTCGTAAATTATGTTTTCTAGACCTTTAATCTCTTTTGTTGCTCTCCTCTGGACTTTCTCCAATTTGTCCACATTTTTCTTGAAATGTGGTGCCCAGTACTGGACACAATATTCCAGCTGAGGCCTTATTGGCGTGGAGTAGAGCGGAAGAATTACTTCTTGTGTCTTGCTTACAACACTCTTGCTGATACACCGCAGAATGCTGTTCGCTTTTTTTTTTTTTTGCAGCAATGTTACACAGTGGACTCATATTATATTTTCTGTCTTATTTTTTCTCTTTCCTAATATTTCTTATCATCCTGTTAACCTTTTTGTCTGCTGCTGCTCATTGAGTGTAGCGGTGTAGTTAGGATTGTTCTTCCCAATGTGCATTACTTTGCACTTGTCACTGTTGAATTTCAGTTTTGTTGCCTAGTCACATTATTATTGCTACCCTATTATTTGTATTACAAATTATCTGCCATTTTTACTCTCACAATAACTTGTTATAATCCGCTCCCATGTAAAATCTGAACTACATCCAGAGATGGTGGCTTCAGACACTTTCAGGAAGTCACCATGCTAAGGGGCAGGAGGGCATGCAGAGGTAAACCTTGTTAAGCTTTTGTCACCACACTGAAGGGAAGATAGAGTGATCCCCCTCCCTCCCTGGTGCGTTCAGTACGTCTTAGGATATGACTAATGCATCAGAGCCAAAGATGAAGGAGCCTTGGGCTACTTCTGAAGGGTACTTTGCTGTTGTCATTATTGCATTTTGGAATGGGTCAGATTGCACCAAATAAAGGTATTTTAAAAACATGTCCTTAGGGCAGAATATACCGAGAATCCTCTAAAAGGTGATAATCCCCAGATCACTTTGAATTACCCAGATTACCAGTATGTTATACTATCAATACACCCAGTGGGCCTATTTCCCATTTATACTAAGGCCTCCATACACCAATCTGGCAGTATATATGGGTCTTAAAGTGGGTGTCAATGTAATGTAGTATAAATGAGGATCAGAACCGCTACACTTTCAAAGACAAAATCAACTGTTTCCAGGAAGGAAACTCAATATAAATTGTTTGCTTAGTGATATTGCCTCCATCCTTGTTTATGTGGTTTTGAGATAAACAGATTCCCAGGCCCTTACCCCTCCTCTATGAAAACAAATTCACCCCTAGGAAACAGATTTTATCACAGGCTAATGGTGACATTTTTGTGGGAGTCCCTTGTTAAAACATTGGCAGCACATTACTAAGCTACTGGATGAGTTGGCAAGGAGTATGTGTTAGTTCAACTGTACAAAAATAAACTTGTGTGTTATGGAAGGACACAAAGCCCTTTCAATACAGTCAATATCTAGTAAGGGAAAAATACCATGCAAATCATTATTATAATAATCAGGCAAACTCACTGCAGGATAAAGGTGGAGGAAACGTGCAGAGTGACATGTTGAAACATGCATACAAGACAATTATCAAAAGCAGCAATACAATTTAAAAAGGCAAAATGAAAAATAAGATCTATTTAAAACATTTCTCCAATGTCAAAGAATAAAAAAATATTGCTAAAAATACAATATTAACCAATGTATTAGTTTTATCAGATTTAAAACAATTCCTTATTTAAAAATTGCAAGTAAAACTTTTATGCTGAATGGCGGGGGGAGGGGAGGTGTGGTCTACAGGGCCAAGGTTTTGGACACTTCTGGTCCCATTTGCAGTTGTGAAGATCACTTTTCCTCCTACTCCCAAGGCCCCCAATTCAGGAAACTGCTTGACCTCTTGAGTTTTATTAAGCTAAACCCATCCTTATTCACTAAAGTATGTAAGCAGTGCTCTACTTTAAGCAGATGCTTAATTCAATTGACGTCAGCAACTGCTTACATGGAAAAGTAATACTAGGAAATCATAGGAGTATTTTTAGCTGCCGTTTAATGCAATTTATCAGCTAGAAACAAGAAGGAGAAGCTAGTACACTACCTGCTCTTCACAGACCACCAGTGGACCCAGGGGCAGCTCTATGTATTTTGCCGCCCCAAGCATGGCAGTCAGGCAGCCTTCGGCGGCATGCCTGTGGGAGGTCCGCTGGTCCCGCAGATTCAGCATACCCACCGCCAAATTGCTGCTGAAGCCGCGGGACCAGCGGAACTCCTGCAGGCAAGCTGCCGAAGGCTGCCTGACTGCCGCCCTCAGAGCGACCGGCAGGCTGCCCCCCCCCCGCGGCTTGCCACCCCAGGCACGCGCTTGGGGCGCTGGTGCCTGGAGCCACCGCTGAGGATACCATAGTTTGAAAGCCTCCATTTTAATAGTTCTAAGCACAAGATCAGGCCACATGAACTCATGAGTTTTAATCCAGGCACTGACAATGACTCCCATTCCCTTGGGCCAGTCACTTAAATCAAGATGAAGACATAAGCTAACAATAATATTTATCAGGGCTGCTGTGAGAATTAAAAAAGAAGAACAGGAGTACTTGTGGCACCTTAGAGACTAACAAATTTGTTAGTCTCTAAGGTGCCACAAGTACTCCTGTTCTTCTTTTTGCGGATACAGACTAACACGGCTGTTACTCTGAAACTTGTGAGAATTAAAGTCTATAAAGCACTTTGATGATGAAGTACACTATATGAAGAGCGTTACTATAGATCTACTTCATGTACCATGGTAATAGCTTCTCTATATCCAAAGTAACTGTTAAAGGTTAATTTAAAACAGTGTTTAATTTGTGCCAGGGCTTGCCAGGGCTGAGTCCTTGCACCTCTAGGCTTGGCAGTTCATAGCCCCGGCACCTCTGGGCTTGTTGCATCAGTTATGAATGTAGAAAAATTGCCTGAGCCCTGGCACCTCTTTCAATACAAATTAAGCACTGATTAAAAATATACGGAAAGTCTTGCATATAGATGATCAGAGTGCAAATCATAATTGCTCTTCTTTACTGAAATACTTTCTAAACATGTTCAGACCTAGAGAAGAAAACCTTTTAGTTTTTCTTTCCCAAAGCAGGGAGCACTTTTTTTTTTCCAGATGACTTCTCCTTTTGTTGAAGGCAAAGTCTCCCTTTGGGGGCATAAGTGATAGTGAGTCAGCTGTTCTGTAGTTAGGGAAAAAAGCAGTTTAGCGTGAAAGTGAAATTCATGATATGCACTCACTCATTTTTAATACGTTCGCCCTTCCTGAGAGCAAATTGCAGTTTATCAACAGGTTCCATTGTTTCCTTAGGTTGACATAAGTTCTTCCTGCCTGTTAAGCAGGCAAGCAGAAAGGAAAGTGAAAACATGAATTGGCATATGTAATTTATAACCCCGTTTTTTTTTATATTACATATATTTCGCTGGGATTACTGGCAAAAATGTCTTGATCCTCTTTAATCCCTGAGCTGTGAAGTTGTTTAATTTTTAAACTAGTAAATGAATGTTTTCATTTTATCGAAAAACGTGTGTTGGGAACTGAGTAGGTCATAGCAGTTAGCACCTAAATGATTTCTCACCTACTATACTCTTGGGAAAGAGGATTATCAGTTTATGACTAAAGAAGGCTGCTTTCTCCACACAGATAATACCGTGTCTTATAAACGGTCTAAGAGAAGACAAAAATGGCCACATGAAATCGCCACATTCACCTCTCTGGGTACTTGCAGTTACCATGGTATGTTAAAATCACTGTGGGCCACATTGTGGACTCCTTGCACTGGCAGTGGCAGGTACTTAACTTTTGCAAGAAGTCCAAAGGGACTACTTGAGTGAGTAACCAGTAGGATTAGTTGATTAAATAGTCACTCATGTGAATAAGGGCTTCACAAGCTGGTCCTGTGGAGCAGCACATGTTGATTTTTAAATGATACATGAAGCAACCAAAAGGATCCTCAGTTTTTGAATGCCCATTTTGACATACCTTGGGAGCAGTGGCTGCTTTTAAAAGATTTTGTGCAAGAATGATTGTATAAAATAGAAAGTCAGTGGGTATATGAAGAAAAGAGAAACACTACAGAATAAGTGTGGGAAGTATATTTTGGCCCTGCCACCTATGTTAGCAATACAGAAAATATTCAAAACTTATTACACAAACATTTTCATCAAAATGTTGATGATCCTATAAGATGTGCGGGGAAAAAAGCAATACTTTTTCATGATTTTTTTTTTTAAATATTCAAAATATTTTCACTGGTATTTTGAAAATTTGGACAAGCTCTAGTTACAAATGTTGGAAGACCTAGTGCAGATGATATGCCTGGCTACTGTGGTGTTTAAACTAGCTCCAAGCACTGTTACATGGCACAGTGTCAAAGCCCACCAGTAACCAGTCTACATTGTTCTTGCAACAATGTGGTGCTAAAATTGTAATAGCAATAGTAGAAAATATGCTTCTTATGTGGACAAGACCTTTCTGTTTCTATTGCAACAATAAGGGAAATAAGTTTAGTGGTTAATTTTATTTTCATGGAATATTTTATCTAGTATAAGTGCCTTTGATCATTCAATGGTTTTTTAGACTCATTATGCAAAATAAGGGGATACAATCAACCTGAAAAAAATCAAACGTCTGTCTGTGTATATATATTTGTTTATTTACTTATGTATGGTATAAATAACTCCTGCAAATTGATGGAAGTTAGCAAAAATATATTTATCACCATTTTTTCCAGTTTGTTTACTTTGGTGCATTTGCCAACAATTTGTATCTCATCATTTTCACTGTTTTCTGGGTGGTCAATTACATTTCCTGCCTCATGGACTAGCATGATGCTATAGCACTACATGCACTGTCCCGGGGAACAGAAAGTCACCCAGTAAGCCCTATTCAGTTCAATTTTTAGGGCATACTATCTGACGGGGGGACTTTCAGTAATAGCGGCTTCAGTCAGCATGGTTCAAAAACGTACAACACACCATGCATTCATTTGGATTTAAAGGGAAATTCAGGTGTTTCTAATTTAGGCCGGCCTCTGGTCTATGGCTAGGAGTCAGATTTCTCTGCTGTGCCTTATCTTGTTCCAGTGTGCTTTACATATCAGGAGTGTTTCTCCGGGACACAAAATCCCTTACTGCAGGCTCTATTGTTGATCAGTTAGGGTTATGTCCTTCTAGCTGGTTGCCCATTTTCTTGGGTTCAGTGGACTTGTGTTTTGAATTGCATTGTAGCCTTTTTATTTCAAATTGTTCCCCTCTCCTATTGTCTGCTTTTGGTATGCAAATGTCAACAGGTGTAACCAACTTTAAAGAGGCAAGTGGTGGCAATACTTCAGCACTGACATCAATAAGGACCTACTGCAGAAGAGATGGCACTTGCTTTGTTTTGTAGGCAGCCATTGCCTGGCAGTCAAGTCATAATACAAGAAGATCTAGCCAACTTGTGAGTGGGCAAAAAGCCATTTCAACAGATTGCTATGAGAGTAGGCAGCCATAAGACAAAGTATGTGCATGAAATGTGGCTACTGAAACATACTTCTCAGACAGACAGACATTTAAAAACTCAGCTGTCTTGATCCTATACTCTCTAGTTAATGTAGTTAAGAGGCTGTGCATCTGAAAGGATTAACATATATGCATAACATTCTGCTTCCATGGCCACACAAAGAAAGGTTTTGTCCATCTGAAAATAGTCAGTGCTAGAAAGAGATAGATGGAGTCCTTATAATGAAAACTCCATTTGCCTTAAACAGCATATTTAAGTCTATATGCAATGATTAATCATTAGGAAGACTGCCTCTTTGTCACAAACATAACATTTGTTGCAAAAAAAAATGAAATAAAAAAAAAACACCACCAAAAGTCTCAGGCTCTCTCATAATAAATCATAATCTTTCCAACCTTGGTTGGTCCCATTCTCCATCACAAATGCCCGTTATAGAGGCTGGAGAGTAATATGGCAGTTATATAAACCATTGGTATGCCAACCCTTGAATACTCAGTTGAGTGCTGGTCCCCCCATCTGAAAAAGCAGAAACAGCGAATACTGAAGGTGGTCAGACACAGATCAATGTGCATGATCAAAGGCATAGAAAAACTCTGTGAAGAGAGATTGAAAAGATCGGATGGTTTTTCTTAGAGAAAAGACAAATACAAAGTGGCATGATAAATGTATAAAAATAATGTTTAGAACGGAGAGTGTAGATCAGAATCTTCTATTCACACTCTCTCATAATACAAGAGCAAGGAGACATTCAATGAAATTGAAAGATAAGATTCAAAACAGATGTAAGGAAATATGTTTTTCCCCACACAATACAGAATTAGACTATGGAACTCATTGTCAAAAGACAACAAGAATTTTAGCAATATAAAAAATAAACAAAATCCCTCATTCAAATGGATAATAAGAATATCCAGAGTGATAAAAGCAAGGATTAAAACATCACTATGAGTTTGAGAAGGGATGTAAACTCTCATACCAACCTCTAACCAATGGGGCACAGAACAAAGCTTTCCTTGGGGGACTACTATTCCATAACTAGCTTCTCCAGGACTTCTTGTTCTGAACCAGCTGGCACTGGCTACTCTCATACTCAGGTTACTGGAGTAGATGGACCACTAGCCTGATCTAGTATGGCACTTTGTTTTGTTTTTAATTCTTAAATAAAGGAGAAGTATATTTTTTAAAACAAATCACAGTGTTGGCTTATCTTCATTGCAGCTGTGGCAGAGTCCCCCTGAGAGCCAAGTGGCAACAGTAGCCATGGACAATATGGTGCTGCAACCTCAGACTGGGACTTAGGCAGCCCTTTGTGAAATGGGCTGTTTGCCAGAAAAATAGAAGTGGTGGTAATGGTGGTGAGGAGAAAGGTGGTGGCTGGAAGGGAACTTTGCAGCTGAAAGCAATCCCCACATTTGTGGTAATTAATGGGATAAGTCAAAGACCCACTCCATCAAACTCCCATGGAGATGTAGCATAAGTATAACTGCTTAGGTAGCAAGGGAAAAAAAGGATACAGATGAAATGGGTTTTTAGCAGATTTAAACAATAGGTAAAAAGCTTGTTTATAAAGAAAGCATTTTTTAAAGCAGCAGGTACATATCTTAAAGATACATGTGTATCTTTTTTAAAGAAAAAACATTTATTTTAATTTTAAATAACTATTTTAAACATAACACCAATCTCCGAGGCATTGTCTATTATTATATTGGCACACTCCCTAATGTGAGTTATTGATTAGCTAGCTCAGGTCTTTGTATTGGAACCCATCAGCATGGTATATGAACACCTGGCTTTGTATTACGTTGTGATCCAGAGCTAAATATGAATGTCAGCCTCATACCCAGTCCTAGGCCCAGATCCTGCACTGAGACTTTTAATGTGGAACGTTGACCCTGGCAATGGGTTTTGGCAAGGAAACAAGAGTCCTTGCAAGTAGTTTCCACTGCTGAATGGGTGCCTGACTGTTTGCAGGCCTTCATGGACCTGGCTTCTTTCACAGACTTTCAAGCTTTGTATGAATAGAGTATGTAACCTGTTGGCCATGTTCCCATGCACAGGATTGGCTTTAGGATTCTGGGGACACTGTTATATCTTCAAGAAAGAGGGTTCTGCTCTCCTGAAGATTCTGTTTTTATTAAGTCAAAGTGCTGACCAGTTTTGAGCTGCCCAGCTTGATCTCTGTGTTAAGTTCAGCTCGGATGTGGGAGTGATTTCCCCCCCCCTGCCCCCATATTTTTGCACATCTTTCCTGATCTCTTTATCGCTTTTGCTCCTATCGTTGTTCCATTTCATCTCCCTTCCTCCATCTACTTCACGACACCCTCCTGGGGGTAGGCACTGTGTTATTACTATTTGGTAATTTGATGAAATTAGTGTCAATATTGCTGTCAATTCATGTTGCCACTCACACTACAGAGCTACCATTCATTGTGGCCAGAGGTGGCTTAGCAGAAAAGCCAGCCCAAATGCAGGCAGCTGGCTGGTAGCTCTAACACTGCTGGCAACAGTCCAGATAGTAGCCCCTACTAGCCACGGGGATCTGAGGTGGCCACTGACTCTACTTTCATGCATACACAAAGTGAAGGATACACAACCATGGATTTCATGTGTCTCCAGTGCTTGGTGTGGGTAACTGTTGGGGAGATCATGCATAACTTGCATTGCAACCCCCTTCCCCAGACTTGTTTTATAGAATTCTGTCTTCCTCTGTGTTTGCAAGACAATTGGAGTGCTACTGCAATGTTCAAGTTATTTATGCTATGTAAAAGGCTAGCTTCACTGTAATGAAAGCTGAGATTGTCCTTGACATTTACTGAGTCCCAGAATTCAGGGGACCATGACCATGGGATCCAAAGGCTAGCTCTGTTCACTTGTTTCTTTCTGTGCATGCTTAGTGGGCAGGCTTGCCAAAATGATTCTGATGGATGCTTTTTTCCCAGGTGGGGGAGCAGTTCAAAGAATATGCTCCCTTCTGAACTCAGGTCAAGGAACATGCTGGCCACCATAGCTGAAAGCAAAACACCTGTGTCCAGGGCCGGCTCCGGGCACCAGCTTGCCAAGCAGGTGCTTGGGGCGGCCACTCTGGAGAGGGGCGGCACGTCTAGCTATTCGGCGGCAATTCGGCGGACGGTTCCTCACTCCTGCTCCGAGCAAAGGACCTCCCGCCGAATTGCTGCCGCAGATCATGATTGCGGCTTTTCTTTTGCCGCTTGGGGCAGCAAAAACCCTGGAGCCGGCCCTGCCTGTGTCCAACGATGACATGATGAACAATGGTTCTCAACTGCAGCTGACTCACAGGACTATCTTCCTTGTGTTCAGATCCAGCCATTTAACATAGATACAGATTTTGTGCCTGATATGTTTATTGCAGTGGAAGCGAGTGCTAAAATGTTAGGCAAGAAGGGTAGGTATGACAGTCAGGTACCTGGATAGTAAACATCCAATCCAAACTAGTTCAAAGAAATTACAGGAAAATAAATGACAGGGTTTGGACAAGATTTCTCTCTTAACTGGTATCTCCCATAATATAAAAAGAAAAAGACCTCACAAAAATTAGGAGAAAAGATTAAAAAAACTGGAAGAAAAGTAGTTGGGTTTTAAATGAGTCCAAATGAAGACGATAATGTAGCCAGTTGCTCATTGTTTAAGAAAAAGTCCTTCCAGGGATGTGTAGCTGTCATCTGTAAGTGGGACTACATAGTCGGCACCACATTTCTCTGATCTTTTACTACTTTTCAGACAAGTCAGCCACACTGCTACGGACTCACTTCAAGTGTCTATATTGATTTGAAAATATTTACTGATTCAAGTGTGTATATATCCACTTCCACTTCAAATCAGGAGAAATATTTTAAGTGACAACACAGTGTATTGTTTATGATACAGGAGGCAAGTTGTAGAAAGAACAATAAGCCTAGAATAGATAAAAGTACTTTTAAACAGTCCAACGATGGATGGTTTGTATTAAAGTAATGACTCAAAAACTTTCTTCCAAGCCAGATAACTCTCTGCATTGGAAGCCTGCATTAAGTGACACATTAGAAGTCACAAACGTGTATGATTTCACAGAATTACTTTCTAAGACATAAAACTGTAACATAATTCTGGTTGGAAAACACAAAACTTACTCCTAGGCAACTCCATATATTCATGATTTTGGAAAGTATGGAAAATTAACCGAAGTGATCTGACCCCTCACCTATTATTAGCAACAACTTTCAAGATTCTCAAGCCTGCCCATATAGTGTTCCTAATTTATTATTTGCCTTCATTTATGTCTTCCTAGTAGATATGTTCTTCGCTTTAAATAAGTGCTGCCTAAAAGACAGACTCAAAGAATTGTATTTATGCACAAGGCTTGAAATAAGACATCTCCTAACCTTTAATTATGAGTCACTGCCTAGGTTTCTGAAAAGCAGCTGAAATCCTATGATATGTTTTAAGAAGGTAAAATCCTGAGGTTGCTTTAAGACAGTTCTGTTACTTTAAATGTCACATACTGAAAGCCCTTGTTAATAAAGATTGGCACAGGTCGCACTGTCAAGGATAAAGAATCATTCCTAAATCCTTTGTTTCAGGCTACAGCGAAACCTAATCCCCATGGTGTTCTTGCCTGGCCATGCATGCATGTAGATATGCACCACTTTTATAGTACTAGTGCTTTCTTTCAAGCACATTGCTCCTGACTGCAAGGCATTTGATTTCTGGTAATTAATCAGCTCATCATACATGCTGTGTTTCTCCCTCAGGCCCAGCTCAAGTAAGTGATCCAAATCTGGCCCCAGGAAAGAAAAAACCATTTATGTTCTTAGTGCACAGAATGAAACCCTGATAAACAGTGCTTAGCTGAACGTTGAATTCATATGGCATTATTTTTCTTTGCAAACTATAAGTCTGTTTTTTCTTTCCAGGCTATAAGTCTATTTTTTATGGATGCCCTTTAAAATGGGAAATTCTTGTGTGTCCATAAGGAACCATCAAGATTTACTATATTATTTTAAAGTTTACACTGCAGCCTGTAAACTCATTGCCTGAAAACATTAGTGTTCATTATTTAAACACCATTTTGTTGAATGTTTACCTGTCTTCCTTTATCGGTGTGTTCCTTCATGTTTGGGTTGTCTGTGTAATAACCTGGTTACTGCTAATTTTATCAGTTGCAGCAAACAACCTGAGCTTGTGTTAGTAATTCTTCATGCCCAGAGATGTGGCAACTCTCATTCTTTTCAATTACTTACTAGTCTGCCTTAACAGCCATTTAAGAAGTTATGCTTTATTATTAAAGGATCTGTGAGAGCATTGGCAAACATGCTTAGCAGACATGCTCTCACCCTCTCTTAATATTAAAAATACTCTGTACAGTTGCAAAGATACCAAACTTAGCTTGGAAAGGCTACCTGTTCCCTGATCTCCATCAGTTCAAGAATGTGCGGCACTCCTCATTGTTCTGCTAATGCATTAGGATTTTGAGTAGTGGCTTCCCGCAGTGCTGAGACTTCGATCCTGCCAGCATTATTTCTAGGCTGCATTTCTTTGGCATGAAATAAGCTTTTTATGCTGGTCCTTTTCCCCATGGCAAAGGCAACGCACCAAAAGGAATTATTTCACCTAATAGCTCCCTGCTTCACACTGCTGTTTTGAGACTTAATTAATTAATGTTTGTAAAGTGCTTTGAGAGCCTGGGATTAAAAGGTGCTATAGAAGCACTGATATAAGTACTATTATTATTAGTTCCCAGTTCACTACAAGCTATCAAAAAGGCGAACTCAGTCTTCAGTGCAAAACTAGAAGAGGCTTGTCCACCCCAGTAAGGAGCACCTTACTGCTCTTTGTGGGTCATACATCAAAAGGACTGGTGTATAAAAATGTCTTGAAGTCACTGGTCAACTGATGCAGACTTCTAGCAAAATAGAGAGGAGGAGGGGGGAAAAAAGTATTTTGAGCATGTTATTTCTAGTATTCCTGTGCTGTTTTTAATTTCTCCTTTTCTTGTTCTAAGCATACCATCCAGATAAGTAAAATAAACCACAGTGGGCTACAGATTAAGTCAGATATCAAAATCATTGCATGCCGACCACGAAAACTCACTCATGCTGAACATTTGTGGGTTATCAGGATCAAAGAGCACCTTCAATACTTATCAAAAAACATAGCCCACCATGGTTTAGTCTTTATTAACTTGGTATGTATTTGAAGAACTCAGAGCTAATGCAGTCCAAGCCTAAGCATACTTTTTTTTGACTTAGGAAAACATTTATCCTCTCAAAGAGATATGTATCAGTTTGTAAATGTTGTGAAAGGGCAAAACAACATAAGGTTCACATATGCTATTGGACTGTCTGAATGCAAAAAGCTTTACAGGGTTGAATTATGCTTTGCACATGAAGAGAGTCAAGAACAAACTTGTCATTTCTGTAATATCAGTAAAGTTTATTTCACATATAAGAGGACATCATGCTATATGTCGATGATACAGTTTTTCTAGCTGGGATTTAAAATGTTAAAATGAGGGGAAAAAAAGGCGAAATTGTGTTGTGAAATCCTGGGTACCTGCAAACAGAGGGGTACACAACCAAGTGTAGGTAGTGCTGGGAATACACTGCATTACTTCCAGTGCTGCTTTTAGCTGATTAGGTCTTGTTCAGACACGAAGCCCAGAGGAGGTGAGCTCATATAAATGGCATTTTCTTTTTGCAGAAATTAATGTGGTTGTTAATGGGTGTTAGTTGTTATGATGGCCTGGCATTGCTATCAGCCATTTCAGTCTGTTCTGACTGTGCAACTAACATTTGTGTCTATGATGTTCAGCTGGAAAAATCTCATTTGATAAATTGAGTCTTATTTAAAAGTTCATTGAATACTTCAAAAATGCAGTAAAAAGCTGTATACGCAGATAGTTATGCATGTTTGCTTGCACGCACCTATATGGGGGAAGGAGAATAGCAGAATGTTATGGCATAGAATGTGGAATCTTAACTGATTGTTACGCTGAAAAACAGGTTTTAGGGTTCCCCTAGCTGTTGCCCCTTAATCTTGTGCTTCCTAAGGTATGGGGCTTCAGGGTAGCTAAGGAAAAACTTGGAGGACACGGATACAGCCTTCCAATAAACGATAGATTGACACATGCAGTATTCTTTACAAAACAAAATATCTTTTTATTGATGAAAATAATTATAATCTAATACACAAATCCCTTATAGATGTTATAAAACACAAATTCTTTACAAGCTAAGGAGTAACCCAACTGCAATAATATACAGCTGAGATGATTCTAAGCAGTTGCACCCTGTCACAGATGGCCGATCTGTCACAGGCTGCTGAAAGCCATTTCTAAATGCTTTAAATATTATACATTTCTTTAATATACATCTCTATTAACCCAAGCGTGCACATACGCACACACTAAATATTATACTATAACAGGCTTACTCTGTCTGACTTCACTTCAGTAACAGGGCTCTTTCTGTGCTGCTGCCCCCTGCTACTGCTGCTGCTGCATACTTGCTTGCTTCTCCACTCCTCAGTTTCTACTCCTTCAGTTGCTCTGCTCCAAACCTCTCAACTGCCCACTGACCGTTTGCTTTTTATACCGTCCTGTCAGCTATCAGATTTTTACTGCACATCGTCAGTACCAAACATTACCTCACATTCTGGATACACGCCAAGATTACCTCATTCTGCACATGCTCACTGCTGCTGTTTACCTCAGAGTTATGATCACCACATCTGATCTTTCCCCTACTTTTGAAGCTCAGCTCACCTTTTCCCTACGTTTGTACTGCACATAGTCAGAAATATCATGTCACCTGAAGCTTACAATCATTGTTTACCGCCATGATCTGAAAATCATTGTTGTTCACGACTTTGTGACTTTGCACATAGCACCTTTGTGACCTTTAGCTTACTTTCAGTGGTGGAGAACCACATGACCTGCAACTTCCAATGGTGTAGTGACTCCTGCTTATTCAAAATGGAGGTCAGGAATACAAAATGGAGTCCAGGGAATTTCTCCAGTATCATGACTGCTATACTTAGCTCTTCTACAAGCTTCCTATGTGAGCTTGGGCAAGTAATTTAAAATATCCCCAAGCTTCAGTTTCCTTATGCAAAATGGGGATAATACTTATCTACTTCACAACATTGTGTGTTTATTATCTAGATTATGATAGTACCCATGTGCTTTCCAAACACATAAGAGGAGACAAGCATGGCCTCAGAGAGCTTACAATCTATGGGGGGAGGAAGGGTAAAAATAAACCACCAGAGAGCAGGTAAAGGAAATAGTTAAAACATCGCTTTGTACATTTTAAGGCCAGAAAAGACCATTTCAACTTATCTCCTGCATAACATAGGCCCTAGCCTCTCACCCAGTCCTTCTTACATCAAAACATATAAAGCAGGGTGATCAGAATGATGACAGACACTTTTTTTGTCCTTTGTTTTAGGGAAGGAGTCTACAAGGGGAATGATGGGAAGGGACGGATGAGGGAGCAGAGGCACAAGGAGAAGAGTTGATGAAAAGAAGTGGGGAATGCAGCAGGAGGTGGAGCGATAGGAATAAAAAAGGGGGAGTTGCTAAAAAGGAAGGTGAAGAGGAGCATGATGGGCAAGAAAAGGGAAAAGGAAAGGGAGCATGATACTTACAGAGAACTGAGAGTAAATAGCCAACTAATAGATGGTTAAAAGTGACTGGAGCTCAAGGGGAAGGATTTTCAAACAAAGGGGACTTAGGCACACAATTCCTATTGATGTGCAATAGAAGTTGGGCTCCTAATTCCTTGTTGCACTTTTGACAATGTCCCCTTAAGTTTGACATCAGAAAGCTGGTGGGGATATGAAGAACCTTTAAAGGAGCCTTTGGAGTTGAAACTCCTGATCCTGAGCCTCAGTAAGATCCAGCATCTATGGCTGACTCCTACATTGAAGGACTGGCAAGCTTACACTTACCATGCTGGTGTTGCTGTTTGCACTTGGAAGAGCTCTGGGGGCTTTTCAAAATGAATGAATGCATATAAAAAAGTGCACCGTGATCCATGGATGGAAGGCAGAACATTCCAATTTACATATACTTTATAACTGATGTGCTTTAATGCTAGTTTTTGCATTTAATTTCCTTATTATTCCTTGTCATTTTGAGCAAAGAGGAACAGCAGGAGATAATGCATAGGCCTCATGGGAAATTCTGGTTAACCAAAAACTGTCAGTTATCTGGAGGAGGCTGGACAGGTCTCCACATTTTGATCGAAGCCCAAGTTCTATGGGAGCTGCCATGGTCTTTGGTTCTGCAAAAGTTTGTCATATCCACAGTCTGTGCTAATCATCTGGCATCACTTAAAAACAGCACCACTCTGCTGCACATCATTGGAGTCCACTGCTCAGGTAACAATACTTGCTATCTACTCTTACCCAAACAGCTCCCACTGTAACTTTTTTGCGGGGGGAGAGGTGATTGATTTGATTTGGAGACCTAAAAAGTTCCATAACTCTCTTTATAGTGAAATGCAAAATCAAGTCAGCAATCTATTCAGAAAACAGGTAGTTGTTCATTTAAGCCACATGCAATGCAAGTCTGTCAGGCAAAGAAGAGTGTCTGGGCATGCCTATATTTATATACAAATTAGACAGGAAACACCATCTGCCTTGGGAACAAACTAGTGGCCTCTAGAAGGTTTATAGGTTCAGTTCGGATTCTTACTGATTACTTACCTCAGAGCAGCTGAACACCCACAGCTTCTGACTTCTGTGAGAGTTGTAGTTGCTTAGCTCTGAAAATTAGGCCACAGGTCTGAAAAATGGGGTTGAAAGTCTTTGCACAGACCCAGAAAATTTAGAAGCATGTAAATGAAATGATGGTGAGGGGATGTGAGAGAGAGCGCATGAGTGAGTTACTGGAATTTTTTAGACCTTCGGTTTGTTCAAGTTTTGCAATAAGGTTCTTTGCCTTTCCAAACTAGTTCACTCATCCCTAGAAAAGATTAAAAGACCCAAGAAGCTTCCTGTAACAACAACAAGGAGGAGGAGCAAGCACAACTGGACTGTTATCTGAGTTTTCTCTCTGGCATCTTTCACCACACCTTCCTCTTACTCCATAGGCTTCCAGTGGGCTTAAAAGCTCGTCTGCAGCATAACTGTAAGTGGATTGCCTATGACAATGGACACGACATGAATTGGAAAACATGAAAAGCAAGCATACAGCAAAACAGCCATCTGCTCACCTTTGGAACAGGAACGTTGCAGAGCTCGTCTGTGCATTAGTGTTGCCATTTAATGCAGTTTTTAACAAAAAAAAAGTTAATAAAATTCATGGCTGTAGCTGACTCACATTATAATGTCATTCTAGAAAAAGGCTGTTCCACTGCTCCATGAAGCTGTGCACAGAAAGGTAATGCAGAATGTACAGCAAGCTGAAGTGTCTTGGGTTATATTACTGCAGATAGGTGGACTTCTAGCTTACAGGTCAGCTGGAACACATTATACAGCATTCCAGTACTGCCAGGATCCAACCACCTGTCTTTATGAAATATGCCATAACAGAAGGTGTCTCCAAGCCATAGAGCTATGGGTTCATTCACCAACTGTGCCAATATAAAAAGAACAGGAGTACTTGTGGCACCTTAGAGACTAACAAATTTATTAGAGCATAAGCTTTCGTGGACTACGTGCCACAAAGGGGATGCACAGCCATTATTTACATCACCACACTGCGCATCAGTGTCTTGCTGTGTGATAACGGTAATATTTTCCAGTAATGCGAAGGTGGCATATAAGATCAGTAGACACTTAGAACACTTCAGTGTTCTGTATTGATATTCCTGGTAATTTTCCATGCAGTGGTCACCAGTGAAGTCTTTCCACTTTTACATAAATACAGGGCCAGCTCCAGCATTTCTGCCGCCCCAAGCAAAAAAAAAAAAAAAAAAAAAAAAGCCACGATCGGCGGCGGCGGCAGTTCAGCGGCAGGTCCTTCGCTCCTAGAGGGAGTGAGGGACCTGCTGCCCCCGAATTGCCGCAGGTGCCACCCCTCTCCCTTGGCCGCCCCAAGCACCTGCTTGTTAAGCTGGTGCCTGGAGCCGGCCCTGCATAAATATGATTGATTGCTGGTGTTTGCAGTGAGTTAGTTCAGAGAATACTGAACACCACAATATGGTTAATAACTCCCACACAAAAGTGGTGAGGATGTTAATGGTAATCACTGTACTATGAATAGCCCAATTTATCAATCTACCTTACAAATTATGATGGTAACAGTCATTCTAAACCTGTATTTCTGCAGAGAAATGTTCTTTCTAAAGGCTGATTATAACTCCAATGCCTTTTAGATGAAATAGGTGCTAGGAGATAGTCACTTCAGTTTCATTTACATTATTAGATTAGGATTCTTAAACACTGTCAGTAATATTAATAACTGATTCCTGATTAGATCCTAAACATGGATCTGTGACTTTTCTGAAGAAAAAGTGAGAAGAGAGTTTTAAGCTAATGCAGGAATGTAGAGGAGGATATCCATGTCCTCAGCTAATGACAATTGGTGTTTTTCCATAGAATTATATTGATTTACACCAGCTGAAAATTTTGGCTTAATAAATTAAGCACTACATGACAGACAAATGTTAAATTTTAGAGAGCTAACGTTTAATAGTACATGTGTTTTCATTCAGGGACATTTAAGAGAAAGGAAATTTAACCACAAAACCAAACTACAGAAGTGTTCAAAATGCATGAAGAATGACAAAGGATTTGGCAAAATGCTGGGATCTCTACCTTATTGCAGAAGATGAGCCAAAATGGAAGAAGGAGGAGATTAGTCTAATCTTTTACCCTACTGAGAATTAGCGAACTAAAGACATGGTGTAATTTTTTTTAAAGGGCCTAAGTGACTTAGGATCCTAAATCTCATCGAGAGTCAATGCAACTTTAGCTCCTCAGTGCTTTAGGCCTGGTCCCCACTAAGTCCCCAAATCGGACTAAGGTACGCAAATTCAGCTACGTTAATAACGTAGCTGAATTCGAAGTACCTTAGTCCGAACTTACCGCAGTCCAAACGCGGCAGGAAGTCTCCCCCCGTTGATGCCGCGTACTCCTCTTGGCGAGCTGGAGTACCGGCGCCGACTGTGAGCACTTCCGGGATCGATCCCAGAACATCGATGGCGTGCCGCCGGACCAGCCGGTAAGTGAAGACTAGGCCTAAGTCACTTTTGAAAGTCAACCTTAGGCCTTTTTGAAAACTTGACCCCTAAAACTTTCTCCCCATTAGTAATCCTCACACAAGTGAGTAGCCTCACTGAAGTCAACATAACTTACTCACATAAGTAAGGTTACTCACAGGCATTTCAGGATTGGGCCATATGACTAACCAAATAATTAAAAAGGGCAGAAATTCTGATCCTACTGACTCCCATTGATTTCAGTAGGATCAGGATTTCATCCCAGAGGAGGAGATGGATAGGAAAAAATGCAGATGGGGAAAAATGGTGGATAGGCGGTGCAAATAGCTGCCTGCCAGAAAATCCACACACAGTTAAGGCAGTGCAAGGCCACCCACAAAACCCACCTTACATAAGGATGTTCAACAGGCCCTCTAAACAGGAAACATAGGAGGTGTATGGAACAGCTGATGTTGTCATAAGGATGTGGGGTGTGGTTACAGAAGTGAAAAGAGTTCACACTCTATATTGGGAGATAAGACTTTGCACTGCAGAGCAGAACCACCATCCTCAGGCTGCAGCTAACAGCAGGCTCTGTCATGTCAGAGATGTGATGTATGAACAGAAGAATATAGTTGTTAAATGTAAACATTTGCTTTAATGAGGGAAAACCACACAGGAGTGTCCTAAGGCAGGATGTAGGTCCTCATGTATTTTCCCATGTGGACCCTTACACTGAAATGGGCCTTATACTCCTGGCAGGAAAAATCAGCATTGGGGTGGGAATAGAGAAGGGCTGAATGTAGCCACAATGAATCCTGTCTTTGCAAGTTGGTTTTGTGCCCATGCTGGGGGATTTACATGTTGAGTCAGAATTTGGCTACAAGAAGAGGATTTGTGTGTTATTTTTGACATGTATATTTACGATTTTTATTTCTATTTTCATCCATAGTGTACAAGACAGTTCCCCCCCACCCCCCATTTTTTATAGTTACAATTAGCGGAAACTACGTATTTGAAAGATTCCTCAACTGGAAATAGAAGTCCAACAGGGGTGAAATAATTGCAGTCTCTAAAGCTAGAGGGAGAGAGATGGAGGATTTTAGAGGCACCTTTTTAAATACTCTCTTCACTATTTTCATCTCTCCCAAAACAGAGCACCTGTTACTCTGCTACTCTCCTTCGCCATCCTGCTTTTCTTTGGGTCTTCCATGTGAAAACAAGAATATTTGGCAACTGAAAAAAAGTCACCTGGCCTAACCCAGCATTCCTGCTTATTTTAGTCCTCTCTTAATCCTGCTTTCCCCAAACCTCTCCTCTGGGCCTTCCTTCTCCAAAAGAGGAGATCGACGATTAGTGATGTTTGGGTCAGATAGTTAGCAACCCAGTCCAACAGTAGCTCATTTAGCAACTTAACTTCCCCCAACTTCTACCCAACTCCAAACACCAGACCCTAGTCCAGCTATCTATCCCCTTATACAGTCCCCAAGATGTGTAAAAGGCATCTCTCCTCAGGAAAAGCATAGGAAAACAGATGGGTTTTAAACAGGGCCAGCTCCAGGCACCAGCTTAACAAGCAGGTGCTTGGGGTGGCCAAGGGAGAGGGGCGGAACCTGCGGCAATTCGAGGGCGGCAGGTCCCTCACTCCCTCTAGGAGCGAAGGACCTGCCGCTGAACTGCCGCTGCGGCTTTTTCCCCCCCCGCCCCTCCAATTGCTGCCGCTGATCGCAATTGCGATCCTGGCTTTTTTTTTTTTGCTTGGGGCGGCAGAAATGCTGGAGCCGGCCCTGGTTTTAAAACAGTATAAAGGGTCTTTATCTATAAGAGTTACATCCCTTGACAGATTGAACCTGATTGAACACTATTGGCTTAGTAAACATCAGAAAATAATACATTACTGGGATTTCTTTGGTAATTTGAATTTGTGGATTCAAGAGCCGACAGTCACATAATGATTGTTCCAAAGTACATTTCAGATGCAATTTAACTGAAGAAATTGTTGTAAATCAATACAATACATAATCTAATAAATTAAAATGGATTTGACAGATATGACTACTAATTAAAGAATTAAACAATAAAAAAAGACCTGAAGATGATTTGCCCTTGTAAACGTTCTCAAACAGGCAAATGCAGAATGTTTAATCCTTTCTCCCTGTACTGTGTAGTGATGCTGTCTGATCTGCCCTTTCAATCTATCTATTCCCAGCTTGGTTCTCCCTCTCCTGCATATTAAAAGTTTTTGTCACTATATTTCCTTGCTTAAAAGCCTAGCAAAACTTTAAACAACGTTTGCATGGAATGTATAAATGTGCCCAGCTAATCACTGAGGTAATTGTTGGAGACCAGAAGGATTAAAAGAGACTGTCATGACACTAGTTGAAACAGACAAAAAATTTAGGCTTTGAAAAGTCCCAATTTCCCCATTTATAATCAGGAAGTTGATTAACAAAGTTCAGTTTTGTATTACAGGGTAACACAGTGATAAGATGAAGCTTCAGTTTCCAGGCTGAAATAACATTTAATTCTAACAGTGACTTTTCACCTGGGCCATTTTGTTCTTTAAAAAAAATAATGGTTATATTACAAGTCATTAGGATGCTGCTGTAGTCTTTGAAGGCCACACAATGTATCCAGTATGCAGCGTGCTACTTCTGTATATTAACAGCTGGCTGTTACAGGAATTCTCAAAGAGCCAAGCATAGTTCTGTACAGCATCATGAATGAAAAGTGAGAGAATTGTTTTTATATTGTTCGAAAAGAAAAATGGCTTCTTGCATAATCGCATATTTCCAGCCTTTGCTTTTTGCAGTGTAAACTGAACTATATCTGTGGTCCTGCTGGAGCCATGAGAGCAATTTTTGTAGAATACAAACTGGGTTATGCAAAACAGTTTTATTCACTGCCACAGAAACTGGAATTCTTTCTAACAGCCTTGTGCCTTTAAAAAAGGCATTATATATGAGACTGGCAAATCCTCTTGTAATCGTCAACCTTCTTGAAAGATGGAATTCCAATTTAGGACTAAACAATTGACATGAAAGATCCACTTTTTGAAGATTAAAGTGATTTCACATGATTTTGTTTAGAAAGTGCTTAATCCAGTAATTGTGCCAAATCCCATTTTTCTTTTTCAAAAAGAATCTAAGATCACATTATGCTATTAGTAATAGCACACATCACAACATTTACATTTAGTCTTTTAAATTCACAGATGAAACTTTTAATGCATTAATATTGCTGGCACTGCCCCAAGTAGCTGATGTGGCTAATATCTTTATTTTCAGCTGTGTCTGATTGCAGTCTTTCCATTTGGATGTGGATCTGGCCCCTCTGATCCAGGAATTACCTCCAGGGGAGGTCACAGAACATACTATAACTGGGACTATACCTAAAGACCATGCAGGCACTTTTGTTAAAGCTATTTACTTAGGTCCAAATCCTGCAAACATGCATGCACTTAACTTTAGTCATGAGAGTTAAATTGTTCATGTACTTAAATCTTTGCAAAAAGAACAGGAGTACTTGTGGCACCTTAGAGACTAACAAATTTATTAGAGCATAAGCTTTCGTGGACTACAGCCCACTTCTTCGGATGCAGTAATGGGGCTTTCATGGTGTTTTTCAAAGGGGAGCATATAACACCTATGATCTATGGTCTCTGTTGGTTTCCAGTTAGAATTCAGTGTTGAGTGGGATGGGACCTGTTAGACTCTTTATGGATTAGGTCTTGGCTACCACGTTTCTCTACATGTTATGAATGTTGTTGATATCACCTGAGGGATTTGAATCAACGGAGCCCAGATTTAAATGACCTGGGTGTATGGCAAGGGCCTTCTCAGTAAAGGTTCCTTGATTCTGGAATTCACTCCCACCACTGCTCTGACAAAGCAAAAGCTTATAGTCTTCAGGTCATGCTGCATGGACCATCTCTGCCTAGGATTTAACCTCAGAGCTTGGGCTGGAACAGGCTTTAGGGATTTAATTGGTGGCCTTCTACTATTTGGATTGCATCCTTCAACTAGCATTGGATCATTGTTACTGTATTATTAACTGAATATTTTATTCTTGTACATTTACTTCAAGAGATTTCCTAAGCTCATTTTATAATTTGAATTTAAAAAAGATGGTAAAAAGAATGTTCCTAGATGAGGAACTCATCCTTTTTTCAGTTGGGAGCTTAGGAAATGCAGCCTTATTCTAGGCTTGGCCTATGGGGAGTACTCAGTAATACAGAAGAACTCATATTCTCCTTTCCCAGAGACTAGTTACAACATGTCTTATCACCTCCGCCACATAGCACTGGGGCCCTAATCCCCAAGTCTCTCCTGAGCTGAGCATTATGCCATCAGTTACCCTGTCTGATGTTTTGTCTCAGACTATCTGAAGAAGAGCACTCTGAAGAGTATCTGGAATAATATCTTACAGCATATTAATTAATAATATCTTAGTTTTACACAGCACCTCTCATTCAAATGAATCCTAAAACACTTTGCAACCTTTTACTAATTGGATGTACAAATCTGTATAGAATTTATATTATTTACATATTTGTTTTAAACTTACTTTCCTCAGCACTGATGTGAGTAGAAGTGCCAATTTTTTAATACTGCACAACACTTGACAGTTTAAGAAAAATACTGTATCATACTGGATCTGCAGGAATTGCAGAATCAGTTACATGAGTTGGAATCTGAACCAGTGGTCAAAGTCTACCGTCCCTCCTAATACAAAAATGTTGCGTAAGATTTGACCCAGAAGTTCAGTTTGTCATTTAAATGAACTGCCAGATTCATAAAAGATTTGCTCAGTATACTAGTACGTCAGCAACACACTCATGTGTTCCTCCACAGAGATCAGCTTCAGATGGCTGTTGCCACTGCAGAATTTTTAAGGCACAGACGGCTGTTAAAGTGGATTAGTTATTCAATATAAGGCCACACAGAATACCAATACATAACAAGAGATCAGGAGTCTGACCTTGGTTATGTATCTCACCCTGAAAACAGCTCCACCAGCAGCAAAGTATCTAACACTGTACTGGAACCTTGTTTCAGAACTGACATAGAAGGAGAAGAATCACCTACCTCATCAAAAATAGTACTTTCTACACTAGCACCAAGATTTTCCTTAAAAGGCTCCTATCCAAATACTGACCCAACCCAACCCATTCCATGTAGCATATGATTGGGTACTTACACCATATACAATACAATGTATTTTGGATATGGACAGGGTGCAGTGCAATTAACTGTCAAGAAGCAGAAAAGATCTGCAAAAACAATCTGATATCACCCACGGCATTCACTAGTTTTCTTAAGTGTCTGTAAACTACAGAAATAACACTATGAAATAGTACAAACTGAAGAATCATTTTTGAATCTAGCAATATAGAGAACCATACCATAACAAGTGATTAACAATAATCAAAACAAAGTCAATACTTTATTACCTACCATATTTCCCCCCCATCTCTATCTAAGAGTCTTAACTCTTAAATCCATTAATATCTGAAAGTTATTGCCTGCCTGCATATAAAACTTTCCAGGCTCATCAATGAGAGCTTAAAGCTATGGTCATCCTGTTCTCTCTCTAAATTTTCATACAGATGCAATTTCCACTTTTTGGACATTGCTCTTCTAGGGATACTTTCTTTTTCACTTCAAGGTTTCTAGTTATGGTGCATTTCACAGAGCTGTTCCCTCAAAGATGCAGGGTGTAATTATTTCCCCAAGATTGAATGGTTTGTCATGTTTCTGGAGCAACACATCACTATTTCAACAGGAAGGCAATAAAACATTTTTGAACACTAGAAACAGCAGTGGCTCCCTTGTAATAGATCCCTATTTATATTTAACAGAATCAATAGTTGTTTGCAAGTAATTGCACACTGCAATCTGTAAGTAAGGTAAGATTGAAAGCATGCAGCTGCCTTATGACTCAGGTGCACTAATTTGTTGAAGTCTGCTGCTAGTTTCCCTGAGATCTACTGCATTCTGGAGGTCCATAAGAGTGACCCCTTTCCAACTGGCGCTATATATTCTGTATGTATTCCATCAATACTGCAAACTTCCTTTGCCTAACCTCCATATTGATTGAAGTTAAGTACTACATTTGCTAGTAGAACTCAGTGAAGCTAATCATACAAGTGAGGCTGAACATTTCTCATTTGGCAGTCTCAAAAATACTTAAATATCATAATTGGTCTGCAGTTGAGTATATTTCTCTCTGCAGATTAGAGGAGTATAAAGTAGCCTTCTCTACTCATCATACACAAGTGAAAGGTGTACCATGCAGTTTTTTATTGTTGTGAAGAGATGGCTCATAAAATGGGCCTTCGGATCTCACTCTCTTTCCAATTCCCCACAATACACAATTCTTTTTGTATGACCATCAGTGAATCCCAGGCAAAACCTTAATGATTCTGTGCAAATAATTACAGCTGAAATTGGCGCCTTATCTATAGTTGCTGATTTACTTTAATCAGGACTAGAACCCAAATGATAGAATGGCACAATATTGTGGGCAAAGCTTCAAGGTTTCTTCCTTCAGGAGTCGGAGAGCCGTCACATTATTCATTCCTGTTCTTGTAAGACCATCCCTTGAGAAAGGGCCACATATATTCCAACCTAATTAAAATGTTGTTACTGAAAGGAACCATCTGAAGACATGCAGATCTCAATTGTGGCATAATTCTGATTTATTTTCTTGTTATACTTAAAAATAAATAAATATCACCTATCCTGGTCTCTAGGCTCTTTTTGTGTGTGTGCAATATATAACAGCAGACACAAAGTACAATCGTTATACATGGTGTATAGAATAGACTTTCAAAAAGGAGGTATAATGTCTGTCCAGTGAAACATCCAAATGAATTGACTTGTAGACCCTGGGCAAGGTTGTGCCCTGTTACTCCATGGGTCAAGGTGTACACTTGCATAGTAGGACACCAATGGAATTCCCTGGAGAACTCACCCATGTCCTTTTATGTGGGGCATGCAAAGGAGATATACACTGCACCTTCTGAGGAGGTGTAACAGCATATAACACCCCTTGCATCTCAAGGAGTTCCAGGAAAAATATTGTAGGGCTATGTCTTAAAGGCACAATTGAGACAAGCAGAGATAAAAGAAATACTTGAGCTAAAATCTGGCTCTATTGAAGTTAATGGCAAAACTCCCATTGACTTCAATTGAGCCAGGATTTCATCCTAGATCATCTAGACCATTTCCTGTCAATGCAAACTTACTTAGTATATATTATTAGCCCACTTCAGTATATGTTTTATTATTCTGTGTAGCTTTGTGTTTTTAAACAGTCTCAAGCAATGCAGAAAATTCAAGTACTGTACAAAGAAAAAAAATCTTCCATTTCAAGCAGAATCCCACAAAGAGCTTTTCCCACTCAACTGGTCTATTTTAATACATTCCAAATGAAATGCAAAAAGTTTTATTTGTGAAGTTTGCAGATTTCAGAGTAAGTTTTCATAGATGCACATATTTTTATGGAAGATAGAAGTAAGTGAAATGTTGTTGACATGTGCTTAACTATCTAATTCAGGTAGTGGCGTACCCACTGACTCTTGGGTGAAGCCCAGATGTTTTGCTGTCAATAGCAGCTGCTACATGCTTCTGGATAGAAGGAGTTTCTTTAAGTGAGAGAACACAACATGTGCTTCAGGTTATAGTACATCGCATGAGAACACAGATTAAACCCAAAGCATCAAATGGAATGTATTTAATGACATCACAAATTTAAAGAAACAGTACTTCTTATCAGAGGAAAGGCAAGTTTTTGGAGGTGTTCTTGAAGAAATAAGACATGGTTAAAATAACGTTAATATTAGATCTTTATGGGATGTTCTTTTGATCTCAAAGTATAGTAATGGGATAATAAACTGTATTCCCTGATCTCTGGAATTTGCTTCCTTCCTTGCTCTGACATAGCCCAATATTGTTGACTTCAAGGGAGGTTGCAAGGTCTCTGTTTTCACTGGGGAGATGGGATTGGGGCAGCTGAAGGGATGTATGTATCTATTTTTTCTGTGTGTTTGGAGAGTTATTATTACTATGCTTTAAGTGCTGCTGACATTAACTGATCTGTGTTATACATGGTGTGTATATACTTAGATAAATTATACATGGGTTTTGTCCATGCACCTAGAGGTTCATGTGATATCATTTATACACGAAAGAATACAATAAGTGAAAACATGAACATGATGGAAATCCAAGTCTATTACATGTTCATTATCCCTTTCTATATTGCTGATGACAAAATAAACAGCTCGTCTGCTTCTAATGCTCTCCCACATTAAATTCCCCACCCACATTTAAGCTCTCTACTACCAAATATCAGTTCAGTTCCTTGCCATCTATGATAGCTTCAGCTTATTTTCTTGCTGTAACATCAGCACAGTATATAGACTTTTACATGAACCTGCTAGTAAGTGTTTGAGCCAAGCTAAAAGCACCTTCAGAGTCTTGAAATCACTTCCCTACCCAGGCCTTCCACTGGATAGGGTAATGGCTACTATCTAATTGTGAAACTGGCCTTCATGTGATGTGGGGGAAAAAAGCTAAATAAGTTCCAGAAATATAAAGATCTGAATGTGGTAATAATGCTACCAACAAAGGCTGTGCCAATTTTTTTTAAAAACAGAAGTTAGATTTGCTCCAGCCGAAGCAAATTAAAAGAATAATGAGGAGAAATAACAGAAGTATGGTAGTTGCAAGTTTATGCTGCTCCATTTGCTAAACTGGCAACAGAATTTAATTAGATTTCTACGTACCAGGCTATCTATTTAACATCCATACTAAGATGAAATCATTAGTGCAGTAAACTATGCTATTCTGACATCCAACACACCTCATCTTAATGTCACAGAAAAGGACAAAACATTCAAATAATTAGCAACAATGAAAAAGAGCAAAATGAACAAATCATAGGAGTAACACTGCATAGTACACTAGATAAAGAAAAAAAAAGTTTTAACTCAGCACTTACATAAATTCTCCATT
Source organism: Malaclemys terrapin pileata (assembly GCF_027887155.1). Lineage (NCBI taxonomy): Eukaryota > Metazoa > Chordata > Testudines > Emydidae > Malaclemys > Malaclemys terrapin. The sequence goes on from NC_071512.1 coordinate 83,886,173, forward strand.
GCATCTAATATACTGCAAATACTTTCAACAGTTTACTATGACTGGTGTAATTAATTTTTATGTTCCCATGTAACCTTGAAATTTGATGTACCCATTCATTATGGGCAGCTGATTAAACTTTGAATTTAGATTTTTTTAATGTAAACTTTCTATCAGGATATACCAAAACTCCAGTCATTGTTAATCAGGTACTCTTAGATGCATATCGGCAATAGTATTTCACAAAAAGTATACTAGTGTGTCTGTGAATGAGCCGTGTTGTTTACAAAGCTTGACATTTGGATGAATTATGGTATTGTTGGTTGGAAAACAGGAAACAATTTTGTGGTTCTCAATTTTTTCCCCCCAGAATATTGACATTCATAAAATGTTGATCAACTCTAGTTATGAGGTCACCAGTTCTATTTAACAAATTTTAGCTAGTAATATTATAAATATTTCTACGAGGTAGATAAAATCTACATTTCAGTGTTTACATGCTATCATCTAAGATGGTGTTTTGGCTCATAGGTTTCAGAGTAGCAGCCGTGTTAGTCTGTATCCGCAAAAAGAAGAACAAATTTGTTAGTCTCTAAGGTGCCACAAGTACTCCTGTTCTTCTTTTGGCTCATAGTTAGTTATACACTGCAATGCATGTTTGAACACAAGCTGATATTATAGTGTCAATGGCAAAATGTTTTCCAAAGCATGTTCTCCCACATATTGACAATATACTTCCACAACTGGAAACAATATTTGTATAAAAAGATTAAATTAGCTTGTATCCCACTATTACAATATTTATGATATAATGAAATGTCTTTATTCCATATTAATGTATATGGGGAAAAAGAACTAGATCATGAATATAAAGTCATGAATTTATTGATCTCAGCCACTCTCTTCAAACCGAATAATATTGCAACATTTAAGATTCAGAACTCATCAAATGTAGATGTGTGCCAAGGTGTTAGCATTAATAGTCACATTCACCCAAAGTGCTGCTAGCTTATAATACCTGTTTGCAAGCCTGTAAAACAGATGTGGTGTGGCCACATATTAGAGGCATCTTCATCACGCACCTTACTGATAATATTTCAAGGGAGCCAGATCTATGGAACATGCTCCCTTGAAAATACAGAAGAACAAAACTCCAACACGCATATTACAATAAATTAGTGGACATAATTGACTTAATAGTGGCTGCTATGCTGAATACAGAACTTCACAGAAATAGGGAGGATAGAATATAGGTACTTTTGTTCCAAAAATAAAGGCCATTTGAACAAAAGGAGACTCTCCATCAGATGTTAAAAGTACAGCATTAAATTGCTGAATTTTGAGTCAATTCTACAGATTACAATAGCACACGCAAATACTAACTTGTTCATTACTGTTTCATTAGCAACAAGTGATGCGGCAGGCTAGCAGAGTTGTAGGAAAGCGATCGTTATTGGACATGCCGAGGGCAGAGTTACATGCTGGGAGGCCTCTGCTTGCCTGGTCTTAGTCGCAGTCTGGCTCTAGCTTGCATTCATGATTCCGTGGTGTCACATCAAAGCAGGTCTCTCCTGAAATCTAACCCTGTTTGTCCTGTTCTATTCAGTATACTACAGTTATATTAGTACATATCTGAAGATCATGCCTGTAGAGCACAGTAAGAATGTAAAGAAATATATGGAATTGATGGCAAAACAAATGCTGCTCAAAACCTTCTGCCTCTACCCAGGTTATATGAGCTGACCAAAACATATTTGCATGCCATCTGTTAATGTGAATGATACAGCCAGTTTAATATTGGGCTTGATTCACCACTCCATTATTCCAGATTTACCGGTGGAGAGCCATCAAAATCAATGGATTTACACTAGGGTTGACGTCCCTTCAGGATTGTTTTGGAGTCTCCAGGAATTAAAGATTAATCCTTAATTAAAGATTGTCATGTGATGAAATTTCCTGGAATACATCCAACCAAAATTGGCCACCCTAATTTACACCAGTGTAAAATTGGACTAATCTGCAGAAGTGATACCACACAGAAAGTGATGTGGCAAGTTTACTTTTATTTAATGTAACCCACTGGTCAGTGTGTGTTACAAATCCCCCTCTGTGCCCAATCCACAGAGCATACAAGTTTGTTACAAACAACATCCAGGGAGGCTTTGCTCTTTAGCTTTGGCTGTATCAACTTGTGGTTTGATCTGTAGAGGTCCACAGTTCAGTCCCTGGTGTGTTGGCCAAGATGGTGGCTGTCTCATAACTAAGATGATGAGATGAAAAGTGCCAGCTTGTTACTTTCACAAGTGTATGCCTCTGTGGAGTACTTTGACAGTCACAACTATAAAGTGACAACAAAGAGATGGAGTGTCACCACAGCTCAATTAATCCTCCATTTAAAAAGTGCTAATTCTTTTGTAACATTTCCTACTTAACATTTCCCAAAAACAAAAAAACAAGCAAACAAAACCCAAGCAAACAATTAAAATAATATTTGCCCAGAATGAGAAATCATGATATTTTGTTGCGGTTACCATATTAATACATATGATTTTATTAGTGGTATGATATTAATCATATACAATAATGGATAATACATTGAAAGTTTAAAGTGCTATTAGCATTTACATATGTATTATATAATAGGAAAAAAGCAGCAAATATGAAAAATGCATCAGGATGATCTAAACCACTATAGAAACTGGGCAAAAGATCCCGTCCTTCTTAACGGAATAAATTGTTTTATGACAGTGAGCCACTCAGCAGGTATATTTTGGCATAGCTCCATTGACTTCAATAGAGCTATGCCAGCGGAGGATCTGATTCTGTAATTTTAGCAAGTGCTTAGAGGCCAATTTTTACCCTCAGTAATACTGGGTAAGTCCTAAATAACTATGGGTATGTCTACACTGCAAAAAATCCTCCACAGCAGCTATGTCAGAGTTCAGGTCAACTGACTTGGTCTCCCACTGCTCATACTATGGAGCTAAAAATACTCCCACTCAGGCAGATGCCTGGGCTCTGACATCCAACCCCTTTGCTGGGTTTCCAGCCCAAGCAGGAATAGCCGCACTGCTATTTTTAGCCCCATAACATGAACCCTGTGTGCCTAAGTCAGTTGACCTGGGCTCCGTGAGGAGAGAAAGTCATGAAAGGATGAAGAGACGGGAGAAGAACTTTGAGAAGACAGAGCTGGAGGAGAAAGATTTGCTGGCACTAAGAAAGTGTTCTTTACTAGCATGTGCCTAAAAGTTAGGAACACAAAATCTATTTGCTTTGGAGTTCTGGTGTCAAACATACTTCTGAAATGGGCTCCAGTGATTGACCATGTCGCTAGTAGTCCTGATGAAATCAAAGAGTGCTATTGGCCTTACGGAAGTCTGTAAAAATGGGCCATGGAATCAGAAAGGAAGAAGCTTTCATGCTCCTCCCCACTGCACTTGCATGCTGGGCTGGAGCCAAATTCATTTCTGATGCTTTTTGCTTGAACCTCTTGGGAACTAGCTTTCCAAAAAATGGAGTGTTAGGCACAGGCTGAGACCAACACCATGATTCTGTCTCCACCTGAGCCAGCCAGCAGAGCTTCTATGATGTCAAATGAGTTGGGTGCTCTCACTTTCTAGTGGAAAAAAGGAAAGAGGAGGGAGAAATATGAAAAGAGGGAGAGAAGAGGAAACTGAAAGAAAACAATGTTTTAAGTTGATTAAAAAATTTAAAATTTAGAGAGAAGCAAAAATATTAATTGAAAAAGACGATTTCTTCAAAAAAAAATCTTTTTTACTACCTCTAGGTGTTACTTCTATTACCCCTGTAATTTCTTATGAGTTTCCTGGTAACATTCTGTCTTCTAGACACACAACTTTTAGATTATAAGAATGAAGAGGGACAGGGATGGTGATGAACAGCGCCAAAATACATTGTCATTGCTAAACAAACAGCACAGAAAAATGTAGCCCAACTTCATTAAAGACATAGTTTGAGATCTGTTCAGGCCTGACTTTATAGTTCAGGAGGATTTTTTATTATATACAAAACAGTTAATCCATCCATTATTTAGGCAGGGCAAAATTATTCATCTTCACTGTAACAAAGATTTACATAATAGGCATCAGTTTAAAAAGCCATTATGTCTGTAAATTTAGTTTTTAGCAGCTCTGGGGATCTTACATACCCTTTAAAACCCTATATTCTAAGGAAATTTATAAAGATGAGACCTGGAACTAATCCTGTTATGTCTCTTCTCTGAGAAATATTTAGACATTGCCCACAATCATACTGTCTTGGGATATAACTTCATTCAAAATAGTCTCCTTCTGACTCATTTCCCATCTCGTTTGGTACTGTTAACATCAACACTGGGGAAGATGGGGCCTCAGAAAGCAAACTCCACACACGCCACAATTGTTCACTTAATTATAATAGCAACTATGAAAAAGTCATATTCTGCAGTTATTCCATTGCAAGCTGGGAACAGAAACTGTTCCAGTTTTCCACCCAGGGGTAGAACACAGCATCCATTCAAGGTAGGCACGTAATATAATTACACGTTGATTTGAGTAGAGGATAGTGTTGTTAAACTATTTCCCAGCTACATGTTAATAGGGCAACATTTTCAGATGTAGGTATCTAAAGTTAGACATCAAAATCCAATTCAGAAGCTTAAACAAGTAGCTAGAGGTGTTGAGCACCCTCAATTCACAGTGAATCCAATGGCAGATGGGGTTGCTCATTACTTTCGTAAACAGGTGCCTAAGCATGGCTTTAGACACATGCATTATGCACCCAAGTTTGAAAATATTGTGCTTAGTGACTTGCCATTGATCACACAGTAAGTCAATGGCAGATGCAAGAATAGAACTCAAATCTCTTGCCTCCCAAACATAGGCCTAATTATTGCTGGACCAAAGCTACCCTTCCAGCTCTTAATACTACTGACTGCAAGTATCAGGAAGGTCTGATAACCAGCTGGCCTAGTGGTCACATCCTTACAGTTTCTGCCAGTCTAGTCATCGCAGAGGGGACCCCAGCGGCAGCCTCACTCACCCTCTCATGCTCCAATTGCTCCTTCAGAGTGACAAGGTAGTGGCACTCAAGTCCACTCACTCCACCAGTTCCCAAGCCAGGGCCCTAGGGGTTTATCAGTGTCCAGCCCAGATATTGAGCTGTCCCAAATTATGTTTCCTCTGGATCACTTCCTACCTGTCTGAAGCTCCTCAGTTCGGGGTATGGTTACAGGCTTAGCAGACTCTCCTCAGTCCTGGTGTCCTGTTCACTCAGTTAATCTCTTAGGGCTTTCAACTCCCAAAGAAGAGGAGAATCCAAGTTCTTACTACTAAAGCAGCTTCCACGAAGCTGTTGCCACCACTAGCACAGCATCAGCCTTGCTTGCTGATGCCACATGCAGCTCATTCCCCCTTCTCATGGGCTATCAATTTCCTTTTCAACTTTTTCTCCAATGGGAACAAGCCTTGCACCAGTTGAGCGGTGAGGCCTTCCTAGTCCAGTATTGCTCTACTCCCTGCCCTGATTCGGTGTAGGGTCTGTAGACCCATCGCACTGCAAATTAAAATTCTGTGTGAACAAATTGGGGGCTGGCTAACCTTTTGAAACAGTTCTGCTGAAATTGTTACATATATTGCTCACATCCTTTCCATGCTGAGGTTGAGGCTGGCATTTCTAAAGACAAAATGACATTTAGCAAGGTATATCCTGCACTCTGACACTTTTAATTAGGGTGTCACACTCCCACTTGTTCTTGTTTTACTTCCAAAGTAGAACACTATATTTGGGTGTCAGAATGCATGAAACATCCCTGGTGCAATGTGAACGAGAACCAACAGTGAATGAATTAATTATTAGCATTGGGCATAGATCCAATATTTGACATTACTCTCATTAGAAAGGCGATTCTAATTAATGTAATTGAGATCTAATGGGTGTGCTGTTGATGAATATGCTTGTCACCGCAAATTTTTTTTATGATCCACCAGAGTCATGGGTGAGAAAATTATGTTCGCCGAGATTATCTACTAAGGACTCAATTCTGAAGAGAGAACTGAAAATACAGACCCTTACTCTAATGTTAATTCTTAATGAAGTCAGTGGGAGGTAGGGTGCATGTCTGTGGACCTGTTTGCATGATAGTTTTTTGCATTGTTTATATGAATTACATATGACAATCCTGTGTTGCACTTATGTACAGTACCACCTTTCATCTGAGGATTTCAAATGCTTGACATACATTAAAGACCCAATTCTGTCACCTATTCTCATGCTGAGTAATATGTTATTCTGCAATTGCTCATTTGGACTACTCGTGGAGTAAGGTGCTACTCACACAAGAAAGTGTGTCAGAATCAGTCTCAAATTAATTAAGCCTCACAGCATCTTAGTGATGCAGATTAATATTATAATCATTTTTCTGATTAGTAAACAGATGCACAAAGAAATTCATTGACTTGCTCACAGCCATACAACAAATAGAGAGCAGAGCCAGGATTAGTCTCAGGATTTGAGGTTCCAAGCCCTCTGCTTTGTCCTCTAGAAATACTGACTTGCTTGAAATATTTTATCCATATTCCAGTTTCATGACACTGTGGTCCCAACTCCTCTACATCTATATGGTTTTACAATAACGTTTTCTGTGCAAGTTGAAGGCACATATATGTGCTAACTGTTCATCTTGACTATATACATATACATGTTCAACTACATCAGGCCTTTCGTAATGAAAGGGAGTACAATTTTGTTGCTAGGCAAATACTCTACGGTAGGCCCTGAAAATAGCTCTGATATTAAAACCAAATGAGAAGTTTGATTTCTATTATACAGGTTCCATTCTGAGGTTTAGAACACCAGACCTGAATGTGTATTGTTTTAATAAGAAAATATACTGAAAAATAGCAATTTAAGCACTGTAGCCAGTAAGAGGCTATGTTAGAATGAAGGATGAGGTACATTTATATGGCAGAGAGCGAGATATAGACATAGCTAAGTCATTTTTATTAATATAATACCTATGGTCATATTCAGAATGTAACATGAATCCCCAGAGGCATGAAAAGAATACATGTGAGAAGGAAAATATCCTTGATAACTTATGAATAATGGGCTTCAATAGAACCTCAAGAGAGTAATCATAGCCAGTGGGATATTTTGCTTATCCAGCATATGTAATAGAGTTACATTGTGGTTAGGAATAGTCTGCTGAACAATTTAAAAAATATATATATAAAAATTCTATTTCAATTGTCTATTTTTTCCTACAGCATTCTGAAAAAAATGTCTGTAGAATGTGCTGTTTTCTCAGAAAATTTTTCAGGAAATATTTATTATTACTTATTCTCACTGGAGAGCACACGGTCATTATTCAGATGGGATATATGGAGAATTATCATTTTTCCAAAACACATTGAGCATGGTCAAGGTTATACTAAATTATTCAGAATCTGGGTTAAATTTTCAGGTTGTGGGAGTGAGGATTCAGGTTCTGAGTTGTCTCCTGGCTTCTTTTCTTGACATCAAATTTGATGCTTTGCTAGTTTGGACAAAAAGCTATGTATAGTTTAGCTGGTCAAAACAGATCTTGAAAGAGTTCAAGACTGAGCTATCATTAGTAGGAATGCCCCTGCTTGAAGACTGGCAAATGTTCCATCACTATAAGAGAGAAGCAGCTTTGTGAACAGGAACAATCAGAAATTCCCTGTTCACCCTCAGTGATCTACAGTCCTTTGTTTGAGAGTCACCAATATAAAATATTTCATCTGTGAACATTAAAAAAAAAAAAACATCTGGCAATTAAAGCAATAACCATGAAATAAAGTCAGTTTACATGAAATACCCTCTGTGACAAAGTTCCTCTTCTATTTTGGTAGGTCCTGCGCTTATTGGCGGATTTTCTTGCCTCAGAGATTCACCATGTGGGTTGGGGAACAGCCCAGAGACCTTCCCCTCTGGGAGAACCTACAGTCCAGGTCAATTGGGAGGTTTGGGGGGAACCTGGGCCTGCCCTCTACTCTGGGTCCCAGCCCAGGGCCGTGGACTGCAGCTGTCTATAGTGCCTCCTGTAACAGCTGCATGACAGCTACAACTCCCTGAGCTACTTCCACATGGCCTCCTCCAAACACCTTCCTTATTCTCACCACAGGACCTTCCTCCTGCTGTCTGATAACGCTTGTGCTCCTCAGTCCTCCTCCAGCAGCACACCCACACCCTCTCAGCTCCTTGCACCTCTTGCTCCCAGCTCCTCACACTCACACCACAAACTGAAGTGAGCTCCTTTTTAAAACCCAGCTGTCCTGATTAGCCTGCCTTAATTGATTCTAGCAGCTTCTTCTTAATTGGCTCCAGCTGTCCTAATTAGCCTGCCTGCCTTAACTGGTTCTAGCAGGTTCCTGATTACTCTAGTGCAGCCCCTGCTCTGGTCACTTAGGGAACAGAAAACTACTCATCCAGTGACCAGTATATTTGCCCTCTACCAGACTCCTGTACCCCACTGGTCTGGGTCTGTCACACCTCTCTCTCAATGAGAGAACTCTTCTGGCCAAAATAAAAACTAACTAAAATTTATAAGTTTAATATGTAAGTGTTTTAAAAAGCCTTTTTTTCTCAAGCCTTTATAAGAACAGGGAAAAAAATCACAAAACACAAACATGAGTTGATTTTAAAACAACCAGGAGGAGAGGGGGAGAAAAGGTCCAATCAAAACAATCCCCCAGCGGTAGTCTTTTCATTTTGGAAGTTTTCGTTCCTGCCTCTTCTGAACTTACATGTGTTCTGCAATCTGTTTGTACTTGGAATATATTTCTAAGGAACATAAGATTGCTTTTCTTTTTTAATTCCTTGTCATGTACAGCCTGTTATTGTGCTATTGCTAGTAATGGGTGAACTTCAAAAGGTTCATAGGTCTGGATCCAATAAACATCCAAGACTGTTGTGGTTCTTCTTTTGATGACACCTGATGAACTCACAATCTTCTGACAAGTTTCTGAAAGGCTGTCCTCCATACCACCTCTTTCCTAACAGGACCTTTAATCATCCAGGTGGTACCCCTCTTTGTGGCTAGATGGACTACTTCCCTGAAACTGTCTATACTAGCAGTGGCATCTCCTTCAAGTGGGTTACCTGCCCCCTTCGTCCCCCCCATGAGGCAACATCTTTTCTTGGCCTGGAGATAAGGTAATTTTCCTTCTCCACAATTCTCTGGGAAGATAGTTCCTTCATCTCAATATCAGAGCCCAGTGGGACCAAAGGTGCCTTGATTTTAATTTTTCCAATATCAAGGTTTGTTTGATGTGCTCTGAAATCTTCACATGTTCCCCTGTCACCACTTAATATCTGCAATATGTTCATGAGTATACTAAATTTGGAGCATGGAAAATTTAAAATGGGAGGATCAGGAAGAGGGAGAGAACTGAGGCCTGTCAGAAGTACATGAGAAGCAGAGTATCAAAGATGTGTACACTTAAGTAGTGGACTTTTGAACATTTTATGATTTGCCCATTAATGCCTGTAACTGTTAAGCTGGTATCCATGGAGAGATGGCTGACTCTGCATCTTTTAAGGAAAGGAGCAGTTGTTGTCTCTAGGGGCCAGAATTTTAAAGGTGTAGATGCCTATACATACAGATACGCACCTAGTGAGATTTTCAAAAGTGCCTAGGTGCCTCATTCACCTTGAAATAACAAAATCTGGCCCTAAACTCTTTAGCTGGAAATTGGCCAGAGTTTCAGCACAAATCCTTACGCTACTCACTCCTACTTACATTAATAGAAAGAAAGAAAAAAAACACAACTACATAGTTTAGAGATGCCCTCTAATGGTTTTGCAATAGGATGACGTAATGCTTGTCTGGAGAACATGGGCACTAATCATTGTTTAAATCGTTGATGTCTTGCTTTGAGATTGTGCTTTAAAACATTTTATCTTAATATTAGACTTCTAATAACATTTGTAATAATATGGTGCTAAAATTGTGTCTGGTGATTTCTATCTGTGATTCCTCAACCACCACACATTTTATCCGATGCTGGGCCCCAATTTTCACCCTCATGTAACTGTCAGTGAGCTATATCGAGGTAATACTGGTGTAAATGAGGGTAGAATTTATCTTGACATTTAGTTCCTACATAAGTAACAGTAAATGTGTGAAACTTAGGCCATGTCTACACTAGCACTTATGTCAGCACAATGTTTGTTGCTCGGGGGTGTGAAAAAACACCTCCTGAAGGACATACATTTTGTTGGCATAAGACATCGTGTGCACAGCACTATGTCAGCAGGAGACACTCTTCCATTGACATAGCTACCACTGCTTGTTGAGCTGGTTTTATTATGTCAATGGGAGAGATATTTTCCGTTGGCATAACATGGCTACAAAAGAACTCTTACAGCGGCACACTGTATCGGTACAGCTGTGCCGCTGTAAGCTTGTAAGTGTAGACGTGGCCTTAGTGTTTTTTTACAGACAAAAACCAAACAAAAAACCAAACAACTGCCCCCCCTCCTAATTTTCTTCCACAGAATCATAGAAATTAGGGGTGTCCTGCAGGGAGAGTAGAGTACAATGGTGGCTGTGTGGATCAGAATGAAGAATTTAGCCTTAGGCACTGGTATGGCTGATTAAATAACTTGTGTTGTGTCATTGAAAAACACTGTTCCACTGTCTCAGCAACTGATTATGTTCTCATTAACCCTGGCTTTACACCACAGTAATTCTAGGCCCCTAAAGTCTACTGCATTCAGAGTCTGCCTCCATTTTAAGCCTGTCTCATAACCACGCACCATACATCTGTCACACAAATAGGATCTTGATTTTTTCCAGGTATCATAAATTTCATTGCTGTTGTCTTTGCAAGACTTTTTTTAAAGAACATGGCTAGTAACCATTTGAAAAAAAAATTCAATCATCGTTTAATATGTTTTAATTATATATATATATATATATAATTCCAATTTATTTTTATAATATCTATAATATATTTATAATGTGGTATACGTTTTATACAGTTGATCATAGCTTAATATACTTTTACCATGTTAATTAAAAGAAGAATTACACAGTAGCAATTCTTTTAAATTAAATTCTTTGCTGTTGTCTTGGAGGGCTATACATTTTCAACAAGATAGGAAACAGATGAGAACAAAAGGAATGATTCATCTCTCACTTACACTGGTGCAAATCAGGAGTAGGTCTGCTGAAGTCTAGGGGAGAGCAGAGGAAGAATCAGGCACAGGGTTTTTAAGATGAGAGAATTCTTTCAAAAGAACAGTATAATGCTAACATTGAAGACATCAACAGAGAATGTACAGTATTAGCATATTGCCGAAGGGATTGATTTGATTTTAAACTGGCTTTCTTGGGCCAGGTTCTCAGTTTGTGTAAATTGGTGGAGCATCTCTGATGTACAAGCTCACTAATGGTGACCTAGCTATATTTGAATTCTCATTCCTTGAGGGTAGAGTTGACTTGTATCTGTACTCATACACCACACCTATTGGAGGTTCTAGCTGTGGTGATGCTGAAGGCCCCTAGCATGTGAAACCTGCTTGTTTTCCCTGGACATCCACCTCAGCTCAATCCTCTTCACTTTTAAATATATGAATATGTTGGGCCCTCTTTTACTCACGTAGACTAGACCCCAAATCAGCAAAGGTATCCACAAGTACAGATCCTTATGCTTGTGTGGAGTCCCACTCATGTCACTATAGGAATAAGCCCCAAAATGAGTATTAGCAGGTTTTCTTCCAAAGAATTCTACTAGGCCAATTCTGCCAGGTCCAAACAGCTGAATAAATAACTCTCAGCTTGTTCACCAAAAAAAGAAAAGAAAAGAAAAGACTAATTTATCACATGCTTTGTGCAGATTTCTTTTGCCAGTGTAATTGAATACAATTATATAGTGTATATTATATCTATTGTAATGCAAGTTGTGGTGATGAGCTGGGTCCAACTACTATTCTCAGCTGTGAGTGGAATGCCAGGGTCAGCTTGAGAGTGCGTTTTTCTTTTATATCACTCTCTGTCCATTAGATTTTGAACTTTGGCTTCAGGCTAATTTAATCTAAATTACTTTCCTTAAAACAGCACTTACTTTCAACTTTCTGTACTGCAAGTTTTCCTTATACAATAATGGTTGCTTGATTTTAAATATATAAAGAAGCATCTTGGAAAGGTTCGTTTATTACATCACAGTGAAAAATATATCTGTACAGACATAATGTACAGTGTGCCATAGATATATGGCCTGATAGAGATATTTATCCACTAAAATGTTGTGTCTTATAGCACGCTTTATAAATTGCAGAGTTTTCAAAATAACTTCCAAAATGATATATTGCCAATGAAAACATGGCACTGTAGCTTGAAATTTTGTATTATTCTGTTATTTCAATTTTTTGCTTTTCTTAATAATGAGAAAAACAATATTGATTTTGGACATAATCATAAAAGAATGATGATTAAGAATTACAGAAATATTTTGTCCCTGCAAGGTCCTTATAACTCTCATGAAATTTTGAACTTGTGTATTTTATTACCTCACAAATCATTAATATAGGTCAGCAGTAAATTGTGGGGTTGGCACAGTGCCCAGCATAGCAGCGAGATCAAGACTCTGTTTTCTAGTAAATTAGAACCCAAGTCCTTATATCACAGGTACACAAATTTATGGAGGCATTAGGTATGAAATAATTTTTCAGTTGCCCTTAGCTTTTCTACATGGCCAGCTTGAAACTAGATCATGTAAAGGAAGTTATTTGGGGCATCAGAAAAAACGGCACTAAATAGAGCTGTAAAGTATAGTCAACAGCAATGAAGATGTGGTATGATGCATCTGAAACAAAGTCTGAAATGTTCCTTAACTACTACTGAGTCAGGGGAGTTTAGCACATGTACATGACTGCATGTAGGACTGTCTGACCATATTTCCTGTATGCATGAATACAGAATGTGAATCAAGACTAAATCCATATTGAGGGGATGGGAAAAACTTTGGTAATATTCCATAATAATAAAATTAAGTATTTGGTGTGAGATAGTTAAAAAAAATCACACCTTTTTTAATTGTTAAAAGCAAGAAAATAATTACTTATCATATACTAGTGATTACTAACAATTTTCTGATGTTTGTTCTTGTAATTACTTGTGATTTGTTTGTGTTTACTAAGAATTTTCTTCAGATCAACAAATATTTCTTGCAAATTATTAAATTACTTAACAAAAGTAATATAAATATGTATGAATAAAGAAGAATTATTTCGGACCAGATTGTCTTTTCTACCAATGTGCGTGGAGAAATTTCAAAGCAGGCTAATTACCCACTGAAGCTAAACAAGAAGGAGGATTGATCATTCCACAGAAATGTTCTTTTCCCTGGGACTCTGTAGAAGCAACTTTCTTAGGTCTCAATGGGGTTTTGGGACAAACCCTTCTCTGATGTATTATCACCTGCTGACCACGTAGATATCTACATAGCTACCACAGCTAATACTGTTGCAAGTAACACTAGCTCATGTGGAGCTCCTTCACTGGAACAGGAACATGGGGGGATCCACTAATGACCACATGGCTCCTGATGCAGCTGTGCTACCACTGGGGGAAAGCTTGGAAGGGCAGCACAGAAAGCCAGAACTCTATGGGACTTTTGCCTGGGTCCAACCATCTGTGGTTATCCTTCACCTTAGTTTTCCAGGATCTACAAGACTGCCTTGCCCAGTCAGTGATTACCTAAAGCCCTCCCAACCTGTAGGGACAATTTTCTCATGCAGTTTCCTGGCTCCTTTATCCATGGAAAAGGAATATTATAACCCTTAATTGTCACTTATTTTGGGGGTTTTTTTTTAGACCCAGTTACATTACATTACAATTAAATTACATGGAACAAATTTTGCCTGATGGTTACACAAAACAGAAAAGTCCTAAGCTACAAGAGAACAAAGGTGGAAGTTTCCCACGCTGATTTTGCCTTCACGCAAACTCGTTGACAGTCCATTTCATAGTCCCTGTTGTCATGAAGACCCTAGAATCCTGTCTTTGGCATCCTGGAGGAGCATTCCAAAGGAGGGCCACATTTTATAGTCTGCGTTTTTCCATGATATAAATCTCCAAGTTTAAAATGTGCACATGAAACAGGTTAGTCTTGTTCCTGATAGAATAATCTACAGAGAAGCAATTGTGGGTTGGAAGAGGCTTTGTATTCTGACTGTACGGTGTCTCAGGCCAGTAATGCTACTTTTTCACAGTTGACATAGGCACCAATTTTTGCAGCTTATGGCTGGCTCTTATGCCTGTATTTGGCTCAATTAAATTAAATTTTAATATTTAATGTTCTGAGCCAAATTCACACCTGATTAAATGTGTACATGTGAAGACAATGAAATTACATCTAATACCACATCTAACTTTGGCAGAATATAATTGCTTCAAAGAATACAACTTTCATGTGTCTACACAAAGATTATAGATGTAGATATCTGCTTTTTGGGTGGCTGATCTCTACGAAGGGGCCTTTTTAAAGTGCTGCAGTAATTTCATATACACATATTTTCTATGGTTTCCCGCCTCAGACAGAATAATATTTTCTGCATCCAAAGTCAACACATGAACTCACCAATAGGTGGCAAAATGGGAACTGAAATGTGAAAAAAAATTGAAAATCTCATTGAGAAAGGAATGCTAGGATTTTTGCCTTGTGCATAGATTGAGACTGTTTTAAAAACAATGTATTGCTTATACGTTACCATAGTGAAATTTGTAATGTGCTGTTGTTCTAGGAAGACTTTTGTTCAGCCTCATAACCATAATGTGACAGATATCATAAGAGGGAATTCAGCTACAGGTAGTATAACTAATTTTAGGTCTCTATTGGCTATTATATACATGAAGTTGTAGTTCAGGGGTCGGCAACCTTTGGCATGCAGCTTGCCAGGGTAAGCACTCTGGCGGGCCAGGCCAGTTTATTTACCTGCTGACACGGCAGGTTCGGCCGATCACAGCCCCCACTGGCTGCGGTTCGCCATCACGGGCCAACGGGGGCGGCGGGAAGCGGCGCAGGAGAGGAATGTGCTGGCCGTGGCTTCCCGCCACCCCCATTGGCCCGGGACGGCGAAGCGCGGCCAGTGGGGGCTGCGATCGGCCGAACCTGCCGCATCAGCAGGTAAATAAACTGGCCCAGCCCACCAGGGTGCTTACCCTGGCGAACGGTGTGCCAAACATTACCAACCCCTGTTGTAGTTTATGCTGCAAACTATATTTCAAGATTAAGCTTTATTATTCTATGCATGATTTCTAACTATAACGGTAGTTAAGCTCCAGAATAGGCTTCCAAGAGAGGTCATGGAGTGCCCATCTTTAGCAGCTTTTAAAAACAAGTTGGACAAACACCTGTCAGGGATGGTCTAGGTTTACTTGGTCCTGCCACAGCACAGGGGGCTGGACTAGATGACTTCCTGAAATCCTTTCCAGCCCTATATTTTTATTATTTAATGTAAATGACAACTCAGGTAAACAAAAGAGTCTTAGAAGAAATGAGAGGCAATAATGACAAGTGGAGTTACAGTAGACAAAACTGACAAGTGACTATGTATTGTACAGCTGAAGGTAAACATAAAACCCTTGAGTGAGAAAATGTGAGGCTAAAAAACAAAACAGTCACTGGGCTACTATGAACATTTAGAAGATTTAGAAAATTGGTCAGGTAAAAATGACATAAGATTATTTGTTATGAGGCTGGAATATGTGATCCTGCCTGATTTAGTTTTCCTGGAGAGCATGATTAAAGATGTACTGCAGATTATAGTAGCAGATAACCTTAGGAGTACTGAAAGTGCATACGGAATACCAAATTAAAAACCAGAACTGGGCAGTGATTCTAGATAGATTACTCAACATTATCATGGAGTCACAGTTGTGTCTCCATAATTGTATGACCTATTTCTTCTAAGACCTATATTTAATTATGTCATGGTTTTTTTTTAAATGTCCTGAATATAAGAATTTGGAGAATGAGTACATGTGTACTCAAGGATGGACTGAAAGATATTTTGCAGAAACAAAGGATAAATCATTTTATAGATAATATGAACCTAGGCTTGGTCTACACTACCCCCCCTAATTCGAACTAAGGTACGCAACTTCAGCTACGTGAATAACGTAGCTGAAGTCGAAGTACCTTAGTTCGAACTTACCTTGGTCCACACGCGGCAGGCAGGCTCCCCCGTCGACTCCGCGGTACTCCTCTCGCCGAGCTGGAGTACCGCAGTCGACGGCAAGCACTTCCGGGTTCGACTTATCGCGTCCAGACTAGACGCGATAAGTCGAACCCAGAACTTCGATTTCCAGCCGTCGAACTAGCTGGTAAGTGTAGCCAAGGCCTTAGTTGAGAGAGAGGAAATATTATGGGGGAATTCAAAGTGTTTATGGGACGATTTTGTTAGCAGATGAGCATGGAATTGATCAAGCTAATACAATATTAGATGCTAAGACTGAAAAACAGTTTAGCGAAATAGAACATAAAATTCCTGAAAAGATGTATCATTAATATTTACTAAATGTATGTTACTGTGTTCGGCATTGTTGGTGTATGTGAAGATTTGGAAAAGTCCATAGAATCTCCATATGAATCCATGGAATCTCTAGATGCATATCCTAAAATATAATGCCTTAGTGTTCCCTTTCTGATGATTGTGGGGAGGATATACCATAATATGGCTGGATCAGGCATATAACGTGGCAGGGTCTTCAGCAGCCTACTCTTAAGGGATTCTTGAAACACAAAGAAACAGGAACAGAGACTTATGGGGAAGATGAGAGAAGTTCCTGTCAAGTCAGTCTGGCTTGATGTAGTGAGAGAAAGAAGAAAACTACAGCTGTGGATTTTAACCATTACAAGCACTTAACCTTTGCAATCCAGCCTTGTCTGGCAAGGATCTGTACAATCCCTGTTTAGATAAGAGTAGAGTTTATGCTCTTTTTTCTTAGTTTTATCAGTTTCTTCTCTCTCCTATACAAACAGTGTCTGTTTTACATGCAACTGTCATTGGGATCAGACTGGTGAATTTGACATAATGGGCTCAAGTTTCAGCTCTGTTTCAGAGGTATCACTAGAGACAGCCATGCAGCCACACACAGACTCTCCCCAGTTCACTATCTGTTAACCCAAGAGGAACCAGGAAACTCATTACTTCCTCTGATGTTAAATTCTCACTACACAATTGTAAAATAGGTGAAGTCTGTACCTGTGTTATTGAAATGGTGAGAGGAGTGGGGCAGCCACATTGATGGATGCTCCTCCTCAGGGGATGTGGATACTTTTGCAGCTGTGGAGCTGAAGCACATGGAATGGTAGGGAGGTCCCTGCTTATTTTTACCTCGGATTGGATCCACAGGGAAAGTTAGCTCCTTATATGACAAATTGAAAAATGAACTATATTGCAAAGCATTGCTGTCAACTTTATTTATTTTATCCTTCAAAACGTAATATGGATTTTGTTAACTATGCCGCTAACGTGCCATGGTATTTATTAAACACAATTTTCCAAATATAGGTAAAAATCACTTCTTGGAGAGTGGAAAGAGTTACCATATTAGTATAAACTCTGCAGAGAACATAATCTATAGAGTTTATTTAATATAATGCAGGAGTCTACAATTATGAACACATTATTCACCATTAGGTGCAATTAAATACCAGCCTACTGGCTACCTCTATATCAGTATGAACATTTCTACACCATATGAATTACATTGGAGAATTGAATGAGATTGTCTCTTTTCTCCCAGCTTTATTGCCATGGTCACAAAAACTCTTGCAGCAATGATTAGAGCAGAACATATTGCTTAACAATGGTATAACAACTGGGGATATTCCCAATATAATATCACTATGTGCTGATGATATTTTGAAATATATTTTCAAGGTCAGCCAGATTTTGGCTAAAACATTGGATACAGTTAAGGGACCTGGTTATTTACCTTGACTGTTTATTAGCTGCTCCAAATGGAAAGTATTTCCTTTGACTAATGTTACAGTGGAGAATGTCACCTTTATCTTCTAGAGGAGTCACAGGATACCAATTAAATATTTAGGGATTAAGATGCAGTGTAATGAACACGATGGGTAAGAATAGAATTTATTCGGTTAGCAAAGAAAATAAGAATTTTGGATCAAATCCAGTTTCACTAATCAGTAGGTCTAGTTTAATAAAAACATTGAGAATTCTGTCTAAAATTGTATACCTCTTCATACCTTATACGAATGTTTAGTACCTCTTTTGCTTGAACAAAAAAGATTGAATACTATACGAAGCATGTTATGTTTCCATGCACAGAGAGAGAAAAACATGTACTTGCAATTATTAATTATTATTATTTATGTTTTGGATTTCAATAGCACTGAAAAGCCCGTTATGTTAGGCATCTAAAGTGACTTATCTGAGATTAAAATAGACAACAATCAGAAAGAACAAAAGTAAAGTCTCAAGGAGGGAGCACAGTGTCTCTATCTTCTGTTGCAGGCTGTCTTGAGAAGAAAGCTCTCTCTCCAAGAGGGAGAGGGATAGTCTCCATTTAGACAAGCAGTGTACCTTTTCATTGCTACATATTTTACAAAGCAGACCCAATTTATGTTGTAAGGATATCCTCAGATTAAGTTTGCTCTGTAGCAAAGAGGGTGTTTGCCTTCATGAAGTTTAGAACATATTTTGGCTAGCCAAATGAAACATGCTATAGAACAATGTGACATAATGTCACTGTCACACTGTCTAGAGTGGTTCATGACTGTGAATGCCAACCTTAAGGCAGATTGTCAGGAAGCAGGGCAGACACCCCAAACTGGTGGTATGTTCTATGATTAGATTTCACCAATCCCATAACAAATGTGAACTCCTGAAGCACTATAACAGTCTTACCATGGAGTCACAAAAGTCCCCCTTGGGCATTCCAGTCTATCTTGCCACCTGGACTTAGTGATAGCTGGTTGCTATATATACTAAAGATCACAAAATATTCAGGTTGCTTTCAGTTCCAAGAGACCAGTCATTTATCCCAAGTCAATTTGTATCTTGGATTTCTCACCAAAGACACCATTTGTAGCAATCCTCTAATAAATTAACTAAAGATTTATTAACCAGGAAAAAGAAATTTGAGTTTTATTACAAGGTTAAAGCAGGCAAATGTATATACACAACTGAGTTACAGTCTGTGGTTTTAAAGGGTGACAGAATTGTAGTAATCTGTCAGCTCTGAATATCTTTTAGGGCTAACACAGGTTCTGCTTCTGTTTCATAAATCCAGCCCTAAGAGAGTCCAAACAGCAAAAGAGATGAAAATTTTTATTGTCAGCTATTTTTATTTCCTTCTTCCAGGATTCAAGTTGATGGGACAAGCACTTTTGCATGTAGTCTCTTCACGGGTGTGAAAGGGCAATTAAAGTCTTTGTATTATGATGTCCCACAATGGCCCATTTAGTTTTGATATGCCTTCTTGATGGTTAGGAGATGATCCCTCCTGACTGGGTTCACAATTTCAGAGCAAACATTTTTTTACAGTCATAAAGCAAAAACTTAAATATTACCTTGTAGCATGTGATAAAGATATAAGTGAGATTAATACATGCAGCAACTTACAAGCATTTCATAAACACTAAACACATTGTTATAAGCTCAATACCCATCTTAACCATAATAACACAGAGATGAAATAGACTGGTTTACAGCAATGAATTGGTAAATGCTCAGCTGAGGCACTTGGCAAGAGCTGGCACCTGGTCTACCAGCATGAGAGTCACTACAGATAGGCAAACAGGTTCAGTTGAAATAGGAACTGATCTGAGTCTTTTCCCATCCCTCAAAACAAACTGGATCAAACTCTTGTTGACATTCCAGTTATATTACTTCCTGCTTCATCCTACTCAGGGGTGTGCTAGTCAAAAAGGGAAGAAATAGTCCATTGTCACCTTCTGCTGGATTGTGGACTTGTCATATGAAGAGGCAGAGGTGTGGGCATAGGGAAGGGCAGTCTTCCTCAAGAGTAGGAGTGCTGATAGAAGCAGGGCATGGTCCTTTTCCAAGATACATGGCAATCTAGAGGTAGGGTGCAATTTAGAAGCATCCCCCAATTTGGAGCAGGGAGAAGGCTGAGAAGCCTTCTGACTAGAGAGTGGAACTGGAGGGTGTGGGGGCAAGCCTCTCCCCTAAATACAGTATTGATGATGCCCAGCTTCCCTTGAAGAATTCTGCTGCTGCTGCCACATGGAAAGAGGAGGTGAGGTCAGCGCCACCAAAGGTTCACTTAGTTTGGATAAGCTTCAGATAATCAAAACTATAAAGCTTTGTAAGTTCCTTCCTTACTAATAACAATCTCAGTACATTTAATATATAAACATTAGACCTGGTCTGAAAAAAACAACAAAATTCCATTTTTTTCAAAATATTGACAACTTATTTTGAAAAGTGCAATATTTCCATTGGATTTAATACAAATAAAATAAGAACTGACATCCTGCAGTAATGCATCTTTTTATCCCTATAGGAAAGTGTTTGGAAGGGTACCAGCTTCTCTATGATTATAAGTGTATTTATCATTTATTGAAGATTATTGAATAGCTAAAGATGAATCATCTGTGTGTGTATCACTGATGCCGATATAGGTTAATCCTCATCTCCCAATGAGTTTGAGAAGGCAGAAATTGAGATTTAACCAGATGAACTCTCATGATCGAAGAGTAGTATATTAATAACCTATTGTGTCCTCTCTCTAACAGCATATTAGAAATATTGTATTAAAAAATTAAGAAAGACTTGCCACAAAAACTGTATTAATACAAATCTTTCAGAGAATGACAGGTGGGAAATGTGTAGTTTGTGCCCAGAATAGAGAAATAACTAATTTGATTTATAAGTGAGGGGATTCGCCCTACTAATTGGGCAATGCAATAAGCTTTACAAGAGAAGAGTAATTCCACTGAAGTCATTAGGACTCCTCATGAGAGAAAGGACAATACTTTATTTGTATGCGTAAGAGCTGCAGATTGGATTTGAAGGGTTAGATCCTGGTCTGCAAGTCAACGGAGCTACAGCAGTTTAGACCTGCTATGGATCTGGCCCTTACATTTATATGGAAACTAAAAGTGGGCCTAAATTAGAACACCCAGATAAATAACCTCTGGGTAAATTCAAAGTTAGAGTAGATTCCATATCCAAATGTCACAAATCAGGTCATGAGGACAGTTTGGCAGTTAAAGAGTAGCATTGGAAGTCAGCAGATGTGGGTTCTGTACCCAGTTCTGCCTCAAACTTTCTGTGTGACCTCAAGTGAGCCATTTAACAATCTGTGCTTCTGTTTCCCAACCTACAAAATGAGGATAGTAATACATGTTACTTACTTCGGGGAATGCAATAAGGGTTCATTAATTGATACTTGTAACATGTTTTGAGATCTTCAGACGGCAGGTACTATAGAAGTATAAAGCATTAATAGAAACATGATTTTAAAAGTTGTAAAACTAACAGCTTGATCCTATTATGATTGAAACTGTGGGGAAAATTCTCGATTTCACTAGATGCAGAATTTGGCCCAATATGAGGCAGGATCACAGGCCTAATTGCAAAAAATAAGTCCCAGATCTCCATATATACAAACATACATAAAGCATTGTAATACAGTAGGTACAGAGTATACACTAAAAATGCAAATAAACATGACTTCTAAATGACACCCTTATTTAAAGTGGTGCCCCTAGATGTCATATAAATATTGTTACTTTTCTGCATACTGTTAGGAATGGACTTATACATAAAGTTTTTGGAATGCTGTGGTTAATAATTTTGGTTTATTACCAAAATGAGTATTGATTTATCGCTTTGAAATTTGGTTTATTACAAATTAGTACTAAAAAAAAAAAAGATGTTGAATGTTCCATTTTTCCTGCTTTTCTGTGGTAAGCTTGTACTTTGTGAAATTAACAAATACATTTAAAATGTTAAAATTCACACCATTCAAACTGCAGGTATGAATAGGTACAGCTTTAAATGTTTTCCTTGATCATTACTGACATTAATTTCTCTTGTAAAAGATAATGAACTCCAGGTTTTTTTTTTGGTCATCATATTCCAGTTATAATTTAACGTAGTGACCTAATGTTTGGCATGTGAAGCAGGCTGCAGAGTCCCCCCCAAGCAGAGACTTATTTCTCAGTAAGTATGCTTATATATGAAGAATTTTAGGCAAATTAATTTTCTATGTAGAACTGCAATCCAAAAGGTCTACTTAGTGGAAAATGAGGATCAATAATTCTAAGCAGAAGCAAATTGGTTTATGGCACCACTTCAATTTTCTAATGGTTCTAATGTAATAGCTGAATAACGAAGTTGTTTCATATTGTGTATTGCTGTATGTTCTCATTACAGTGCACTGTTCATGTTTTTGCACCATTGATTGCTGACATCAATTCCAGGGGACATGTTACACCAAAAAAAATAAAAAGGTCATGTGATAACTTCTTCTCATACATTTTACCAACATTTCAGGAGGGATGAAGATCCCTTATGCTAACTGAGCCCTGAATTTAAACTGATGCAAACTGATAGTAAGAACAACACCTATTACCAGGCACTTCACTGGTGTTATTGCCATTCTATTAATACTATTCTGCAGCATTGTGTGGTGACAGGAATGTATTGGGGTCAGCACTGTAGTTATCATGAGCTCTTTCAGAAGACTTCTCTCTATATATATAAGCAGAGCATAATTTTTCAAAGAATTCTCTTAATATTTTACTATGTTGAGTATGAATAATTTAAAAATTAAAAATACATTTCCTTTTGTTATTATCAAATTATCCAGTAAAAGTTTTTAATTTTGTTCTTAATAGTTTTCATGGTTTAGGAATTTAATTTAATCAAATGTTCATTAAAACAATAATTACAGCAAGGTTCATCAGCCAACACATAGGTGCTGCTGAATCATCAGTGTGCTGTTCCTTCAAAATAGTTATGCTTCAAAATATGATGCAGACATTTCTCCAGAACATCCCATATTTTCTATAAATCTGCATTTACTGGTTTGTCAGTCACAGATGCAATGGAAAATAATTTAAACATCTCTATCATTTTAACTATATTTTAAAATTTAGCTCTTTTAAAAATGGGTTAGAAGTTTCAACAGATTGAGTCTTTTGGTTATTAATTCATCCACAAACAGTCAGTTCCTCACAGCCTTAACTGAAAGTACATTCTTGTTATCAGTGGGTCATCCCTTGAAACACCTATTGCCTAGAGAAGAAAGATGGTCCTGTGGTTAAGGCACTGGGCTAAGATACAGGGGAATTAGTTAAAAACTCTGCTAAAACTTCCTGTGTAACCATGGGCAAGTCATTTTATCTCTCTGTGCCTCAGGTCTCCATTTGTAAAATGGGGGTAATAGTACTTGCCTTCTCCCACAGATTGTCTATCTTGTCTATTTATATTGTAAATTCATTTGGGCAGGGACCGTTTGTACTGTGCCAGCACAATGTGACCCCAATCTTGGTTGAGACCTCTAAGTTGCTAACATAATAGTAAAAAAGAAAAATAAATAACTAGTAATC
Organism: Malaclemys terrapin pileata; assembly: GCF_027887155.1. Classification (NCBI taxonomy): domain Eukaryota; kingdom Metazoa; phylum Chordata; order Testudines; family Emydidae; genus Malaclemys; species Malaclemys terrapin. The sequence goes on from NC_071512.1 coordinate 83,909,731, forward strand.
TGACAAGACAGACTGTAATTTGCTTTGGATAATTGAAAAACTACTGACTGGATATTCAGTGCTCAAATCAGAGGGGTGAAGAAAGACAATAAAGTTCAAATTCGTTCTTGCTGAAACTCCAAGGATAAAATTGGTCCCATAACTGCCAGCTCATTTTATGTCCCCACTTCCCAAATGCTCAAGACTTATGGGAACATGTCTCACCCATGTTGTTGTATCAGAAAGCATAGCTCTGGGACATCTCTCAGCCCCAGCATTAGGGGAGTCGTGGTATTAGAGTACGTTGAGAGCAGGATTCTTTCATTTCGTGCAACTGCAGAAAGTGGGTACAAACAGGCTGTTCATAACCCGGCGGATACCAGAGCTGGCCTTAACATACTTGCCTGGACATTCCAGAGAAGAAGGAGACCCGCCTGGAGACCTCTGAAGAACCCAGGAGGGCATATTTAGTGACACTTGGGTCTCCCCTTGAGAAGACAGCTCAAGTCAAGTGGGGAAGAGGGATGGGGTATCTGGGCACTGGGTACATTAAACTTTCAAATTCAAATTTCAAAGTGAAGCTGGGGATTGTGAAACCCAGTATAGCAAATTTATCTGTATTAATCATTAATACTCATCCAAAGAAAACCCAGTGTGTTTGTTGTAAACCTCCGTTGCACCTCCAGAGTACTGCACTGGCAGGTCTGTCAGTATTTAAATTACCATCTCCTTTCAGGGTTTTCTAACAGCACTATTTTAAATAGTAAAGTAGAAACTTCACACACTAGTTTTCTTTAGCTCATCCCTTGTCAAGATATCTTGACCAGATACAGAGCAAACCATGCATTGAAGCACCACAATGTAAGAGAAACTTGCACTACCCAGACACCACATAGAGACATTCTTTGGCTCTATGTTTTTTGTTTTTGTTGCTATGAGTCAGAACCATTAAGTAACAGCAGTTTTTACTATTTGAGATGTTTTACAGTGCTGCAATGCTGTTTTTCATCTTGGACTTAGTGTAGTATAGTGCCAGCCAAGAATAACAATTTGCTACTTAACATGTCCAGTTCTTATTTGAACTGGAATGTTATATCTGTTTTTCAAACAATGGTGACAACACCTCTATTAAAAATTGGGGCCCAAATCAGTAAAAAGGGTCACGGGCATCAGCAGTAAGTCAACTCACTAAGTCTTTCCTTTTTAGTACACTCCTCATACCATCCCGCTACTATACTGAACAAGGTGCCAGAGTTCAGGTGTACCCCTGGGAAGTGTGCCCATTTACACTCACAACAGCTATGGTATATAAGGAGGAATCTCTCTCTCTCTTTTAAAAGCCACATGAAAATTCATGACCACAGCGTTACGGAGATATTACTCATTGTTTTAAAAACAAACACAGAAGAATAAGCTGCCATTTCAGAGCTTTGAAAGGCTGGATAATGGCCACAAATATTAGGTATCATTAATTAGGTTAGCAGAGGGGTATCTATTCTTTCAGTACTGCAGAAGAATTAAATTTAGCTGTTCTTCCCTCTTTGTGTACAGGATTAGCACATGCAACTCCCATTGGCATTAACAGGAATTATCAAAGTCATGGGTTAACCATCAGCTTTCACTGGACTTTTCTTCCTGTATATGCATTGTGTAGCAAATATATGGATCAGATGTACAAAATATCATTTGACTTTTAGTGGGGAGTGCAGGAGGAGAGATGGGGGCGGGAGAGGGGCCAGGTAGGAAAGTGAGAAGTTGAGATTTTCATTTTTCTAAATTGCAATACCATGGATAGAGAATAGCATAGAGCAGAGCCTTAGGCCTTCATATTTCTGTAACCCTGTAACGTGTCAGATGAGTCAGTCCCCACTAAATGAGATACAACCAAAGGAAGCTGAACCTGCTTAATTCAGCTTCCAAAAAACACACAGAAGACTAAAGGCAGAATGGTTTTCTGAAGGGGAAAAAATCTTCACTGCTATGCTTTACTGGATCCTGCCCTTTCTGACAAGTGAAGCTCACACTGTTTGTAATATCAGAATAGACAAAGTATAGCTCTTCCTGTTCCATCCCCTTGGAGAACTTTTATATGGTTCAGGAGCACCTGGTGGCCAGTCACTGACTAAAGATAATTAGCGGGTACTTTTTCACCTGTTCCTCTTGCATGTCCTGAAAATTTCAGCTTGTCCAATTACAACATTCTTACCTATCCCCTACAGGCAGAGCATAATGCAACACCCCCGTCCATTGGGGAATTAGCCCTTGAGTCACTAGTTTTTTCAGGCTATGTCTTGGAAAGCACTAGATTACTAATAAAATGATATTTCCTTCCATTTTTGTTCAGATTGCATTAACCTCCCATGTGATCAACATGGCTCCCTTTCCTAGTGGAAAGAAGACATGCAGGGGAGAGAGGGCAAGCAAGAATATGGGAGAGTGGAAGCCCACAGAAAAAAACCTAATAAATAATCTTCACCTCCCAGAGGCAAAATTCCAGGTGTCTTCTGAAAACAACCTTCCAAGAATGAACTCAGCTATTTTGCGGTATATTGTTTTGAAAGAAAGGGCAATTTCTGGGAAATAGGTAAACGCAGGGAATTTGTGGAAAGGCACTGGAAATAGTGTGTATGTGTGGGCCACAGAGAGCGAGAGTGACTGTATAGCCCAGTGGTTAGGGCACTCATGTAGGCTGGGGAGAGTCAGATTCAAATTCCTGCTCTAATAAGTATTTAATTATTTAGACCAAGTGGAACAGCTTCAACAGGAGAAATTGAGACACTCTCTCTCCACAGTAGCCTGTAGCCCCGTGGTTAGAACACTCCCCAGGGGCATAAAAGACCTGGGTTCAAGTGCTTGCTTCAAATCAGACAGAGTGGGGATTTGAACCTAAGAGGAGTGTAGAAGGGGACAAGCTTGAGATGAAGTGGGAGTGAAATTTTTCTAGGGTCTTGAACATAAAAGGGCCTTGAATTTGATGTGGTAAAAATACCCCAGGAGCCTAATAAAGGGATTCAAGGAGAGTCTTGATGTCACTGGAGAGGCAGCGCAGAAGATGACTGCAGTGGTGTCCTGAATAGAAAGGAAGTTGGGAGAAGAGGGGAGGAAATTATAGCAATCAAGAGGTGGCAAGAGCATGGGCAAAGGGTTTAGCAGCTGCAATACAGAGATGAAGATGGATGTAGCTGACATTATACAGGTTGAAACAGCAGCAAATAGATCAAATCTTCCAAAGACCCTGTGTGAAAGGGAAACAATGAGGCAAAGCAAAATACAGCAGCATTAGCCTTTTCTTTAGTCGCTATTCACCCGTTTCATTCTGAGAAGAGAGTTCATTTACTACATTCACCAGTATCTGCTCAAGGGATGAAAGTGATGTTTCTTTAAGAAGGCTTTGTGGGCATGTAGGTAGCATCAGTGCAGCGCTCCCCTTGAAAAGGAAGGATTTAGTGACTAGCACAGAGGCAAATCCTGTGTAGGCTTAATCTTCCAGTTTTTTGCCCCCTCCCCCCCCCCTTCCAGGGAACAGGAAAGAAAATAAATACATACTTGCTTGAGGCAGGAATGCCACTTCTTGAGCCAATTCCTTTCTTATTGTCCTCAATATTCATCCAAGCTGTTTATGTTGATGAAGAAGTTGGATAAAATGGTCAAGGGATTTAGACAAGAGAAAACCTGCTTAACACAATTTTATACTGCATAATGTTTTTGCATAATCACTGTGCTACAGGGGGAAAAAAGGTTGAGATGGCATCTATAAATCATAACCACTGTACAGCAAAACCTACATGTTCACAGGGCTTGGAGTTTTGAAATTGTTGACTCCAGCTCTAATTCCCCCCCACTCCTTTGTCAAAAAGATATATATCTGGATCTGGTACTCATGAAAGGGGCCAGACTAACAGGGAGGAGAGCAAAGTCCTTCATTTATCTACAGGACAGGAACAACACAGGCAGCAGCAATAAAAGCTTCCCTCACTGCCTTGCCAATATGCTCCAAGCGAAGGAATAACCTGTTGTGGTCATAGGATAGTTCTCTATGATGGTCCATGGCCTCTGTGCTGAGACTGTAAAGGCGATAATAAGTGCCAGTTGCTGCGGTGGTATCTTGTAAAGAGAACAGTTGTGCACTGGGAAAGAGATTGCTATTTAAGCTGCAAAATGTAACCTCTTTATAGCACTTGCTATACAAGTCTCCAAGCATCTTTATTTTTATGAAATATGCGAGAATTATTTTATGGAAAGGAAATGCGTGAGGGAAGAAAATGGCAGAGACATGCTAGAAACAAAAACATTTGTGTTACCAATATTTTTTGCAGTAGTTTTTTTTTTAAATGCCAAACACGGTGACATTATGTTCACATCAAGCCTGTGCTGTAAAATTGTACTTGTTTGAGTATTTCATTTGGCAGGAGTGCAGAGGAGGTGATACTGAGCCAAGAAATATTTTTCTCCTTTATAAAATAGAGAGCTCACGAATAAGTGCTGTGGCAGTCTGTTCATTCTGCTATAGCCACTATGTGAGAGACTGCCAGTGTTTCCAATATAACCCCCTATTTTTCAGATGGTTTTATCTTAGCTATGGGCATTTTATTAGGGTTGATTAGGCATTTTTTTAAAAATGGTCATTTTCTAGTTGTATGAATCCAAGACCAAAGCCCCTGAGGATACAGCAGTGCTTCCAGTAGTGCACTGCTACCCACAGGTTTTGTGGACTAGACTAGTGTCTGTGTGTGTAGTTAAACCTAATCACAAATCTGGAGGTGAATCTTGATCCACGCTACTTAGATTGTAATTTCTCTGGGACAGGAGCCATCTTTTTTGTTCTGCATTTATACAGCACCTAGTACAATGGGGCTCACTAGGGCTCTTAAGCACTATGGTAATACAAATAAATAAATAATAGCTTTCAGAACATGTGACAAATAACTTGTTAAACCCCGGGATAGATCAATGTATCACATGTCTTTGACTGCCTTACCTGCTCTCTGTACATTAATCCATTTCATATATCTGAGCAGCTTCGTGGTTGCCTTTCTTTCCAGAATGGGAAAGATTCAGTCTTGGATACAGTGATAACTTTTGAGTATAAAGCAGTGACACTAACTTTGAAGTCTGATATCCTGCGGTGCTGCAGGGCTAGTAATCTTTATACAGTCTGACACTCCTGCATTCTAACGGGACACACAACACAAATGGTAGCTGCTTAGCAGGGGGACTTCCTGCAAGCACCAGGGAGTCTCTACTCCTGCTTTGCTTCCTACCCAGATCCTACCAGCGTACTCTAGCTGTCTAGCAAGGGCCCTGCTGCAAGCTTTACCTTCACAGCATTTTTCTCACACTGGGGTTTTGTTTTGTAATCTAGCCGATCTGCCATTCACCCATGGCTAGCCCTCTCTCCATCTCCACGGACACCTCTACACCTCTTGTACCACTATTCCTAACCTTACACTATCCTTTTCCTTCCCCCCCATCTCCCTTCCCTTGCTATCTCTGAAACACCCACTCCATCTCTAATAAGATCACAGCCATGCATGACCCCTCATATCTCACTCTCCAGAGCTCCTAGCCCTCACAGAAGTCTGGATCCCTTTATCTGACACTGCCTCTGCAGCTGCCCTCTCTTACGACGGGCTCTCCACTCATATCCCCCACCTTGGATCAGACCATGATGAGGTCATTGGGCTTCTCCTCTCCTGTTCCTGGCTCTTCCAACCCCTCCTTCCTTCCCCCTCTTTGTAACAGCATTGCACCTGACTCATCTCTTTTCTCCTCTCCTTTTCCCCTCCATGTTGCTGTCTACTATCAACCCAACTTCTCCCCATCAGCTTTCTTTTCTGATTTTGACTCCTGTTTCTCTTTCTTCTTCTCCTCACAATCTCCCACACTCGTCCTTGGTGATTTCATCTTCCAAGTTCATGACCCATCTCACCTGTGCATTTCCTCTCCCTTTCTTCAATAGGGCTGTTCACTTGATTTGGTCTTGGCCAAGCACTGCTTTTCCTAAACTGTGTTGCTGAGTTCCCTGTCTCTGCCCATCACCTGGTCTCTGCCAGCATCACCCATCAGCTTCCTTTTTTGTGCCCTGTCACTCAGTCTTTTTGTATCTTTCAATCCCTCAGCCTTCATCTACTCCTAGCTCTCTCTTCCCTTTCTTTCACTGACATAGTTGTTGATTCTTTCTATGCTTTACTCTCCCCCACCCTTGACTCTTTTTCTCCTCTCTCTCACTTGGAAGATCCTCTCTGATGACTCCCAGCCCTGGCTCATGCCCAACATTTGTTTTGCTCCTGCTCACATGCTGCAGAGCATCTCTGCTGAAAATCCCATGACCAGGTTGACTCCCTCCACTACAGATTTGTTCTCTCCCCTTTCACTTCTGACAACTTCCTTGCTAAACAATTCTACTTCTCCAACTTAATTGAACCCCATGTCTTCAGTCCCAGACACCCTTTTGCCTCCTCAAATCCTCCCCTTTTCCAGCCTCTATTTCTCTCTCCACACAGGATCTTACCAATTTCTTCCAAGAGAAAAATTGACATAATACTTTATCTTTCCCCTCCCTTGGCTCTTCCTTCAGCTCTGTCCTTCTTCTCCCACAAACACAGAATTTTGCCTTCTTTCCTCCTCTAACCCCTCTCATCCCATCCCATCCTCACATTTACTTTGCACCCACTATTATCCCTCTGCTTACTCTTCTCAACTCTCACTTTTCTCTGGCTTTCTACCCCCAACCTCCCACAATACAAACATGATTTAGTCTCTTCCATCTTAAAGAAACCCATTCTTGACCTCACTTGCTTCTTCAACTACTGACCCATCTCCATTCTCCTTTTCATCTCTGAGATCATTGCCCTGTTCAGAATCACTGTCTGGAATTCCTCTCTTCCAATACCATGCTAGACTCTCCCCAATCCAGCTTCTGCCCCTTGCATTCCACTGAAACCACTCATACAAAGTCTCTAATGACTTATTCCTAGCCCAAGTTCAGAACTAGTTCTCCCTCCTCATCCTCACTGTAACGTCACACTTCCTTCGACACAATGACCTTTTTCTTTTTCTTGAAACCTGCTACTCCCTTGGCTTCCATATCTATATCTTCTCTTGCTATCTCTGTAATTGCTCTTCAGCATGTCCTTTGGAAGATCCCCTTCTCTTCTCCTTCTATACCTCATCACTACACAATCTCATCCAGAAACACAAATCTAACTGCCATTGCTATGCTGATGACTCTCAGATCTTCCTTTCTACTCCTGACCTTTCTCCTGTCTAAACTAACGTCTCAGCCTGTCTTTCTGACATTTTCTTGTGGATGTCTAGCCCTCAGCTAATGCTCAACACAGCTAAAACAGAGCTCTTAATTTCCCCCCAAGCTCTCCCTGCTACCTCCTTTCTTGATCACTGTGCACAACACCACCATCCTGACTGTCATTAAGGTATATTCCGGGCATCATCTTCAACATGGACCTCTCTCTAGGTTCATACATCCAGGCTATATTTAAAACTTTCCAATTCTTTCTATATAACATCTATAAGATACAGCCTTTCCTATCCATCTACACAGCTAAAACTCCCATCATCTTGACTTGCGCAACACCCTTCTCTCTGGCTTTGACAGTGCAATCTTGCCTCATTCATATACATTCATAATATCATGGTAAACATCGTTTTCCTACCTGCTGTGAAAATTGGGTTGTATGGAAGCCAGCTCACTGGTCACTTAGAACACCCAGGGCACTGGATGTGGTGAAGACAGAAGAGACAATTTATACCTGCTAGTAGCCTAATGAGTTAATAATTAGCTCACCATCTGGAGACCCAGGAGGGAAAGCAGACAGTATAAAAAGCTCTCCCAGGGAGCAGAAAGGGGCTGCTTGTGATGTTGTATATGGTTGTATTGTATCTGGAGCTTAAGGAGGCGATGAACAATAAACACATGTGGAGAAGGTAACTTGGTGTATCTGTGTGCTGTTTAATTCACCAAGAGGGCTTACCAGCCAGGAGTTTCCTGGAGAGGAAGGGGGAGGTGTTCACACTGTCCTTTTGAACATACCACCGTTCTCCTTGTATCCCTCCACTGGCTCCCCATTTCCTATCACATCAAACAAAAGGTGCTTGTCTTCAATGTTAAGGCCCTTTATTAATCTTTCCATTGTGTTTATAAAAAACTTCATAATGGTTAGGCCATTGGTCTGCTGAGAACACTAACTAATGTGTAGATCAATATTGTCTCATTGTTTCCATGTACTCCCCGGTATGTCTGTATCCATTTGTTGTCTTTTGTTTGATACTTGGATGGTAAGCTGTCTAGGGCAGGGACTGACTTTTTGTTCTTTATCTGTACAGTGCCTGGCACAATGGGATCCTGGACCATGACTAGGCTCCTAGGCACCACGGGAATAAAACAATACATAATAATAATTCTAGACTTGGAAGTTCCTAAGATGGTGACATTTTTGTACGTAGAAAACCTCTTTAGATCATTTTTAGAGGTTTTGCTAACCCCATCTGAGCCTTGTTCCATTGGATTAAGGGTAACTAAGGCTTTTGGTTTTATAGTCAAAGGGATATGAACAATAGACTAAAAATTTTAAAACTCTCTGACATATCTAAAATGACACGTGGCCAATCCGGCACACATGATGATGGGTTGTGGTAGAAAGGTTAAACTGGCACTCACTTGGGATGAGCTATGTAACATGCTTGTGGCTTCATCACTCATGAGTAATGCACCCACCCCTCATGCTCATAAAAGAGTGAAATTCTGACTCTTTTGAAGTTAATGGTGGTTTTTCGTTGTTCTACTACCTCACACCATCATGTACTACCTCCGTGAAAATAACCAAATTACTTTACATAGAAATTCTGCCACTTTCCATTGTCAACAGTTATTTCACAAAAATGCCAGAAGTATTCCATCACCCAGGCTTCCATATGGGGTGTTCACAATAGCATTGACCACAACACAGGGGTTTGATCTTGTGCGTCTTACTGGAAAAAAAAAAAGGAAAAACCTGCCCCTGGAGATAATTCTCACCCCTACTCCATGCCCTTGATGTAATAAACACCTCGATACTGACATGAATAATCTGGCTGTCAGAGAGGCATGAAGTAAGACAATGGGTACATCTCCCTGCTCATTCATGTGGTTTGTTTTTCACCATTCACTGACCTCAATCTTCTAGTTTACTGCTTAGGAGGTAAACTGTTGAGCAGGCTGCCTGCATTGTGAATATGTCTTATACAGCACACATTAGTTACAAATCCCAATTGAACCACACATACTCCACAAAGGAGCCCAGGATTGTTTATGATTGCTATTGTATTCATTATACCTTTTTATAACTATCATCATAGTAACTGGGCATAGTTGGCGTGGGTTTAAAGTTAGGCCAGTAAACATTTCCAAAGCAGAGAGGGCAAGTTAGGTATGTGTACATGTACACACGAGGGGGTCCACTGGTTTAGTCAGATACTCTACACTGTCAAGTCTGTTATCTACAGTACCAGGATCTAAGTGATTGTTCTGTGGAGAAGGTGCATTTCCCTGCTCTAATTTTAAATAAAATTTGGCTCTTGCTTACATGCTCAGGAGCTGTTGTGAGTTCATTGTGTTCAAGGCATATTCAAGCAGGCCTGATTTTCAGAGATGCTGAGCACCTATAACTCCCACTGCAGTCACTTGGGAACTGCAAGTGCTCAGCACCTCTGAAAAATGTGCCCACTTCTATAGGAGTTAGGTTTATGGGGAAGGACTGCAGGATCAGGTCCTTATTTACTAGAGCTGGGCAGAAAACGGTAATTCTGTTTCATGGAAGATTTTTAGATTTTGAAATTTGGTTTCAGTTCAGAATGAAAATTAAGTTTCCAAATTCTTTGTGAAATGTAATTACTATTCTCCATCCATCGCTACTGGCAGCCCCAGTGGGCTTCCCCAGAGCCAAGGACTTCGCAAGGATCTGGGAGCTCAAGTTGATGAGGAGCCCTGAATCAGGTAACCAGGGGCTCTGAAGCTCTCAGCTCCCTGTCATCCTGCCAGGCAGGCTATGGAGGAGTCAGGAGGACAAGCCGGCAGGAAACCAGGCACGTTTCAAAAACTATTTGGCAGGCAGGGTTCCATCAGAAATCTGCCTGGTTTCATTGGAATTTCATTGAAATTGACATGGTCCTGTAGAGCATTTTGATTTTGACGAATCAGAACATTCCGACAAAAATGTGTCCTAGAAATTTCATGGGACAGCTCTAATATTTACAATTTTGGGGGCATTGGGCCTGACATTTCAAGACTCATTGCATGCTTAATGATACTTACCTTTCGCTCCTTCTGTGTGAGATTTAAACACCTTTGCAGTTTTCCAGATATTTTGTACGGAAGATTACAGCACCTGAGCAATAAAATCACAGTAATAGTTTCTCACTGGCCTAGAAGAAACACATTACTGTTAAAAAACAAAAGTAACAGTTAACTGCTTCTATCCTATCTAGCAACACAGGCTCATTATAAATAAAGACAAACAAGTGCAACATAAAATAGCCCCCAAACATTTATTCTTTTAAAATGGATTTTAAGTCTGTTTCTAAAATTGTTGACAAATCTAATAAAATTAAATTAAATTAAAAGAAATGTCAAGAAGGAAACAAATTTAAAAGTTAACAAAGCCCAACATAAATTTGCAATTGCATGTCCATTAAAGGTCTTAAATAGGGTTAATTTTAGCATGGAAAGAATTAACACTATTGGAGCTTTAGCAAGAGCAATTATTATCATTGCAAATTACTTAAACTATTAAACTGAGAATAATTCAGAAATATCATTAGCAGTCAAATTACTTAAAAATCCTTGTTTTCCTTCTCCTTTGTTTAATTTAAACTTAATGTCTGCTTATTCTCACACAACCAGAAAATGCTGATAAATAATTCCAGAGCATGCCTAAACATCTCCCTTCACAGCAAGCTTCTAATTTGATCTCGGGAGACCCTTTCTTGGTAGCTGAATAAAATATTTTCATTTATTCTAGGAGAGGCTACATCACCATTCGTTTCTAATCTCATGTTGCTTGGTAATGCCGCTAGATGAGGTCCTTAGCAAATCATTAAACTTGTTCAATAACAATGTTACAAAACACAAGAGATTTGCCGTTAGTGAAACAAAGAAAATTTTCAAATGGGGGATAGGTGGAGGGGAGCCTTTAATAAGCTAACTTGAGTTTCTAGGGCAGTTTCAGAGATTATTTAACATTTTAAACTTTCTAGCATGCACAGTACAGGAACAAAGACTTCAATGCATATGTCAGAATAGTTTGAAAGGGCCATACTTTCATATTATGGAAGAATACATTGCTTTGCTGCTAGAATCAAGTGTCAGCTCGCTGTGCCATTACATGTTCCCTGCATTTGAACAAAATGTGGCCTTTTGAAATATTCAAAAATTTAATTTAGCAATATTCATCTTTTAATAAATATCTATATTACCTAACGATCAGATAAAGTAAATGACTTTGCTATGAGATTCATGAGTCATCAAGACCTGATTTGATGAGAGGAAATTAAACACTTGATACAATTAATCTTTCTTATTAGGCTAGAAATTCACGATTTGCACTCCTAATAAATATGATGTTAGATTGCACGTGAATTAATCACGTGAGATTAGTATCTTTTATATAGCAAATAATATTGGACTTAATTGACCCAGACTGGCTTTTCTGCTCTAGCAGGGAGTAGGAGGTTGTGGAAGTGGAACACTGTCCTAGCGGATTAAAGACTCACATTGCTCAACACTCATCATTCTTGTTTTGTTGGTTGATCACATTTCTTCTATATCTATCGAACAGTTTGCTCTCTGAAAAAAGTTTGTTGGGTCAGATGTTTAGGATCAAATCTAAGACCCCTCATGCAATAGTAGGTAATAAGACTGCAAAGAGGCCAAAACTGGAAGTAGGCACTTGCATTAATTCCAGTCTGCTAAGCATTTTAATGCCTTTGAGTTCAGGAGAATGTTTAATTGAACCTTGCAGTTTTTGCATTTCATAACACACTGGGAAAGGAGAGCTTCATTTGAGGTTTTCGGTATTTCATATACTAACTTTCTTGCTATAAAATAATGTTTTTCACATTTGTATTCAAGCAAAGAATGCAGCTGATTAGAATTTTTTTTGCTGCTGCAAATCCATCTTCTGCACTGATAGTCTTAATCTTGAGCCATTCTTCCTAGAGAGTCTTTGCCCTGAGCACTTCTTGTCTCTCCACCACTCAGCATGCAATTCCTGAAAGATCTTAAACTGCATTAAAGAAAATGGTCAGCACAGATGTAGCTCATATAAAGGAGATCTTCTGCTAGGGTGAGCAGGTGTTATTAGCCCATACTCTGCAATCATCTCAATAATTACCATATGAAGCTGGAGAGTAGCTGATATACCATGTATGTATTTGGAGTTTTCTGCTAAGCAGGCAATGCAGCTTTTGTGGCTATTTTTACACTGAATATTGAAACCAAATTTATTAGGTGATCATATATAAATAATGAAACACATACCTGGCTGATTACTGTATAAAATATTATTTGATTAATTTTTCCATTGTTTGCTGAATAACATATTCAATGGATAGTATGATGGGGTATACAAACTCCGCATGGGGCAACACGGTTATTGTGAGCTCAGCCAGCCCCACCTCACCTGTGAGAAACATCAGACCTGAGTGAGGAGCTTAAAAAGGGAAAACATCTCACAATTGGAGCCCAACCAAAGAGGAGAGCACCCCACTAGTCTTCAGCTCCTGGAGACATGGATGGCTGAAGGCAAGAGATCCTTGGATGACTTCCGCCTGACAGCACCTCCCTGAAGGAAGGGAGGGCCCTTACCTTTATTGGGACTATTTTTTTTATATTAGCCTGTGAGCCCAGTTGGGGCCACAATTTAACAGAAGTCCTCTGAAGAAAGAGATCCTTAGCTCATACAAAGGACAATTAATTTGTGTTCATTTCTTTTTTTATATTTGTTGGCAAACCAGGGATGGGTTGACTGTTCAGGGCTCAGCCAGAGGGCTGAACCTTTTGCAACTGGACAGACATGGTGGAACACCCAGATATTGTACAACAGAGGCTTGGATGAGTGCAGGATCTAGGGGATAACCTGTGGAAGGAACATGGTGACATGTATTCAGCTAGCTGGTGTGTGTCTGTGTGCATGCACGCATGTGTTCATTTGAGCGATGCTTTCATTTTGAAGGCAAATGTCACCCCAGGCTGTTGTCTCATCAGATTTTACAAGCCAAGCATAGTTGAATCTGGTCAGTAGTGGGTGACTTCCAAGGAAAACCTAATATGCTGCAGCAGGTGGCATTGGCAATTCATTAGTGTTGCTTCTTCCTCAGAGTCAGAAATCAACTAACGTAGCAGGATAGTGCTAAGGGACACATTGTTATTGAAAGTACTGATGTAAGGGTGAAACATAAAATGGAAGCCCTGATAAGTTGTAGTAATTAAAGACTGTATTGCACATTTTACCATCCCAGCCTGGGTAATTACAGTCTTACCTACGGAAATAAAATCCCTATATCATCAATTGGATAAGGTTTTTTCTTCTACTTTCTTGTATACTGTTGCTGATGCAATTATCTGAGTGCCATAACCCACTCCATGTCCATTTCAGTGGTTGTGAAGAAATGTTATTCTCCTATTTAATCATTGCAATTCTGTAAATGATTTGAAGCTTGTGAAAGGTGCAATATACACCATTACATTATAATCATTGCATTTCAAAATTTTCAAGTGAAGCAGGTATCAATGCTATTTTTGCCAAGTAGGCAGGTAATGGAATATTAGGATTGCCATTGGGCAGTTATATAGGACAGTGCTGATTTCACACAGGTTATCCCACATCCTGCCATGAGGCATGCTACAAGTCCAGCTCTCTTCAGCATTTATAAATCACAGAAATCATGAATTGTCGGAGCAGATTTGATTATCTGATATATTTTTTGAATTGAACGGGTAACTGGACTGATTCGCTGCAATGTGTCCCTTGCACAAAAGACATATGGAACTACCTTAGTTTTGATCAAGAGAGTCTACAGATAGATGGTATAGCCACAATTATTTGTGATTAAAATGTACCAGAGAGAGAGATCTGCTCAAGATAGTGATAATTGAAATCATATTTCCCTTTGAAATGTACATGCAAGTCTTTGAAGCTCCTATACTACTAACTGCACACTGATTGTTACTGTCATCTGCCAGAAGTGTCTCTTCCTGTTTTACTCAAACAATTAACTAGGTTTCATTCTTAGGACCTTGGATTATCACCTGTCCCCCCCACCCCTTCTGAAAAAATAGAGGGAGCAAATGTGTAAGGAAAAATAGTATTCTGTATACTTCCGTGGCTAATCAACTGCGAGAAGCATCTCTGCACAAATTACTTTTATTATTGTGGTAGCACCAAGGAGTCATGAACAGAACTCAGTTGTGCTGGGCACTTTACAAAACAGATAACAAAAAGATTGTTCCTGTCCCAAGAAGCTTACAATACAAGACAGGAGACAACAGGTAGATACAGACTGAAGGGGGAACACAAGGAAACAATGATACTAGACTGGCCAACATAACAGGCAATGCTCCATGGACACCAGCCGGCTAACTGTTGTCAAGTGTTTTTGTAGGCATCACAACAAAGGAAATTTTGAAGGAGGAACGTGAACATGGCTTTGCAGCTGTTGGGACATCCTGCCTTGGGAGCTCCAGTACAGTTCTGGGGCCTGGCTGGACTTTGGAGAAGTCTCTACACATGGCAGACATGAAAATTCCAGAGCAAGTTGCTTTTACAACACAGCAGTTCTCCATCATAAGATTTTCAGGTTTGGTACTTCATTTTCCTGCAAATTACTGACCTACTACCAATTCATCTTTCAGGAGGCCGCTAATAATACATCTCCAGGGGGAACAACTGATGCAAGTACATCATTTTTTTGTATAATATTTTTTGGGAGTTTTTTTTTCCAGGGGAAAGGAAGATCTGTGCCCTAGTGTTTAGGACCTTTGATCTTAGTCTGAATCTGAGGGCATAATTTGTCCATTAATGGAAACACATTGTACCCTGTAACTTTTGAAGATAACTGACACCAAGAGCTCAGCCAGTGGTACACTGAATGGGGCTTGCACACTGGTCATTGTGTTCCTTGTTCTTTTTTGATATAGCTATAAGAGTATGTGGAGATGGTATTTATTGAGCTGCTAATACCCTTTTCTTTGTGAACAGATTAGCTATGTCCTTTCTGGTTTCTTTTATATGTAAAGAGTAATCTGAAACTGCTTTACAGCAGTTCTGCTTTTTATAGAGCCATTACTATCTACTATTTAAAATAAACCTGACTAGTTAAGCTTTAGTTCAGGCCCATGTATCTTTTACACTCTCTTTTAATTTAAAGCAAATCCTGAGAAGTAAAAGTGATGAGGGCATATAGATGGAGATTCCCTGTAGTCAACCTGGCAGTTCTGCTGAGCTTTAGCTACAAGGCACAGTACAACACTTTGGGTGGGTTCTTTTTTGAGATACTGCCTAAAACACTGCCTGCCAAACAGAAGTTTCAGACAAGTGGGTGGGCACCTAGCAACTTTCATCTTGGAGGTGCGAATGCAGAGGCTGCTAATTAGTGAATACTTTGTATCAACTACATGTAGAATTCCATATCTTGCAGTTTGAAAAGTGTACATTTCCTTTGTGCCAAATTGGACTCCATATGAGCATTGGGTAGATCCAATTAATGTCATATAACCTTGCATATTGTTTTTGTACATACTATAGCATGATATGCTTAAATTAGGCCTCTTTTTCAGGAGATGTGCTCAAGTTTAAATGGGGGTGAGATAACCCACATACTTTTCATCTGAACCAGATTGAAGCCTTATTTTATTTTAAACTAGATTATTCAATAAGGATATCACATGACCTCAGCTGGCTTCTTACCTCCTTTATGATTCACACATTCCCCTCCAATCTCAGTCACCCCTGGTTCCCTCTGCTCACTACCTAGCTGTGACAGCTTTCTGGCTACCTGCTACCTTAAAATGCCTTGTGAGGTTCACTTGATTCATTGTAATGAAATGGCCTTAGATATGCCATTTCAGCTGAAGGTGAAGTAGATGAGCTAAAAGCTCAGATAAGCACTCAACTTATTGACTTTTAGCTGAAGTAAACTACACACCCAAATCTTGTGAGGTTCTCATTACTAGTCATAGGTGAAGGGAATTGTTTTTTTTTGTTTTTGTTTTTTTTTACCAAAAGACAGGCATCACCAGGCAGAGATTAAGACATTCAGTTCATCAGTCAAAAAACATCAAACATTATGGTGCCAGCAAGGGTGCAGATGCTCAGTTTCTAAAGGAGACATGATAGAATAACTTCAGCAAACTTGGGATGAAAGCTGGTAGCAAAGTGGATTGATGTGAACAGATTAATCACATGCAGAGATTTTGGTTCAGATTTGGAGGGTTACTAATTGTTTAAGGAATGCTATGTACATACAGAGATTTACAGACACTTGTGCATGGTATCTACCCAAAGGCACTGTTACTCTTATTCAGACAGACAAATATGATACATAGGAAAACAGTGCAGACAGAATATAGCAAGGGAATGTAATATTAGAAGGCTTCATAAAACAATAGGATTTCAGCAAGGAGAGAGGGGACACTTGGAAACGAAGAGGAAAACTGTTGCAAACATTATGTTTGGTATGAAATAAGGCACAAAGATGAGTGTGGGAAGGAGAATGAGGGAGTATTAGAGAGGACTTGGAGGATTACAGGAAGTGCGCAAGAGAAAGTCGTAGGAAGCTAAGAGAGATATGGCTGGGGGGAAATTCTAAAGAGCTATGAAGTAGTAAAAGATGGGAAGCCAATGGAATTCAAGAAGGAGGAGCAGGTGATGTGATTGTTGAGATGATGTGGTTAGAATAATAGCCAAGGAAGATGATTTTAGAATCAACAATTTGGAGAGATTGGGGAGATATGTGATAAACAGGAAGGCCAGAAAGGAGGAGGTTATGGTAGTCAGGGTGAGAGAAGACCAATGGAAAAAAAAGATCAGGACTGCAGGTCCTGCAGCTCAGGACTGAAGAGCACAGCAGGAAATTCCAACAGTACGTGTTCACCTTCATCTTTGGGTAGACCACCGGTATGGGAAATGGAAAATTAATTTTCCTGTGCTACTGCTCCTGCTGCCTGACTCTGACCTCTTGACCCCTGACTCTGTGTGCCCTCTGGCCTGCCTCAGATTCTGCTCTCCTGATATCCAGACTGGGCCTGCCTCCTCACTCCCAACTCCTGCTATGACCACTAGATCAGACTGCCCACATCCACGTCATGACAGTCACAAAGCTGCTTCACATGATGTGGCAGTTGTAGATCTAAGCATTCAGAGACAATACATTTATGGGGGTGGCGAGGATTACCCCCACATGAATGTACCCATCAATGAACCATTACTTGCAATCTGATCCAGGTCCCACTGAAGTCAATGGAAAGCACTCATTGGTACCAATGGGAGCTGGATCAAGTCCTAAGTCTCCTAAATCTGTGTGACTGGAGAGTGCTTGAGCAGACATTAACCCATCTGGAAAGCTGCACTTAGTTCTCACTTCTGACTTTCCAGTTTATATAGAGGTTACCAGCGGGTACAAGAGTCATCTCTGGCTAATACGGTTCACAAGCAGGCAGGAGGGGATGTTATATGTACAATGAGCTGGGGAAGGGACTTGGTGAAAGATGAGAAGCTGATGTGGTGGGCAGGAGAAAGAACAAGCTTCTGAATATCCTTCTTTGTGTAATTCCTGTAAAAAGCTGGGCCCTTGTTTACCACGCTGAATACAACAAGAGGGTGTTTAATGAATGTTCCCTGGGCCATATATGTGGTATTGTTCTAGATATCCATACGACAGTTTATGAACAAAGAACACAGATGGGGTTAAAGTAATCAACGCTTGAGCTGAACATATTTCAAGTAATTCAATAATTAAAAAGGAAAGACTATGAATTTGGTAATTCCATAGTCCTTGTGATTTATCTAACAGTTCAGGTATTTTAATATTTATGCATATCTCTCAAGTTGTTAAAAATAAACCCCTCTATTCATATCCTTAGAAAAAAATCAAGTCAGATAGGTCAGGTCTGTTTCTGTTTATCATGATTTATCTATCTTTCAGTGAGCCCTTCGGTAGTTCTGACAATAATCCATTATCTCTACACCTTTCTGAACATCTGAAGTCATGAAGTGACTGAAATTTGAAAAACGAGCACAGGGAAGCATGCGACTTCCATCCTGCATGAACCTTAAATCACTATATATGCCATATAAAGTGATGGTACTTACCTTAAATGCTGTGTTCAGTGCTGGTCATCGCATCTCAGAAGGATATAGCAGTAGAAGAAACGGTCCAGAGAAGGGCAGCTAAAAGGAAGTCTTTTCCTTATGAGAAGAGATTAAAAGGATTATGATTCCTTAGTTTAAAAGAGGAGGTTAATAAGAAGAGACATGATAGAGATATATAATTTAATAATGAAGAATAATACAAAGGGTGCTAATATTACCAATTTACATCTTGGTCTTTATTCTACAATTCCTCTTAACAAGCTGCCATGTGTATGATAGGAATACAAAGCCAGCCAATTTTCTTCTCCAAATGTGACTATGTTAGCAACTGGTGAAATGATCCCTGTATACACAGCAAATCTGATTTAAAAAGTTTCTACCCACTTTTATCCCTTCTACCTGTAGTCCCCATTTTACGTGTATGGAATATTTCTCGCATCGACAGAATCATTATAAACGGAAGGAACTTCAAAGGCATGACACTATATAATTCTATAAAGGATTTCTGGATCTTTTGGTAATAAGTTATTATATACATTGCTGCTGGCTTTATTTTATTATTATGGGCCAAATTTCTCAGCAAACTAAATTCACTGACTTCAGTGAGAAGTGTGCCTGGTTGGGAACTATGACCCTAGTTCAGCAAGATACAGGAGTAAGATATGAACATACTTAACCACCAGGATCTGCCAGATGTGGCATTTGTGGGGTGAAATCTTGGCCATGTTGAAGTTAACAGGAAAACTCCCTCTGACTTCAGTGGAGTCAAAATTTCATTCCAGGTGCTTTTAAAATCCATCTGTAACAAGTCGCCCTTAAATGGCATTACTTGACTAATAACTTGTTCAATGTGTCTTTTCCCATGGCTAATCTTAGTTTGATTATTAATCAGAGCTATTCTGGGAAAGAGCGATCATCTTCACTGTTTGTGGCAGCAAGAGTATATTCAAGTAGATTATGAAAGCTGTGTCTATATTTCATAAAGTGAATTGAAATTCTGTAGAGGTTAAAGATTTTGTTTCTTTGTCCTTTACAGTTACAAAACTGAACATGTTCCATACATTTGTGCTATAACACTCTTGGGTATGAGTCCTGATTTTTCACGGCTTTACATCTTGTGTATTCTATAACAGGCATAAAGAATGCAGAGTGAATATAAAATGCTACCATTCTAATTTGCACCCACTGCATATGTGCATAGGTGCAAAGACAGTGGAGAATCAGGCCCTTGTCTTGTTAATTTACTACAGTAGTTTGGTATACCAACTGAATGATTAATATAGATCGGCATTTCAGCGTTTCAATATAACTGCAGGTCTTTTAAGCTTCTTGGCAGTGCTGTGATTCATCTATTAAAGGACTTATTTCAAGAACGACAACACTGAATATTTTGTTATAAAATCATATCAGATTATAGAGAGGGCTACTGGGACATCAAGTTTTTTAGGATAATCAAATTGCTTGTCTCTGAAATCCTCATTAACACTTTTTTTTGTAAATATGAGTGATGTGTTTCTCTCCTGGACTTGACCCGCGGTTCAAAAAAAGAAAAATAAACAAACTTGGAACCAACAAAAAGAACAGGAGTACTTGTGGCACCTTAGAGACTAACAAATTTATTAGAGCATAAGCTTTCGTGGGCTACAGCCCACTTCTTCGGATGCATAGAATGGAACATATATTAAGGAGATATATATATACACACATACAGAGAACATGAACAGGTGGGAGTTGTCTTACCAACTCTGAGAGGCCAATTAAGTAAGTGGAAAAAAAACTTTTGAAGTGATAATCAAGATAGCCCAGTACAGACAGTTTGATAAGAAGTGTGAGAATACTTACAAGGGGAGATAGATTCAATGTTTGTAATAGCTCAGCCATTCCCAGTCCTTATTCAATCCTGAGTTGATTGTATCTAGTTTGCATATCAATTCCAGCTCAGCAGTCTCTCGTTGGAGTCTGTTTTTGAAGTTTTTCTGTTGTAAGATAGCCACCCACAGACCTGTCATTGAATGACCAGACAGGTTAAAGTGTTCTCCCACTGGTTTTGGAACCAACAAAACACTCATGCTAAATTTTACAGCTCAGTCTGTTATCTTTTGTTTCAGATCGTCTCATCATTCCACTATACTTCAGCTATTTAGGATGTAAAACTCTTCAGGACAAGGATTTTTCTTCTTACATTCTGTAAATCACTGATGTGTGTGTGTGTGTGTGTGTTCGTGTTCTTTTCTGGTGAAAAAGTTTATCAAAATTAGGGTTTTCCTCTTTTTTCTTCATTTTGGGGGGGGGGGGGGGGGGCTTCCTTTTAAAAGAATTGTTGTTTCAAATTGAAAAGAATGGTTCTGTTTTGAGATGAAAACCTGAATATTTTTTTGACAAAAATGGTAGTCTCTCACAGATTTCCCATTTTGTCAAAAGTGCAAGGTTTGTTGTTTTTCTTTGTTTGGTTTTGGCAAAAGAATTTGGATAGAACATTTTCAACCTATAGCCTGTGCTTTATTTGTACAAAATCAAAAGAAACAGATGGTTTTGTGATTGAACTCAGCACCACAAGCTCTGGTCAAGCTAGAACAAAATTCTGCATGTGATAATATTATATTGTAGTTGTTTGTTTGGAAAGCACCCAGAGATTTGCTAGTATTAAGCAAGTACTAATATTGGTATCCATGTCATGTGAAAGAGAAATTTGAAGAGGATTTTCCAGGATGGCCTCAATTGGCAAAGATTTAACAATCTTTTTTTTAGTTTGACCTTTGAAAGAAACATAGTGGGCAATAACCATTAATTACTCAAATACAATCAGCACTGACAGAAATATTTCATCTTTTTAAGATCATGAACAATCGCTGACAAAACTTGGAATCCCATTAAGATTATACATTTTTTTTCCCCACAAATGTTCAGTGATAAGTATGATGAGCTGTGTCTTCCACCATTGCCCTGCTCAGCTAAGTGTTCAGCTAAAAAGTGATCAAACTGACTAACATGTGCTATAATTCTAAGAAATTCATTATTGGGTGGTGACCCAGTTTTTTCCTCATTATCAGCACCTATTGCCAGGCCCCACTGAGAAACAAACAGAACTTTAACCACCCACTTAGACAATTTTCTGTAATATGTACAGTGCTTCACTTAATTGTATGGCTTTCTATTAATCCAAATAATTCAGGTTAACACTGAATTTCCAAAACGGAGTGTTCACTAATTAAAGCAAGATGCGTAAGAAGTCTGATTATGAGGACACTGCAGATTACTCAAAAAATGCAAGCAAAGAAAAACATGAACAAATAGACCAGAAATTATGTTGTAGATTTGTGGGCCTGATTCTTTCCATTTTATACTGGATTCTCTGCCAGCTTTATTATTTTACATTAGGGCAAGTTCATTGTCTTGAATTATTTATTCCTGATTTACACCAATGTTATTTAGAGGTGAATGAGGTCTATAGACTCACTGTTCTAAAGATTTCAAATGACTACTGAAGACAGGATTTTATTCTGGCAAATTGAAGGCTTCTTTTAAATGCAGTGCAGGGTCACCAGTTCATACCGGAAAGCCATGTTTGTACTGAAAGACTTGACAACATTATGCATAAATCGGAGATACTGTTGCTTTTAAATATAGCAATACCATTGGGCTAAGCTATAATAGTAGAAGCTCCCTAGGCTGTTTTGGGATTTATCACCATTTGGATATGTTACTTCTGATTTGACTGCCTTTCTGTTTTGTTAGGAATCAATCTGTAATATTTATAACAAATTATTTTATGTATCAAAAACGGATGAAAAGATGGACCAGATCCTTAGACCTGGCTCCAGCTACTCACTGTGATGCAGTTGGAAGACTGCCCTAAAGTGGCAGCCAAAGAATACCCCTGACCGAAAGGAATCCTTGAGAGGATTGTAGATCCAACATAGGTGCCTCTGCCCTATGAACTCCTGCACAATCTGCAGAGAGAGAAGGTTGAGGAGCTGTTGGGGCATGCCAGCTTTGCATGGTAGCAGGAATGGTGCACATGGAGCTCCCCCTGATCACTGGCTGTTGCAGCTGTCCCCATGAGACTACCTCTGCCCTCATAACTTAGAGCATTCCTCAGGCTGTTCTACACAACACGAACAGCCGTTTCAGCCACAGTCTGGCACAGCATCAAGGGAACAGCAAAGTGGCTTATGTACTGTGACAAAGATAGGGCTCTGCAATCTGTAAAGGGTTAACAGGTTCCTGCCTGTCCTGCTCGGGAAGGCTATAAAAGGAAGGGGAAGCTGTGGCAAAAGGGAACAAAGGGGAAGGAGTGTCCTGTTCCCTCCTGATGGTTAAAGCAGAGAAAACCACTGGCGGTTATTGCCCTGTGTTCTTCAGTTGATTTGATTTTTATTTTGTGATGTACTTTGTGGACAATAAAACTAGCTATGTGGAAAGGGCCTTAACAGACCAATGCCTGAAGCTTTATTTCTCTTCTCTGGCTGGTGAAACTGCCCACTAGCTTAGAGGTATCCTTCCCCCAACTCTCATTAGCTGCACTGAGTGTAAACTTGACACAGATGAAGATCAGACTCGTTATATCAAAAAACATAGTAGACCAAACCCAAGCTGAACTCTACACTGAGAGTAGCCTTACCAGAAGCAGCATAAACTAAAGACCTGCTAGGTACAAGTTCAAGTTCCGATTTGGCACTGGAAAGGCCACAGGAGTGGGCATTAAAACTGAATGGTAGCCTGAGGGTGTGTTTTTTTTAAATAACAGCTGCTCTGTTTTTTCTTTTACTGCAGTTTTATTTTCGTTGCATTATTGTACTTTCATCTTGATGACATGGCTATTATTTTATAGCAGTTTCAAGCAGTTAATTAATGAACTGCACACAAGTGACATGACACCACCTTGCCCAATTATCACTGGCATCTAGTTTTATGGTACAAAGTACTGCCACTTTGTGAATTGTCTCAGATTGCAAATTGGCTCTGGAAGCAGTTATTTTAATAGCCAAAACAATACATCAATAGTGCTTTAGTGGTGACATACACCAACAGCAAATTACCATGCCCGATCTCATGAAATTCACCAAAGAACTGTGAGACATCTGATAAAACTCCTTAGTTCTGTGGTTAAACATCTCTCTTTTGTGTGCCACAAAATCTCATGAATTGCCATACTAATGGAATCCCATATTAACTGGCAATCACTGTCTGTATGTTAGAGCATTAGGGAGCAGAGAATCAGGGAGGCCTAGGATATGAAAAGACATAGGGTCAGATTCACCTAAGGATTGTGCTTACTACATAACAGGAAAATATTGTTAATCACTAGAAACTAAACATAGTAAAAGAATATTTTAAGGTCAGATTGTGGCTGTCACTGGATTTTCAAGGAAGGGAGAGGGTACAAGGGGCCCCTTACAATCCATGCCTGGACCTTGTGCATATATGGAATCCTAGCACTCAGAAAGTACAAAGACGGCAGGAAAAGTGCTCTTGCCAGTGACAGCTACCCTAAAAGGGTGGAGAAGGATGTGGACAAGTGGGTAGGTCCCTGGCCCTGCCCTTTCTGACTCCACCAAACAGAAGATCTAGCTGACTATGGAGGACACGTTGCATCTGCTTGGAAGCTCTGGGATGCACTGTGTTCTGCACTGACCCTATGCATGACTATGATTTAATGCCACAATGTGACCAGGTGTCCATCTCAATCTGCTGTATACAGTCCCCACACTATGTGAAGTCCAAACTCACCCCCTTCCTGGGGTTTGGCTTCATTTAAAAAAATCAACCAACCTGCTAGCATGCTGGTGAAATTCACCTCAAACCTTCTCCCCCAGGTTGTCAGCTACTAAAGTTCTTCCATCAAGACTCCTCAGTCCACAGCCTAGATCCTCTCTCCCCAGAAAAGCTGTTGTAACTTTCACCAGTGACTCAGAAAAGCACACTTACCAGTTTCCAAGCAAGATGAACATCTGCAAATAGTGTGGGGGTATTTCAGGCAAATGCTCCCAACTTGTTAAATTCACTTTAGACTCCAATGCTCACTCAATTCAACTCTTAGCTATGTTTATATTTATTATGCTGTAAATGCAGCACATTATCCCCACCTTGTTATTTTTATGTGCTACATTACAAATACAACATCAGCTATTTACTTCCAGTGTTCATGGGAAAGTTCCATCAGCTAAACTGGATAGAAATATTGCTAATTCTCTTCCTGACACTTTATTCTACATGTTTAATGAAACATATGTGTTTTCTTTAATTAATTTCAAACAAGTGCACAAATTACCAATTATAAATGAGCACAGAATATGCTATAATTGAAGAACAAATTTGTCTCCCAAATTGTAGTACATATACACAAAGTATCTCTCTCTCGCTCTCTCTTTCTTTCTCTCTCTCTCACACACACACCTTTTCCTAAAATACAGAGCTAAAAACAATCAAGGTTTCTGTTTTGAAATTAAGTACTTACATAAGTATATCCTTATTGTAATATGACCCTGCACGTCAGCATTGTCTGTATGTGAAGAAAAAGTCAGATGAATTGATTTAACTGAAAAAAAGAACAGGAGTACTTGTGGCACCTTAGAGACTAACAAATTTATTAGAGCATAAGCTTTCGTGGGCTACAGCCCAAGAAGTGGGCTGTAGCCCATGAACGCTTATACTCTAATAAATTTGTTAGTCTCTAAGGTGCCACAAGTACTCCTGTTCTTTTTGCGGATACAGACTAACACGGCTGCTACTCTGAAACCTGATTTCACTGAGTTTAGCAAGCCAACACCCGAAGCGTGCAGTTCAGGGTTCACCCTTGATAAACATCCAAAAGTCCACATGCTTTTCTGAACCTTTAACGAATTTCTGACCAACCTGAAGAGCTCCTGTTCACAACCATGGAACCTCTTACTCATCAACATTCTCATCCAGGCCCACAACAATCTTATTCCTCCACTATCACCCCCAACCTAACAAAACTCGCCTTCCTGGTGACACTTCTTTATATCTTTGGACTTGTTTGTACATACAAACATTTAGTTTGTGGCAAGATGAGGTGTGAAACCACCCCACTGTAGCTGACTGCAGACCAACTGTCCATATGGACCTGGGTTGCCATGCATTAACAATTTGTTAATGTACGGATGGGGTTGAGGCCCAAAGAGACTTAGGGCTGGTCTACACTGGGGCAGGATCGATCTAAGTTACGCAACTTCAGCTATGTAAATAACATAGCTGAAGTTGACGTACTTAGATCTACTTACCGCGGTGTCTTCACTGCGGTAAGTCGATGGCTCATGCTCTCCCGTCGACTCCGCCTGCACCTCTCACTCCGGTGGAGTACCGGAGTCAATGGGAGAGCACTCAGCGGTCGATTTATTGCATCTAGACTAGACGTGATAAATTGACCACCACTGGATCGATTGCAGCTTGTCGATCCAGCGGGTAATGTAGACATGCCATTAGTAACTTCCCAAAGTCATACAGGAAGTTTGTGGCAGAGCAGGGAATTGAAACCAGGTCTCCTAAGTTTCAGGCTACTTTTCTAACCATTAGACAATCCTTTCTTGTCCCATATAGCTTTCAGGTTCCACACTTACACGGCATTTTTTAAAGCTTAGCTGAAGTCAGGTTGAATCTCTGCTGAAACGGAGTCACTTTGTTTTCAAGTTGTGTGTGCCTTGGTGTGCAGTACGGCTTGGGGCACATAAAGGGGCAGAGTGAACAATAACATAAGAATAGTAAATAAGGAGGCACTGGTGTTCATCAGAGATACAGCAGCACCTACAATTAATCTTTAGAGGGAGGGAGAATCTCAAAGGCCTGGAAGACAATGAAAAAGATGATTAGAACTGGAAGAGGGAATCTGGAGACAAGGAAGAAAGGCCAGATAGCTCTGTATGGAACTGGATCTTGGACTAGGGTAGGGACGTGACATGGGGGAAGAGAGATGGAGGCTGTAATTGCTCCTGGTCTATTTAATCTTAAAAAAAGATTTGAGTGTTTTTATGGATACAGAAGACCGAGACCAGAGAGTCCCACCACTTGGAATGGTGCAGCATGTGTCCCTCTGTGCTTTTTTGCTGTCTCTCTTTCCACAATGTACTTGCACAGTGGCTTGGCAAAATATTGCTCTTAAAGGAGACTGGTCACTTACCCAGTTTAAAACAGACACCCCATTAGGATTAGACCTCATACTTCGCAGGATCTGAATACGTTACACATCTCCTCTTTTTATAGGGCTGCTCTGTGATTTTAGTAATGTTAGGTTTTAATATTAAATGATGTTTATTTGGTGGCAGAGAGAAAGAGGTCAAATCTTGCAAGTGCTTGGGGAATTATGATCAAATAAAAGGGATAATAGAAGCTCTAAATCTGAATACACCAAAATAATTCTTAATTCCCAATTGATGGCATATGGAAAGAGCATGCAACTCCATAACCAGTTATCCTGTGGAAGTGGAATTCATACAGGGACCCTTTTTGAAGAAGAAATAAACACATGCATGACTGTAAGTGTTTTAAGAAAAAATAATGATCAGAATCTGCTCATAGTTGTGCTTCTAATGCAATTGTTTTAAAATAGCAAAAATACAGGAAGTATATATGCAACACATCTGCTCAAAAATCCCTGCTTTTCAATATGCTAATTCAATTCAGATGCTCTAAATTACTGCTATGTTTGAAGTCACAGTTATGCAGACCTCCACATATCTAAAACTAGAAAGCCTATTTCAGCCTCAGAGATTTTTTTTTCTTTAGCTCCTTATTTAATTTATCCTAGCTGCAAAAGGACTAGATTATTATATAGTTGTCCAGCTATGCCAGAAGGACAGGGGACACTGGATGTGGTTTAATTAGGCTGCAACTTTATTCCTAAATGTCAGGGAGTACCTGGCAGATACAAGTGTACAGTACAGGTAATAATGATCATAATCATTTACATATACCTGGGGTGTGGGGCTGCTTTCTACCCTCCCCCTTTACCCATCCTGGTCCCCAGCCAACATGCTGCTGGGATCTTGCCACCTGCTCCCCCCAAATGAGACTAAAGAAGGTGGAGTTGAATCCATGCTGTACCCATCATAGAAGCCCCAAATAGCCCCATTCCCCCAGTTTCCACTCCTTTAAAGAATATGTCTTTTAAATCCTTTTCCAATCCATTTTATCTGATCATTGTATCCCTTCCCCATGGAGTACATGCACTGGACAACCACCACAAGGAGGTGCTAGCAATTAGCTTGGCTGCCTTTCCCCATACCTAGCCTGGTTCCCAGACATCTGCTAATGCTCCCTTTAATAACTTTTAATAACCCTTTAATATTCACCTGGAACTTTCTTAGGAACAAAGCCTAGGGGAGAAACCTACAAGTTCTGTATGGGCAGATGATTGCATGGCCCTGCTATTCTTTAATTCTTGTATAATCTTTTCTTTACAATATGATCCATTTCCATGAAGGACTTCACATTTTTGGACAGTGTGTGACTTCTTTCCCCTGTAAAGGGGATCCAAGACCTCGCAGGAAACCTATCCCACAAATATGCACCATCTATTTTGTTAGGGTTATTCCAAAGGATCACCCTTAATACCCCTAGCTTAATTGGAGATGGTGCTCTTGTCCAGCCCCTCCATTTGCAGCTCGCCTCCCACACCATGCCTTGGCTTCTGAACACTGCCCCCAGGGGTCTGCAAGTTGCAGCTAACTTACCCCCATTCTGTTTCCCCCGTGTGGCCTTCCCCGACTGCTGTGGCAATTGAGGGCTGCAGGGATCCCAAAGCACATTTCACAAGCATGCTTAAATTTGCAGATGCTATGAAAACAACCACTTTCATTAAATGCCAAGCAAATGTCATTATGGGCCTCAGGAGGGTTTGCTGCAAATGAATAGGCCACTGTCAGTGTGAAATCCAGGCCCCGTTGGTGTCATGCACTCTAACCACAGCATATATGATATGTCCCACTGGATCCCAGGTTGTGTTGCCACCTCCATCTAAACTGTTCTTCATAGTTAAACCAAACCAGACCCCCACAGGTCTTATATGTTCTCCTGATTATGTCCATATATTTGACCAATACTAGGCTTCTTCTGGGTAAGCCTCTGAAATAATTCCTGCATAGATCAGGAAGGTGGCTTCCCAATTTTTCCCATGTTCTAGCCACGCTTGGCCACTTGGACATTTCATTGCCCTACTTGTTATTCCCTGCTTACTCTTTGTCAGCACCTCCCCGTGCAACAGAACGATATGGCTACATCTTTAGTAGTACTGAGAAAGTGAACTCTCATTGGGTCACTCACTCCAGCATAACCATGCTCGAGACTGATCACCGGGATACTCTCAGTGCCCTGTTGCCCCCCAGCTGCTCCTGAGGCAGAAATTCTATCCCAAAAATTCACATTCTCTATCAGTGGGTAAGTTGTAGGATGCTTTTAAATTAAGAGCTCCTGCCTCCTGTCTCCCAAACTCCAGTCCACAGTGGGTATCCATTATTTCCACTTCCAGATCCCCCACCCATGGAGGCTCCTAGCTGCTGCAACAACTGAAGGTTAGCTTGCAACAGCTGTGTAATGCCATTAGCTTCTGTAGAAGGTATGTGAGTCCCAGACATTCCTGACACAGATCCAACAGCAACAGATCCTACCCAGAGCCTATTTGCTAGTTCCACTATCCTGTTAAGTTTGGTGTCTCCTGCCCTCCATGGGAGTAGGGAGGGATAAATGACCCCCTTAGTTCCCCACAGGGCCCCCGAGAGGAAAAGTGGGCAAGTTCCTTGAACCTCACCCAAGTCCCCTGTACAGACACCTATTAGAGCACTGGATGGAAGGGACTCACTTTCATGCCCTGCCCCTACAACCTCCCTCAGGTGCCACTCACACTCCTGTCAGCCATGTCAATCTCCAGTTCTACAATCTGCTTGTTCCAGTGTCCTGGCTCTGAGCAACCCACTGCACCTTGTAAGCCTTTTAGTGCTGAGGAAACAATTTTGGAAGCAATTACCCAGAGGACTTGAATTAATTCTCTATTGACTTCCCCACCCTGAATGCAGCTAGGTCACCACCGGGAACCTTTGCTGCCCTAGGATTCATGTTACTTCCCAGCAGAGGAGAATGCATTTCGTAGATAGTCAGACCACCCTGGGAGCCATCCATTCTGGTCTTGAACATGCAGTGAGGATACCCACCCCCACCCCCCGGTCACCCATGGCCCCACTCTGTCCTTCCTGAGCTGGGTTTGGAACTCCCACCGCTGTCTGCTCTGACATGCATGACCTGCTGGAAGCAGAAAGATGGGGGAACACTCCTCCTGTTCTCACAGGTCTGCTATGGCCCCACGCTGATTAGTTTGAAACTCTCTCCTCTTCCTCTTCTGATACAAAACACCTGCTTCTGCTCCCCCCACAACTCGTCTGTTATGGTTCTGAGCTGAATTCAAAACTGTGTCCCCTTCCCCCTCTGTTACCAAACACCTGCTTCTCCCACGGCCAGCTACAAGGGGTGGTGTCCCCCCCCATTCCTTGTTCTTACCAGCCTGCTACCAGGGGGTGCCATGAGAGACTGAAGTCTGCTGTGCTGCTGCTGTTCCTGCTGCTCCACCTGGCCCAGGTAAAGAGGGTTTTTCCTGCACTGGTGTGAACCTAAATATTCCCCCCTCTCTTCCAGTCACCTGAGAAATATTCTGTTAGCTTACCTCCTCAGTGAAGGATACAGGGTGTCTCTTGGTACCTGTAGATATATCAGAACAGTCCTCTTTTCCTTTGTGTAAACAGAGTATCTCTGCTGATTTAGAAATCAACAAAAGAGGGAAGCCTCAGTGTCCAGATAGATCACCACTGAAGTGGAGTGACTCAACAGGGAGATCAGAATCTGTTACTCCCTGCCTGAAAGGAGCCTCTCCAAGACATATCATCTCCTTGTTACTGCCTCCAGGACATAAGTTTTAGTCTAGACACATAACTCCTTAAATATTATCTATCTATACATTTCACAATGATTATGTTGACCAGCGGGCTACTGGCTTTCAGTAGAGACCTCACATGACAGCCTTCAGCGAATGCATATATCTGACCCAGGGGATTGCTGTCAGTTGCATGTAGCCCTTGTGCCCTCTGCCAGTTGATACAAAGTTGTTCTTAGGTCACACTGGGGGAACAACATAAGAATGGAAATTATCTTCATAAGGCAAGAAAACATCTAACACTAGTTAACTGTTTAAGGCAGAACTGCTGTCTACCTCTTCCATACAGATTCTTAAGTATCAAATACAAATGTGCAGAGAAGTGATTGGTCAAACGCAAAAGGTTCAGAGGGTTGGTTCAGATAGGCACGCAGTTGTTGAGATTCTTCATGATCTTTACCCAGACTAAGAACTAAACCCAGAGGTGATGAAAGTTATATTCTCTTACACTTACATACACTCCTTTGCATTCATTCAGACTCAGCAGGGCAAATTCAGAGGGGATATGAAAGGGGAAAGCAGCAATTACAATAGTGTTAATATGAGTGAATCTAAGACCATAAATCTAAGATAGTTTAATTGAGTACAGAGGGAGGAAAGAAGATGTAAATTGTCTCCTCATATTCCCTATATAGAATCACTTAGGCTCACCATTGAATTTATCTCTATAGCCAAATCTCTTGAGTCTGAAAAAGTGAGCTGGAAGTGTCGCATGCATGCATTTTCCATGTTATTTCTCATACTACTTTTGAAAGTCAGGACAGTAGTATCAGGAGAACAACCTTTCCTTCGATATTTTACCATTTCTACTCCCAGCTAGGGAACCTGGAAGTATAAGGTGTAAGGGGGGGGGGACAGACGTTTTGTATAAAAAGGTTAACTGAAGATATCTGAACCTGAACAATTTAGCTTGGGTTGAATCAAAGGTAGAGGTTTGGGTTGAGTTTTATTTTATCTGAATGATGTATTACTAGTGCTTAGTTGAATATAAGAATTTGATAAGGGAGGGTGGCGGAAAATGAGGAGAGTGAGAAGTGGATTAAGCCCCATGATGGCATATACATTGCCAAAAAAGAAATATCCTACTTTGAGCAAAAAAGGAGAAAATAAGCATAGAAAAAACAATTCTTCAAGTCTTTGGAAAATGTAAAAAGTCACAGATTCAAGATTATTCAAGTTCATACACAGAAAAGCTTAGATAAGATCAACCGGATAAAAACCTGTGATATTTGTCATTTTAATTCCGGTAGTTAAGTGCTGTTCTAATTCTATTTGAGAAGGCCTCAGTGGGATTATATTAATGACATAATGATGGAAACAAAAACAAAGGTTCAGAACTGCTACAAAAAGACAGGAGATTGAAAAAGTCATTAGACACATGCAGTGGTTATCTTTAAAAGGTTAAGTTTTGCCAATTGTTACTCTAACATAGAATAGTGTCCAAGGTGTCACAATTACCCCATGTATTTCAAGAAAGGAAATGACCATAGTATCTCAGATACAACTTTGTGGTAGACATTGGAAACCCTTTATAATAATTGTGACAATTTTCTTAAATGAAATCAAACTGTCATACTAGAGTGAGGACTCCTGGAGTGACAGAAAGCCATATCCTTTCTGGAAAACCATATCACTTCCTGCATTAAGTTCTGTGGTACTTTACTATATATCACTGTGCCTCATTTTCATATCATTCTTCCCCCACAGCCTTGTTGTATTGCCATCTTTGCATAGAACCCGCCCTGTCCCATAAAGGACGTAATGTGTAGGCCTTATTAAGATACACATTCATGGAAGAACCCACAGCTCATTAAAAAGACAAACTTGTATTGGAGCACACTGCGATTCTCAGAGCATTCACAAAACATGAAGCAAATATTGTACTTGTAATTGCATTTTAATTGAGCCATATCTGGCATAAAAGATAGTTGCATATGGACTGTCAGCTT
This sequence comes from Malaclemys terrapin pileata, assembly GCF_027887155.1. NCBI lineage: Eukaryota > Metazoa > Chordata > Testudines > Emydidae > Malaclemys > Malaclemys terrapin. Next base: position 83,941,956 of record NC_071512.1, read on the forward strand.
GAATAATATTTCAAGGTACATCTTTTAATTTTACTGCTTTTATTGTTACTATTACAGTTTGAGAAAATTTCCCCACAGCTGTTTTTATTTTGAGAAAATCATTCATCCCATGAGCATGACTGTAGCTGTAAGCATTATATAATAAATTCCTATGATCATTAAACACATGTAGTTAAGGACTGTTTTGCATCCATACATGTTTCATTTCCTTGTTTTTTTGTTTTAATTTTTCAGTGTCTCTCCTTATTAATTCAATCTATCAACTATGGCACAAAAGGGAGATCCAAGAATTAGCCCAGTCTGCTGCACCCCATGTCACTTTTTATTCTTCCACAGCCTCTTGGCTCCATCCCTGATCTTTCTTCTTCTCCTCCCTCTGGCATATAGCCCCTAGTGACTTTCCAGTCATGCCCTGCTTACACTGCCTGTGCACCACTCTCCCACACAGGTTCCCTGACAGCTTCCTGACTCCCTCACACCAACTGCCTTTTTCTCCCTCTGCATAGATCCCAGTCATTTCACCTTTTCCTCCCCTCCACAGAGTCCCTAGTGGTTTTGTCTCTCACATCTCCTGCTTCCTTACACTATACAACATTCCTACTAGCTTTTCCTTGCTCTATCTGCTCCAAGCCTGACTTCCATTCCTCAGATAAAAACTGTGGGATTCCCTCCTGCCATCTCTTCTCACACAACTTCTTTCCTTGGCCCTAGAGTGACCAGATAGCAAGTGTGTAAAAGCGGGACAGGAGGTGGGGGGTAATAGGCAACTATATAAGAAAAAGCCCCAAATATCAGGACTGTCCCTATAAAATCAGGACATCTGGTCACCGAACTTGGCCCCAATCTCCTTTCTCTCTTCCCAGGCTCTCAACTGCTCTTCTTCTCTTCCCAAAGTCTCTAACTGCCATTTTGCCAAGCTTCAGAATGAGACTGATATTTAGATGGAAATAACCCACCATCTCTAAATAAAAGAGAAAGCTGCCAAGCTTCACCTGGTTTCCACATCAAAACTATGCAAAACACTATTTTTTTCCTGATTTCAATGTAAACCATATGTTGGCCAAAAGTTGCCCCAAACTGTGCCTAAGTTCTCCTGTAAACCATGGAACCAAACAAATTGTTCTATGAATTTGGTCTGAGTAGGAACTAAATATGACATTCAGAAAGAATGGTGTAGTTTCAGATTCTGTTGCAAATATTTTGTTTAGATTTCACTAATTTAGCCCGAATGTCTCCTCTCAACCCAAGGACGCTAGGGCAAAAAAATATCGTTTACTCTATAAGCTCATTGCAATCTCAAAGCTCCTATAACTAAGCTCCTCTATTCTTATCATTTCTGCTGATGCAGGAGCAAGTCAAAACTATGCTGCAAGTGGAAAACCTCCCTCCCCCCAAACCGGCACAATGCTTTCCATTCAGACATCATTTATTGTGCTGTAATTTGTTCCAAGACAATGAGGGAGATGCAAATTCTAGAGAGGCGTATTAATCTGTAGGTCAAACAATAACAAAATATTGAAAAACTGTCTGAATGTTTTTTTTTACAGTGCAGTGGAAAAGCACATAATTCCACAGAGGGGGGCTGGTGATCCCATAAAGCTGAGTGGTTTATTAATGCCACCAAGGCACTGAAACAGAATTTGTTTTATGTCATGTACAACTGTATCAGCGTTGATTATGTGTAACACATTCTTTATGTTTTTTAAAAGGTCTCCATTTTAAGCCCTCTTCTGATGCTCCCTGCTTTTTCCCCATTGGTTTTTAAATGGCAATTGCATTCCAGATGCAGTTTTATATGGCACTTGCAGGCAGCTGCGTTAGCTGTTGCCTTTCATTTTTTATTACAAATTTTTGTCTATAATATTAGCCACATTTTTCATTGAAAAGTAAAAGTTATAAATCACTGACTTCTATGGGAGGCAAAGGTGCTCTGTGCTTGCCAGGTGGTGCTCAGAACCTCTTAGGATCAGGCCCTGAATGCTGGTGAAGTGTGGCTAGTTGACAGCGAGTACAGCACCGGCAATGACAGTACAAGCTTTCTCATGCAGTCCCAGCAGTGAGCCTCAACCCCAGCTTGGGGCAACCATCTCTCTGGCGAGGGACTAATAATAAATGCTAGCCCAGCACCAGCCATCACTGGTGTTCTTTCGCTGTGGGATAAAAAAAATGTAAGTTATCATCACAGGGGGCCAGATTGTGCAATGTCTTGGTGCACAGTGGTGCAAAAGAGGTCTCCCTCTGTTTGCATGGTTTAGGGCTTGTCTACACTGGCAATTTACGGCACTGCAACTTCTGCGCTCAGGGGTGTGAAAAAACACCCCCCTGAATGCAGCAAGTTTCAGCGCTCTAAAGCACCAGTGTAAACTGTGCAGCAGCGCTGGTAGCTACGCCTCTCATGGAGGTGATTTTTTAGAGCCAGCACTCTGCCGTGACTACACAAGTCATATTAAAGCACTGCAGTGAAAGTGCTTTAGCGTTGCCAGTGTAGACTAGCCCTTACACTTACAGAAGCAGCCCTATGTGGGTAAGCCCTAGGATAAATTGCCTAGGGAGGTTGTGGAACCTCCATTACTGGAGATTTTTGAGAGCAGATTAGACAAACACCTGTCAGGAATGGTCTAGATAATACTTAGTCCTGCCTTGAGTGCAGGGGACTGGACTAAATGACCTCTCGAGGTCCCTTCCAGTCCTATGATTCTATGTTCTAAGGCAAACAGAAATTGCTTGCTGTTGGCTTCCTCCCTGGGAATTTGATGCTGAAAAAGGGGCCTGGAAGAGACAGAGGTGAAGTCATAGCCCCATCCCTCCTTCTCAGTGGCCTGAAGAGCAGGGCTGGTAGAGCATGTGGAAACAATCCACTACAGCCCGGTGGATGGAACTCATTGTTTACTCCCCATATGTACAGAGCAGCACTGAGAGGTTGTGTTACCCAGAGGCATCTCCGGTCCAGTGTTCCCCCAGGGCCAGTGAAGTCTCACACTGTTTCTTATGCAGGGCAATTTCATAACTGCCCCCCCCACCCCAAAAATAAATGGAGCATAAACCTCAACAAAAAGCATCATCAAATACACAGTAGATGTGACTTTAGCCCTTTCTTTAAAAATGAAAAGTGGTTGACTAATTTCCAAGTGCGTTTCGTCCTTTTCTGCTGACACTGACAAGAAAGATGACAATTAGTTTCAGTTGTGGTAGTGGTTTCTGTGGGTAATGTGAGCACCTGTCCAGAAGGAGCTGAACTGAGAGAGACTTCCAGCTCACTTCACAAAGGCCCCTGATCAGCTGTCATCTGGTAGCTTTCAGACCAGCCAGGTCCAGATTCAAAGTGGTGGCCAAGAAGTGAAGGGCTCCATCTAGATCCCATTAATAAATTTCCCCAAGCTACCGAAACCCCCTGAGATGAGAAGCTCAATGTTAACCTTTTAAAAATGTACTGTTATAGGCTTATTAAGGAAGTGTTGACATTTTAAAAATTATTTACAGTGGTGACATGTTTTCTTATAATTGTTCAGTACCGGTGCTGAGCGACGATAATTTTATGAAATACAATGACTTACAGAAGAATTAAGTTACTATCTTGTGCTGTATATCTAAAATATTACACAGAGTGTAGCCAGTAAGTTTCATGAATAAGAATTACTTAATCGGTAGCTTCCCCCTTCCCCCACCTCTCTCTGTTATTTAACCAGACTCAGCTACAAGCTGGAGCTGAAGGTTTGGGGGAGGGGGAAGGGATAATGCAGTTAAAGCTAATTGTAATCAAGTTATTCCATAGCTGTAGTAATTATAAAGAAAGCTATTGTGTAGCAATAAAAGGGAAAGGGGCTTCTGAAATTGTCTCCAACCTTACTGATCCAAGGTTTATATATCCAGAATGCCCATGGAAAAGATCAGGGTAAGGTGGTTTGTACTGGCAAGAGGTCAAATAAGTTTTGCTCAGTATTCCTTCTCCCAGTCATGTCGTCCTTCATAAAAGAAGCCTGAACTTTATTTCTAGAATGCATGGTGTCTTTTTGTACAATATACATCTTTATGTAAGTGTTTTATGTAGAATGAATACACCAGATTAATCCCCCCACTGCCTAGCTCAAATATTTTCCAAGAGGGAAGGATCAATTCCCAGCTGCAGCAGAACTGTCCCACAAAAGCTCTGCAGTAGCCTCTGCAATCCTAGTGCTCTCTGATTTTCAGAGTGAGGACAGGAAGATCTGCACAGTGGAGGATTCTCTGGCCTCTCACTTACCCTGCTTTAAACACCCCCTGTGCAATGCCACACAGTGTGCCTCCAATGAACTGTGCTTCACACCTTGCAGGCAGGGCACACCCTCCTTTACACATCCCTTTTAATCCTTATCTTTCTCCCCCGCAACTAAACTGCACCAGTGCTGCTGCCAGCAGGCCCTTTGCACCTACCGAGTTGAGGGAAGGATTTGTCCCTGTATGTATATAAATTTCATTCAGTGCTTATGCTTAAATTTTGAAGTGGTAGTTGCTTGCCATTTTACTTAACACTTTTGTGTGCTTAGCAGCAGCAGTACCCCTCCCCCCAAAAGTATGTGACCTATTAAAATGAAAGATTGCCCATTCACGTAATTACAAGTAACAGGAAGCCTGTTGGTAGCCTTGTTTGTTAAATTCCATTGACCTCTCTTAAAAAAAAATTGCACAAAAAGTCATACTTATTAGTACATCTAGAGCTAAGGGTCCTGCTTTCTGCACATATGTTAGTCATTTACTAAGTTTTTTTCCCCTTCTTGCTAGAGCTGCAGTGAATTGATAGCCAAATATTCAAACTCAGCTTAAATCCCCTTTGGGCTGGCTTGAAAGAGTTTACTAATAACTAACTGCCATTCTCCTCTTAGGCTCAGGCTCTGGACCACCATGAGATTATAAAGGGCTTATTTCCGTTCTTTTGGTCATCACCTGCACTGATAAGTGCTATCTTAATGGCAGTGGACAATACTATCTGTGACTCACAGATGATGTCAAGTATCAGAGGGGTAGCTGTGTTAGTCTGAATCTGTAAAAAGCAACAGAGGGTCCTGTGGCACCTTTAAGACTAACAAAAGTATTGGGAGCATAAGCTTTCATGGGTAAGAACCTCACTTCTTCAGATGCAAGTAATGGAAATTTCCAGAGGCAGATGATGGGTGCTGAGTAGCATTCGAATATCTCATCAAGCCTCAGGAAGTGCCAATTGGCTTTGGAAGGATTAGCACATGGGAAAGATAGTGCGACCCCTGCTGGAGGAAATGCCATCAAAGGCAGAAGAGTGAAGTCATAGGTTAAATCATGGATTTAACCAACAGCTGCCACAAACCAGAGGGAAGGCAATGGGAAGCCAGCCTCAGCTCTGATGAGAGAAAGCATGACAGAACAGAGGCAAAGCATTGATCCATGTGTGGGGTTGCCATGAGATCTCCAGGTCAGAAGGTGCAACAATTTGTACTCCTTGCCGTTAAGGAGTACAGATAGCAGTTATGATGCTGCTATATCAAATCCTTTGGGAAGTACAGTGCCTGTTTGCACCAAGGAAAAGAATGACCTGAAACTTCGTAAACAAATCAGAGTAGGAACATGGACGGTGAGGAGTATGCATCAAGGGAATGTCAGCATTGTGACCAAAGAATTGATAGATGTGATGAAATAGTAGAGGTCATTTCATGATGATGGATGGATACACAGTGTACTACTCAGAATCCGAGAAAATGGGAGATATATTGGGTTGCTTTTATCTTATCCAAGGAGTTAACAAAGTGATTGCTTGGACATAACAAAATCAGCAATAGAATCATCACAATTCATCTTTGAGCAAAGCCAGTCAATATATTGATCTTACAGGTTAACTCATTTGACATCAGCTGATGACGATGCAATTGATGAGTTCTATGACCAGCTTGAAGAGACACTTATTAAAATACCAAGCAATACCCCTTGTAATTGGGGACCTGAATGCAAAAGTTGAAAATGTAACTCTCAAAGAAGTAATGAGAAACAATGGTTTAGATTTACAAAATGAGAGAGGAAGAAGTTTAGCTGCTCTAATTCTTCTGCTCTAATCAGCCGGGCATTACAAACACAGTTTTCATCCAACATCCTAGACAAAGAACCAAATCAACTATGCAATGATACAGCAACGTTGGAGATTGAGTATCCAATGGACAAAGACTTGTTTCTGAATGCAGACTGTCATTAACTCAAACAAAAAATTAAAACTTAAAAAGACAAGATATTTGGAAGGGCCACTGTTGCTAGATTTGTCCAGAATGGGTTTGAGGCATTGTTACAGGTGAAAGAGGAGAATAACCCAAATGAACTCTGGAAGCCTCCAAAGCATACATTGCAAAAAGTGAGCATACAAGGAACTGAGAAGACAGATCCAAAGGTAGATGAGACTACAGTGAATACATAAAAGCAAAATGCGCAAAACTTGAGAATTATGAAGGGAATAATAATAATAATAATAATATGTTTACAGTGGTCAGACTTCTTATCAAAAAGTTTTTCTCATGATCAAACAGAATAAAAGATCATAATGGTAAAGTTTTCAGTGACAATGATCATATCATATGCTGGTGGAGAGATTGCTGTGTCATACGTATGCCCCATTAGAGTCATCTTACAATGCTGGATGTCAGAGAAGAGTACAGATCCACAGCCATCAATCTTATGAGAGGAAGTGGTGCATTTTATTGTGAAAATGAAGCCTGAAGAAGCACTGGGATACATAAGAGTACAGCAGAATTATTAAAAGTGATTGGTGACCATGGTATTGATCTTATGTGGAAAATTTGCAAGCATGTATGGATGACTTTACAAAAGACAGGAGACAGGATATATCTTCCTGATGTCGCACATGAACAAAGTTCTGATCTCTACAATCCGGGATCACATGAAGAGATGACAGAAGCAGAGTGGAACGAGGCACACTTGATCAAATCATGAAGATCTGTCACATCACTGAAAAATGCAAGGAGGATAATCACCCATTGATCTGTTTCATTGACAACTCAACAGTGTTTGATACCATCCAACATGACTATTTTGGAGGATATTGGCCAACATGGAGATTCCAAAGCATCTCCTCAAACTCATCATTAGTCTTTATTGTCAACAGCTGACCATAGTGTGAACAGCATGTGATAGCAAGTGGTTTTCCACTGGGTATGGTGTGAGACAAGGGTCTATTCTGTCCCTGAACTTTTTCAACATATACACAGAATTTATTATGAGACTAGCCTTAGAAGGTTTTCACAATGTGGGTGGAGCTAGGATTTCCATTGGTGGACAGCTCTTAAATGACCTCAGATATGCTGATGACAAGATGCTCTTTCTACAACCACTGATGCAATGCAACAAATGTTGGAGTCTGTTCAAACACTTAGTGAAGAATATGGACTATCCCTGAATGAGGCAAAAATGAAATGTATGCACAGACACAGTTAACAAAAACCTGAGGCAAGTAGACATCATTATTAACAGTCAAGTTGTTGATGAATTCAATTATCTGGGATCATAGATATCAGATCAAGGAGGTTGTTCCAAAGAAATCAGAAGACTAGGAGTGGCTTAGCCACATCATTGCTGTGACTGCAAAGATAAACTGAAAAGAGACAGGTTAATGAAAGTCAGTGAAGCTACTCCATACAAATGACGTAAATGAGAGAACAACAGTATATATGTTTTATTAAATAATGTGCCTGATTCTGAGAAGCACAAACGGGCACATTTAGAAATTTAATAAATAAATAAATAAATAAATAAATAAGATTAAAGGTAAGTACATCAATCAAGTTTGGTCCTAGGTGGTTACCTAAGATAAAAAGGATGTTACTCCCTCAGCAGATGGTATTTCAAAGGGATATTTTTCCCCAAGTGAGCTACATCCAATTCAGTGAGCTCCCGACCCATGAATGTAATTCTTGGATACATAGGTACAGGCAATGGCCTTTCCAAGAATGACCTTGCACATGTATTGAAACACTTGATTTACTGTGCTGCTCTTGTAAGTCGTAATGGTTTCATGCTTGGAAACCCCAGCTGCATGAAGTTTCCTTTCCAGGAGTAATATATAATACTAAATTAATTGCCCCATTGGCTTGAAACACCATTGTGAACTTGGAATTGGGGAGGTTAGTCAGGCTGAAATGGAGGCACAACTATTCCATCTCTCTCTAGGAAATTGGCATTCATATCACATACAATGTTGTCTTTAAGTCAACTACAGCATCCTCCTGGGTGCTCGTTGCTAATGGATTCAGAAATACCATTGAGGTCTGGATTTAATACTTTCATATCCATCAAGTGCACTATTTTCTCAGCAGAAGTAGATATTTAAGATTTCTGGTGACGTTTGACATACCATCATTCATAATGGAGGGGTCTTACTTCTAGGGAATGGGCACATATTCTTGTGCAAAATTTGGCAGTGTCTTGTTCACAAATGGATAAACAGCTGCTATTTAAAAGTATAACCTTCAAAAAGCAAAAACCCAATGGCATCATGTGAGAGAAACTGTCTCAACAAAACTGCTGTTGTTTCTCTATATGCTGACTGTGCTTCTTACGACCTTATAGCATACCAGTCTGTTCCCTCTTTCCCCTTACAGCCAATAAACACACACACATATATATTGGAGTTAGGGTGTTTGCTTCAAGGCAAAACATTATGGTGAAAATTTTCAAACACGGGGAACCTAAATTAAAAACCTCATTAACTGGCCTGATTTTAAGAGGTGCTGAGCACCTCCAACAACTGTTAAATTCACTTGCGACTGTGGGTGTTTTGCTCCTTTGTTAATCAGGCCACTTATTTCAGTGTGCAATTATGGATTTAATTGCACCTGCATTTGTAATAAAGTGGTCTCTCTTTAGAGCAATGACTGAGAAACAGAAGAAAGAAAGACAAGGTAGGTACTTCACCTACTTTGTGTCTCTCATATCATGGACCAAGATGGCTACAATACTTCAAACAATCAGAAAAAAGGTACATGTGGGTTCCCACATTCACTGAGGTGTATGTGCGTGTTTGTGATAAAAACAGCATCCCTGCACTGAAATTATGACCAGTGAGAAATTGAGAATTAAATGGTATTGTGATCTTTTGAAATCTATCCAGGGTCAAATTGTTATCATGAGCCACTCATTTTGTGTGGCAAACTGATTTCCAGCATGAAATATAAGCATGCATGCATTTTATGTGATCAGATCAGACCGTGGGCACCCAACTGCACAATCTGAACACACAGATTTGCATGTATTTTGGGAACACAACTTGTGCATAGACACTTTGGTCAGTGCAATTAGTTGCGTGTATGGAAATGAGGATACAAACTGGAAACTGCCTTAAGGCTGACTGAAAATATGACCCACAGCACAGGTGAACAATACTGTTTTCAGAAATATATAACCCTATGGCAGAAACATTATAGAGCTTTCGGAGATTTGAGAGGATAAACAATGCATCAATGTTTATAATGGATAAATAGGGCCAGATACTTACGTGATGTAATAAATAGGGCCAGATACTTACGTGATGTAAGTTGGTTTAGCTCCACTGGCTTCAATAGAGCTAACATTAATTTAGAACACTATCTGAGCTAGAATTCATTTACACTAGCTGAGGATCTGGCCCTTACGTTTTAAAAGCTCCAAGAATGTTTTCAGAACATCCAGGGCCAGACTGCGCAACCCTTATTTACCTTGGTGAACACTTACACGAGTAGTCCCACTGACGTAAATAGTCTGTCTTGTGTGGGTGTTCAGCAGTGTGAATAAGAGCTGCACAATCTACCCTCTAGAATTTGTAGAAAAGTATGTTTTCGTTTTGAAAAGGCTTCTGAACTTCTGGAAATGCTGGGCTTGTGCTATCCCTGCTCAAATCATGTAAGACTGGAGATGGCTGGGTTCTCAGCCCCAAGCAGTCCTTTTAAATGTTATTGTGCCCGAACAAATTCTGACCATTTCTTTTTTCCTTTTGTTTTTTGCACTTATGCTCTGGGGAAATTCCTCCTATTTTTCTCTCTGAACTTCTGCCCATCAAATGAAAAGATAAAAGAAATTATTTGGGTTGGGGTACACAAGGGCCAATTTTTGGACCTATTCTGGTCAGGTAAATGTGCTGCTGCTGCTACCCTTTCCATTCTTAACCATTCTGTGACTTTCACTCCCTCTCAAGCCATCCCTGAGTAATTATTCTTTTTGCAGCTTTTCCTTTGGCTCCCTTGTCCCTTGGAAGACGGTGATGCAGCTTTTCAAGCACTGACACCCGTTCCACTGCACAGATAAGCTGCCAGAAAGTTGCTGGAGCAGCACCACCCTCCAGAGACTGGACACCTGACTGAGTTTTGAATGCTTTCTTACATCTGAAGAGCTATCCTGTGCCTCTGTGATATAGGCAGTGCCACTGAAGACTGCCTCTACACTGGGTCAGTTCTTGTTTGTAAATCGCTTTGCTTTGTTTGTCCTAGCAGGTGATATTAATTTTGTATTACCTCCAGATGAGTCTGAAGGGACAGAATAACTGAGGTAACAGTGAGACAAGGTGAGTGAGGACAAACTTCTGTTGGTGAAAGAGACATGCTTTGGCGCTTACACAGAGATCTTCAGTATCAGTTAAAAACGAATGCTGAGTATTTCCAGGATTGTAATGATCTAGTATAAGAGAATGACTGAACCTTTATATCTCACCTCTTCAAGCTCTTATTATTATACACAAATGATCCTACTTGAAAATTTAAATCACTTTCAGTCCTTTAAAAATAGAGACGGCCTCAACCAAATCCTCAGATCCGAACACCCAAACTTTAGGACCGTTCAGAATCCAAACCTGGATCCTATTCTGAATTTTGAGCTCTGCCGCATCTCTAATTAAAATAAACAAACAAACAACCCCCCATCACAATTCACTGTCAAACATTTTATGGATTGTTCCTCTAAATGTCTTAATCCTTCAATATTTTTTGATTTGTAAATGACACAAAACCTGCCATAGCAGTTCCCCTCATTTGCACATTTTAAAAGCTGCATTTCCCTTTCTCACAGGGGACTTAAACCTTACTCAGATAGGAAACTTAACTCAAAGACAACTAGAAAAACACCAGAGATATACAAATAGGACTAATTGGTGTTTGGCTTATAGCTACATGCTGGCAATGATTAAGCTAATTACAAGGCATACAGTGCTAAATTACTAGGTTTTTTATAAGTTTAGTGTAAGTGAGAAAGGCAGAGAGGTTCTGGTTCAAAGTCTGATTGTGCTAAAGAAGAATCCTGTTGAGATCACTTGCAGAGTTGTCAACATACATAGAGAAATTGAATTACAAAAATATTTGAGACTGAGAGAGACACTGATGTTGCCGTGCTCTGTTAAACAGTTGCTTTATTTCACCCCAGAGGTTGCTTCAGTGCTAAGCAAAGTGATTCATATATATTTGCCCAGCATGTGCCCTCTACAGTTCCAAACCCAAACTCATGGGAAAAACTAGGAAGCATTTGCCCAGTAAGAAACAATACCTCCCACATCACCCAGGTATGTAGGAATACGACCATTGCTACACCTCTTAAAGTGGTGCAGCGTATGCTGTCCTGGGTGGCCAGCCAACTCTTGTGGCCAGTGAAGAGAGGGGATGCTGCCCTGCCCCTTGCCACAGCTCTTTTGCTGTGGTTTGAATCTGGAAGTGCTGGCAGGAGCAGTCTCTGTGCACAGGAGACACCCAGGACCATGATACGCTAGTGAGAGAGACTTCTTCCACTTTCCCTTCTTTTATGCACTTCACAAGAGTCTGGAACAATATTACATAAGGGGAAGCCAAGCAAAAAAACATTAGGCACTTAGTGACAGCAAAGAGCTCTTTCTAGAGCTGGTTAGAAAATAAGGGTAAAAACTGCACCAAAATGTCTTTCTTCCACCCTTTTTGCTGATGCAGGTGTAACCCATGTGCCTAATAGGGAGATATCACTTTAATAGATCTATTGGAGCATGGGGATAGAAATGATGCACAATTCGCACAATTAGGCAGATGCACAATTCGCCCTCGACGCTCAGAAGTTTCTGGAATTGGGTGTGATGGTTTTGGACATGCTCAGTAGGTTCCCTGTAACTGGGCAGCTGCTTTACAAAAGGCCATGTGACCATGTGGGTTGGAAGAAGTAGAGCCACAGGAGCAGAAGACAGGCTGTTTTCCTTAACTCAAACATTTTGCAGCAGTTTTTTTTTTAAATCTATATACTTAAACTGAGTGGCTGGTTAGTTAGCTAGTGATTTCAGCAGAGTAGGAGGAAGAGTCTGCATGGATTCCAGTTGGAGGTTTCTACAAGCAAAAGGAAAGAAGATGTTGCAGTGCTTTTGACTGAGCAAACTGTATAGATTTTGTTAACCAAAGACTGTAACTGAGAGGTCGGTGAACTCAACTTTAGCATTTGGGAACTCTGAGTTACTTCTCACTGTGTTTCTGTGGGGACTGACTTCTTAAGATTTTAGAAAGTTATAAAATATTTAGTTCTGCTTCACTTCACAACCATTTCTTGGTTGGCTCTTGTTGTACCTAAATCAATTGGCCTGTCCATAGGTCAGCCCACCAATCTCATTGCCATTTGCAACAACAGCCAGAGCAGAACTAAGACACAAACTGTGCCACTCACTCACCCTCCCACACCTTCACCCTGGTCCCCTGCAGCAAACTGCAGAGTCTGGCAATAGTACAGCCAGGCATGCCAAGTCCTTGTATACAATGTCAGGTTAATTCTAATAACAGCTCCTACGTGAGTATGCCAGCCTTCATCACTACAGTGAATTGCTGTTCTTCCTCTCACTGAATGCAGTGTGTTCTGCCTGATTTCTGTTTGTTACACAAGAGCAATGTATGGGTATGAAAATTATCCCTTTTCAGCCTAATTCCAGACTTGTGCATTCATGGGGAGTGTTCAGCAGTGTGGGAGGCCAGCCTCAACAAATGGTCAAGTGTTCACAAACTGGGTCAGATCTTCCACATTTTTCATTTCCGCTGATCTACTTGAAAAATGTAGAATGCTATTTGGCATCACTGTCTCTTGGCACATTTACAAAATGTTAAACACAACAATATATAGTAAGTGTGAAATCCACAAAAGAAAGGACTAACTCAATAATTAAATGCAAAGAGCCTGTGAGAATATAAACAATTTGCACCATGCTTTGGAGATGGATGAATTTGGGTCCTTCTGGGCCAATAGAATGTGTGCATTTTAGAATTATGGGATTTCCACTGCAGATCACCTGGCAACACCAGCCAGAGTTTTGTGGACCAAGTTCACCCTAGCTACTGAAATCAGTGGAGTCACATCAAGGATTAAATTTGGCACTGAATCTAGAGGCTTTTAGCTCAAGTGTTTCAGCTGATCTCAGCTGCTATGACTGAACACAAGGAGAGAGGTGCCCCCCGCAGACTGGTGTTTTTCAATAATGCCATATTGAATTGCTCCTGGCAGTGAACAGGAAGCCAGAAAATCCTTTGGAGCACTTCCTTACCACTAAGGATGTGGGCCACCACATTCTACATGGGTTTCATGCAGAGAACATTGTAATAATTCAGTCTGCAGAGGCATGATCAACATCTTAATTGGCTGCAATTGTTGTGCCAGGCACAGATGTAAAAAAAAAAAGCCCACTTCTGATGATTGATGCCCCCTTGGAATTGAGGAGCAATTGGAGAAGTGATCCCAGATTGCAAGCTTCTTTGGCAGAGAATGGGCACACCCACTTAACAATTGGGTAGATATGAAACCTCCCATGTCCTTGGATTGCTTACTCTGGTCTAACAATATCACCACCATCTTATCTAGACTGAGATCCAACCAGCATGCCCTCATCTAAGCCCATCTCCAAACACTGTCCAGGTCTGATGGACATATTGCTATGAAGTCTGCATTTAAATACTATGCTGATGAAAGTAAGATGGTCTGGACACTACAGCCCAAACTATCTCACCTAATGATCTCACATACACAATGAAGATGAATACGACTGGTAAGTGAAAACTAACCCAAATATTCTACCATTGTTTATTATAGCTGATTCACAAATTGTGTTTTAATGGTATTTTCTTAACAACAAAGAGATCACTTTTAGAATGCTAGATTCTGAACATCTGTGTCTTAAAATCTGACCATTAGGGAGCTACAGCGTCTCTGTAGTTGCTGAGAAAACAATGACAACTCAAGCCAAAACTCAATTAAACTAAGGAGACTGTTCCATATCCTTGTTTTCTGGGAAGAGAACAGGTGTTTAATAATTTACATAAATTATGCAAAATCTAAAGCATTTACAGTAACTAAACACTTAGCAACAGACAAAGTAGTAATCTGGCTGATGATGTTCTGTAAGACGATGGTGGCTGCTAGCATGTATATAGTTGTGGGCCTATCAGGTTTTCCATTCTAGACTTATTTTTCAGGGATTCATAATTCAATGCTAAAACCCCCTCTGATTTCCATCTTGGCAGACAAGGATCCTAGTCTATGACTAGATTTTCTTTTTTATTAGGTTGTGGAAAAATGGCAGTTTTTTAAGTTATGCAAGTATAAAAATTGAATTATTCATTTCAGACGCTAGTTTATGGTGCTACAACTCAAGAACTGCTTTGTTTTTTTAAGGAGAAATTTTATAAGCCATTAGTCTGAAATTGAATTAGTGCATTTCAGAAAGCTGGAAAAAAACATTTAAAACCCCTGAATTGTTACCATTTTATAAGTATGTTTTCTCCATGTGTGCACTCATGTTTTCAACCAAACTTTCCTCGGGATTCAGGGCCTTGTTCTGCCGCCAATTATGTAAGATGTAGTTCACACTTTTGTGCATTTTACATGATAGGTGAATGATTTGGGTTTGTTATGCAATTTACATGAAAACTGTCGAATACCTTTCCACAAACCTTATACATTCTTAAAGAGCTTGGCAACTGAGGTGAGTGCTGGGGTGAATGGGTAAAGTTCCTAGGAAAGGATCAGCAGTCTGATCTGTGCATGTGAGATATTAAAAGCTAACCTGACCTTCCAAAGGAAACTACCAGTATGTGTACAGAAAACACTGACCTTTTCGCTCACTAAGCTTCCTTTGTACTATCCTATCAGGCGGCAGGATTCATCCCTGAGAAACTGACAAGAGTTTCCTTCCCTTTGCTTGCAAATCTCCCAAGATCCATAGAGGCTGGGCCTATCCCCATAGAAGGCACCCAATGCTTCTACACTGTTTCCTGAACTCTATGGTGACGTGCCTCTCTGCATGTCACTGTCCCAAAGCTCTCTCCAGGGTAGGAAGAATTCACTGTATGTCTACATTATATATGATAATACTAATCCATTTAGCATTACCTTATGTGGGGGATTTCCCAGGGGTGGGATGGTGTGGAAAGTTGTTGTTTACTCCAACCCTAGGACAGTCCCTTCCAAGTCAGGGACCCCAGGCCTCTGTTTAAAAAACAGACACACAAACAGACACAAACACAAAGCAGCTTCTGTAGAATCAACTGAAAGGGGATATTAATGGCACAGATCCAACACGATGCACTAGACTAGTTTCACTGGAGCAGAGTCACTCCACTTGTGGAACTGTAGGGATGATCGATATTTCAGTGTATTTAGATGCCTAAGTGGCTGTTTGCACATGTACACACAGCTACTCACACACAGGATCAGTATCACAGTAACTATATCCACAAATTAGACATAAAATTACATTAATGCTTTTGCATGAGGCTCAAGGTGCATGCTCTTGTGGAATTGCAGTCCTTCCAAATGAGCAATCCAAGATCAAGCCACAATTGTGCAATTGTAACTTTACTTATCCAGTAAGCTACTGGAGGAACTCTTTTATTTACAGAGCAACAAATGCCTTAAGATTTTACTGCCTGACAAATCTCAAAACTCGTTCTCCAAAATGAAACAAAGTTCAAATTACAACACTAAGAAGACAAATTTTCAAGTTCAAAGCTGATGCAGAACATGTTAGAGTCTAAGAGAATACCTTTACTTTTTCACCTTAACTATGAAGTATAAACCTTCACACAGCAATGAAGTGGAGGTTAAAAGAACAAAACTGTTTATAATACAAACATTTGATTGCAGTATGTGCCGGCATACCTCCAAGTATCTGAAGGACAGAGCACACAACCACCCAGGCACGTAAGGTGAAAGTTGACTGTACATTGGCAATTTTTTTTTGGGGGGGGGGGAAGGAGAGAGGGAAATAAAATGAGCATTTAATCAAATTGTTGCTTCAGCAGTTCTGCTTGAATTGTATTCTACCTACACTTGCCGAAGGCTGAACAAGCCAACAGAGAAGATTGCCATACCCATCAGGCCTGCCTCGTTAGGGCCACCTAAGGCAGAGTAAATGAAGAGCATTTATATTGACCTAAACAATCTTATTAGGGGCTGCAATAATGTTCATTAAGGAGAAATGTTTCTGCAAATATATGGAAATTTCCCCAAATACAATAGAATGTCTGTAGAATGATGGGAGCTGAGAAATGCAGAGCATTTCTGCAGGTCCTAATGGCAATCGAATAGAGATTTCCTTGATTCCCCGCAGCATATAGCTGACTTGGCAAATCCCTAATTGCAGGCCCTGCAGGCAAACTGTACTTTTCAGCTTCCTGTACTGGATATATATGTGCATAAAAAATTCAATGATTCCCCCAGGGTTCAGAAAAGGGTAAAGGTAAATGTCATCTGAATACCAAAGGCAGTAAAGAAATATCTAGTTGGGTCCAATAGCGTTCAACTCTCCAGAAGCTCCCAACCCCCAACAATATTGGTTTAATATAGCTTACATGTAATTCTCACTGTATCTTGAAATACACTATTGTGCAAACATTGTGTTATTGCATGGTATTCTCATGTACTACCAGGAATTGGTTCTGTAGTTCATCTGTAAACTTTGGTGACTCAGACCTTTCTCAGTGAAAAAGAGATTATTAGCAGGAGGAGCATCTGTATTATCTTAGCATTATGGGTATGTCTACACTACAGTTAGATACCAGCGGCTGGCCCATGCCAGCTGACTCGGGCTTGCAGGGCTCAGGCTATGGGGCTGTTAAATTGCCATGTAGATGTTCAGGCTTAGGCTGCATACTTCCAAGTATCTAAAGGACAGAGTGCACAACCAGCCAAGCTCCTAAAGTGAACATTAACATTGAATGTTCAGTGGTAATTCAGTGGCAGTTCATTCCCACCTCTCAGAGTCCTAAAGCCCAGGCTCCAGCCTTCGTCTGATCATCTACAACACAATTAAACAGACCTTAGCCCAAGCCCTGCGAGCCCAAGTCAGCTGGCACAGGCCAGCCGCAGGGTTTTTAATTGCAGTGTAGACATATCCTTTGTGTTTCTCTTTCCTTGGCCTTAATTTTCTAGGTATCAGTATATTTCTTCTAGTTTCATTCTCTTTTTCATGTTTGATTCTCTTCTTCACTCTCTCTTACTTATCCACCTCAATCACTTTCTCTCCAGTCACATGCTCTGTCTCTGCTGAGTGCAAATGGCCATAGCTCCATTGATTCTTATGGAACTTTGCCTTGAAGTAGGGAGGAAGTGCTTTGATATCTAGCAATTAAAAGGTTTATGAACATGCCAACTAGTATATGTGTGGACTATATGATGGTGTGGTGTGTTGTAAAGATTTTATCTACTTTAGTCACTAGTGGTGACAAAGGTGCGGTACAGGCTGTCCCAAATGAGTCTGTAAATCCTCTATACCTGAACATATCATGTATTCTGGCCAGAAGGACCCATTGTGATCATCTAATATGACTTCCTGTTTAACACAGGCCATAGAAGTTCCCCCAAATAATTCCTATAGCAGATCTTTAGAAAAAAATCCAATCTTGATTTGAAAATTGCCAGTGAGGGAAAATCCACCACAAGACTTGGCAAGCTATTCCAGTATTTAATTACCCTCGGTTAAAAAAATTACACTTTATTTCCAGTAGGAATTTATCTAGCTTCAACTTCCAGCCACTGTGTTATGTTATATCTTTCTTTGCAAGATTGAAGAGCCCATTATTAAATGTGTTCCCTGTGTAGGTACTTCTAGACTGTTATCAAGTCACCTTTTAACCTTCTCTTTGTTAAGCTAAATAGATTGAGCTTTTTGAGTCTGACATGTTTTCTAATCCTTCAACTGTTCTCAGAACCTTCTCCAATATTTCAACATCTTTCTTGAATTGTGGGCATCAGAACTGCACGCAGTATTCCAGTAGTGGTCAAATATGGAGGTTAAATAACCTCTCTACATTTGTTTGAGAGTCCCATATTTATGCATCCAAGGACAGTGGTGCTGGAACAATTTTCCTAGTCGGGGTGCCGAGAACCATTGAATCAACTGTAAACCCTGTATATAATGGAAAACACTTCAAGCCAGGTGGTACAGCAGCACCCCCAGCACCTCTAGTTCCAGCACCTATGTCCAAGGATCACATTAACTTTTGACCACAGTGTCATGCTGGGAGCTCATATTCATCTGATTATCCACCATGATCCCCAAATCTTTTTCAGAGTCACTGCTGCCCAGGATACAGTCATCTGTCTTGTAAGCATGGCCTACATTCTTTGTTCCTAGATGTACATTAACCTTTAGCCATATTAAAATGTATATTGTTTGTTTGTGACCAGCTCACTGTGATGTTGCACTCCATATGTTTTATGAAAATGTGCTTATGAACGTGAATATGAAATAACTGGAATATGCTTTATGCAAAAGATCTCTTGTAAGGTATTATTACAAATCTTATAATCTACTGAGTGTGTTCATCCTATTTATATGCATGTATCATTCTTGTATCTGAAGCTAGAAATATGAAGTATAACTCTGAGGACCTATTGTAATTATGCAAAGTGTGGACTATTAATGGTGGCTTAGAATCTTGATGGTTCCCATTGACTAGGACAATTGGTTGCGAATGGGTTTATTTACCTGCAAGCCTTCCTGTGTACGTGTAGGCCAGCACATGGGTAATGAAGAATGAGGTCTCACAGGACATGTGACCATGTCACATGATACTGGAATCCATCTTAAATCTGGTACTTTTAAATTTAGAAGAAGGGGTGGGGACCCAGAGAGACAAAAGATTCCTGCCTTGTGCCAAAGCTATAAACAGGGGTGGAACAGAACAAAGGGGGCTGCCAGTCATGAGAAAACCCCGATTTTCCACCTAAGATGTCTGCTGGAACTAACAAGGACTGTACCAGGGGAAAGGATTGGGCCCAGACTAGGAAGGAGTCTAGTCTATGAAAGAAGCTTATTGAAACATCTCTGAGGGTGAGATTTTAACCTGTAATCAGTTTCTTAATGTATTAGGCTTAGACTTGTGTGTTTTTGCTTTTTTTGCTTGGTGACTTACTTTGCTCTGTCTGTTATTACTTGAGACCACTTAAATCCTACTTTTTATACTTAATAAAATCAGCTTTGTTTAGTAATGAACCCAGAGTAAGTGATTAATACCTGAGGGAGCAAACAACTGTGCATAACTCTCTATCAGTGTTATAGAGGGAGGACAATTTATGAGTTTACCCTGTATAAGCTTTATACAGAGTAAAACGGATTTATTTGGGGTTTGGATCCCATTGAGAGCTGGGTGTCTGGGTGCTGGAGATAGGAAACCTGCTGAGCAGTTTTTAGTTAAAGTCCACAGATTTGGGGGCATGAACCAGACCTGGGTCTGTGTTGCAGCAGGCTAGCGTGTCTGGCTCAACAAGGCAGGGTTATGGAGTCCCAAGCTGGCAGGGAAAACCGGCTCAGAGGTAATCTCAGCACATCAGGTGACAGTCCCAAGGGGATCTCTGTGACTGAACCCGTCACACTCCCCAAACAATCCAAGTGGCTATGTATCAGTGATCTGTTCTCTTCATTATTTACCACTCACCCAATTTTTGTGTCATCTGCAAACTTTATCAGTGATTTTGTTTCCTTCCAGGTCAGAAATAAAAATGTGAAATAACATAGGGCCAAGAATATGGTTGATCCTGCAGGACCACTAGAAATATTCATCCCATGATAATGATTTCCCATTTACAATTATATTTGAATCCTATCAGTCAGCCAGCTTTTTATCCATTTAATGTGTGCTATGTTAATTTTATATCATTTTAGTTTTTAGATCAAAATGTCATGTGGTACTAAATCAAATGCCTTACAGAAGTCTAGATATATCACACCAACACTATTACCTTTGTCAACCAAACTTGTAATCTCAAAAAAAAAAATCAATTTAGTTTGGCAGGATCTATTTTCCACAAACCCAAATTGATTGCCATTAGCTATATTTCCCTCCTTTAATTCTTTATTAATTTAGCGGCTTCATTATCTTGCCTGGAATCAATGTCAGACTGAGAGGCCTATAATTATCCAGGTTATCCCATTTACCCTTGTTAAAATTTTTGCATTATAGAAAATATATTTTAGGATGATTGTAGTTTTTTTTTAACTGAAACCATTTTTCATTTCCCTTTGCTTGGGAGGCCAGCTACCTTAATTACAATGAGCCCACCTGCACAGGGTTCAGGGAGCCATAAAAGTATGGCATTAATCCATACTTTTCTAGGCATGAACAAGTCATAATATTAAAGCCTGTTATTTTGGAACATACCAGGGCTAGAAGCGAGTGCTGGAAATTTCCCCTTTTCAGCGGTATAAAGTTCCTACTTTATAGCTCTGTAGTTCATGAGACAATGAACTCTGAGGTCATGAGCTGCGACTTTTTCTATGTTTAGAAAACCTTTTCCTGATCTAGGACTGAGGGAGAGATTTTCAAAAGTGTAAATCGCATTTAGGTATCTAACTTTCATTGATTTTTCTTATTGTAAGTCAATGGGAGTTGAGCACGTAACTGCCATTTATGCTTCTGAAAATCTCCCGTTGAATCTTGTCCATCCTGAGCATTGGGCAGGTGCAAAATGGGGGTGAAGGAGGAAACAAATTCTCTAGCAGATTGTTTTTTTTTAAAAATTGGCTGCTGATTGAGGCTGGTTTTGGGGTTGGGGTGTGAGAATAAGGCAAGTAGAGAGGAATTAGTTGACAGTGTATTCTGCTCACACTGACAGTGCTTTTTAGTACCAGTGGGTGAAAGTGATTAAATTAAATAAGAAATGGTTAAAGTGAAAGTTAGTATGGTCCAGTGGACAGGACTCAGGACTCCTACTGTGTGACCTTGGACAAGTCACATCTCCTCTCTCAGCCCTTCTACCTTTTGTCTGTCTTGGTTATTTACCTGTTCCTAGCGGGGACTCTCGGGGTGTTGTACAGTGACAAGCAGAATGGGGCTTAAATCTTGGTTACATAACACATATTCAAATAAAAAATTGTAAGAACATTACTTGGGAACCACATTATTAATGCTTTGAAAAAATTTCACGCAATTTTTGTTGTGTTTTGTTTACTAATAAACTTCACTTTAAAGATCTCAGCTTCACCAGTCAAATCTTCTGGCCTCAATATGGAGGATCATAAACTTTAAAATTGCTTTGAAAACATATGAATAACTCTCTGTTCTTCCACACTGACTATACACCATACTGATCTATTCAGAAGAACAGTTGGCTGATGTACTAAACCAGTGTTTTTGGCCCACTGATGGCTATTATAGTTTGAGGAACGGCAGGATACATTAAGATTTCTTTTTACTTTTTGGCAAGCCACTGCACTCCATTCATTAAGGCCAACAACTCTCTTCAGCCAAAACTCAATTAACAATAATATATTCCCTTAAATCTAGATGTGCCTGTGATGGGGTGGACTAGGCCTTGTGATCCTGCCACACCCCACCCCAGAAAAGGACAGTGGAGAGGGTCCTCCACGCTGCCTCAAGTAATCAGAAAAAGAGGCTGCAGAGAGCAGGCAATCAGGTCTCAGCAGGCTTGTATGAAGGGAACTGCAGGGCCAGAATGAGTTCAACCTGCTGGCTGGGATTGGGGGAGCAAGAGGTGCTCTTGGCTGGCTGCAGGAGCTGAAAGGCTGGACAGAGCAGATCCTGGCGAGGACCAGGGGAGCAAGGAAGGGGTTCCTGACTGGCTGCTGGGACTAGACAAAGATAAGGGCCATTGGAAAGTGGACCAGTGAAATGCAGTAGTTAAAGGGATTGGTTGCTACTTATAGGGCCACTGGGCCATGGCCTGGATCCCCTCCTTTCAACAGCCATTGGGGCAGTGGCTATGCCCTGAGAGAAGGGAGCTTAGATAGGTCCAGGGAAGGGACTGTATTTGGAACTGTGTTATCCCAGAAGGGGGCTGAAGTGAGACTGACCCAGCTGAGGTCAGAGGACTAAAGGGCAGGGAGGAAGCCCAATGGGCACTGCTCCACCCCAGAACAGGAATCTTTGCATGTAAGCTGGCCAGCCAGGATACTGAGATAATTCTCAGTATAACCAACAGAGTTTCAGTCTGGAGAGGGCTACAGTGACATTGTGCCAATGGATGGCTACCGTGATTGGCCCTGTTGGATTGTTGAAGGACTGAGCCTGTGGAGGACTGCAGAACATTATTGAGGGCTTTGAGATAGGCCCAGTTGGACTGTATATCCTGGAAGGGGTTTGTTTTGCACATGGACTGTGTGTGACTCAGCCAGAGGATTGAGTTACCAAAGACCTACTTGATGAGTGCTGAGGCTGAAAGGGGGCTCTGTGAGAGGAAGTTGAGAAATAACTGCAGTCATGCACACACTCTATCAGGGGGCTCTCACAAGAGGTGAGTGCATCCCATACCATTTTGAAATACACAGGGATTGCTAGGTCTCCTGTCATCTACAAACATTTATTGCTGATCTACAAACTCATATCTGTGTGCGCTTAGGAAATAAAATGGAGTTACTTTTGCTCACACCTTAAGCATGTTTTTACCTAGATGCCAGGTAACCACATTCAAACACTGCAAAATAGCTCCCTGGAACCATCCAGTTTTAAAATATATTCTTCTTAACACAGGTACCTAATATACACTCAGTTTCAAATGCACATGTATTATGTCTCTTTTAGTGAATATATAAAACAATAACACATCATAAATAAGTCAAGAATTTACTATCATATGGACTACCATAGTGCAATTCTAGCTAGTCTACTCTTTTTTATTGTAGATAATTTAATATTTAGATAATTTAAATGCCCTTTAACAAAAAGAGTAAAACCATAAAAATTAAGTGTTTTCTCAGAAGGAAATGATAATTTTAGAAGAAAAGCTGAAGTTATGACAACATCAGGTCTTTTTAAGAGCTCATGACCATACTGCCTATTGGATACTATATTGAGCAGTCAGTCGTCTTTTATCGTTTCAGCTTGTGAAACATGGTTTGCATAATCAGGGGAACATCTATGAATTGCCAAGCTGCATGAAACCCAAGACCCATCTCATCCAATATCCTGTCTGACAGTGGCTAGTGCCTAATACTTTAGAGAAAGATGTCAGAATCTCACAGTAGGTAGATGTGGGACAAATCTGGTCTCCACATACAGTTCATCCTGATCCCTAATAGTCAAATATTGGCTTAAGCCCTAAAGCACAAGATTCAGTATCTCTTCCAAAATTGTTGTTAATTATGATAACCCTGATATTCTTGGTATCAATATAAATATCTTATCACATTATTTAAGACACTTTTCAAGGTGAACTATAGGAACGTTACATTGCATACTAGACACGAGGGATGTAAATACCATTTTAAAAGTTAACCATTTCAATGGTTAAAAATATGTTGTCTAAACTGTTAACAGTTTAAGTGGCTGGGGCCCAGCTGGCCGGTGTGGCCGGGCTGGGGCCGCTCCAGCTGGGCGCCACAGGTGGGCCCGCTCTGGCCGGGTGGCACTACTCTGGCTGTGTGTCGCCTGGGCCTGCTCTGGCCGCTGGGGTTAACGGTTAAGGCAGTTAACCGGTAAGACAATGCTTACAAGTTAACTGGTTAACCTTTTCCATTCCTACTAGACACTTACTTAAGAGTTATACTCATGACATTTCAAGCTGGGCTACTGTTGGATTCTTGCTCTTCTTCCCACTCTTTTTAGTACTGCTGCCTGTTTGAAGTCATGCAGGAACAGCAGGAATGGAAGCCTTCCTGCCCTCACCTCCAAAACCACAATCAGTTTTGTAAGCCCTGTACATTATCAGTTATTTTGTGGAACAGATGCTTTCAACCGAGTTGGGAAGACTTATTCAAACCAAAACCCAACCCTTTCTCCTTGTAAACCACGACTCTGTCATTCCAAATGTTTTATCTTCAAAATGCTATAGAAGACTCCTTTTTCAACATTATTTGAAGTACACATCTAGAATGTAGTAATGCACATTCAGTACAATTCATCCACTTTCCCTGAGAAGTATTTACTGTTACTTTAAGACAACTAGGCCTGAACCCATGAGTTCTTGCAATGTTGCTAATATATAGTAGATGTGCAAGGGGAGGTTATACATGAGAATAAATAAGATTAGATGTTGACCCACTCCTCTTCATTGAGTGGTAGTAAGTCTGATTATCTTTTCTCTGATGTCCAAATGCACATAGTAAAAAAGGGATGAGAATTAGCATGTTTAAAGAGACATGTGGAAGCATGATCATCATGTTACTGAGAGGCTTTATTCAGCTTTCTGCTTTTAGATTTGCCTCCTGTTGCTAGGCAGTAGTTTGTGAGCTCTGGAGCAGTGCTCATTAATGTCCTCCCTTATCCTGTCCTCTCTTATCCTGCTTATCCTTTTTAACCTTCTGTGCATACATGCACCATACAAGCTCACACCTTGCTGTATAACAGGGGTTCTCAAACTGGGGGTCGGGACCCTGAGGGGGTCATGAGGTTATTACATGGGGGGTCGCGAGCTGTCAACCTCCACCCCAAACCCCGCTTTGCCTCCAGCATTTATAATGGTGTTAAATATATTAAAATGTGTTTTTAATTTATAAGGGGGGGGGTCACACTCAGAGGCTTGCTATGTGAAAGTCACCAGTAAAAAAGTTTGAGAGCTACTGCTGTATAAAATATGCTTCTTGGTCACTACAAAAGATTTCTCTTTACATGCACAGTCATACCATAGATGGATTTACATGAATGTCTGTATATTCATTCTTTCATACTTCACAGCAATTGAGAGCAAAGGCCACATGAACTTTATGCATCAGCACACACTGCTAGCTCTAATTTTCTCCCTGCAGAACTATTTTCTATCAAATTTCACTTAAGCTGGAGAAATGATGTGAGCAGATGGTTGTAACTGCCCACTGCAATAGGGATATAGCATACAGACATAAGTGTATGCACCAATCAGTATACCATGATATTCCTGAAAATAACGTCAGATGCAATAAGGTGTCAAGATTATTTTACGATAGTTTTTGTAGCCTATCCAAGATTTCAGGCTATTATTTCAGTAGTGCTAAAGGCATCTGTAGGTCAGGACCCCACTGAGCTGGTTTCTGTACAGACACAGTAAATAACAGTCTCCACGTCCAGTAGCTTCCAGTCTAATCGAATTATAGAATATGCCAAGATTTTCAGGAGTGATTGGTGATTTGGGGTATCTCAAATTTTGGGTGCCCAATGTAAGACACGTTGACAGGGGTCTAAATTTCCAGAGGTGGGTGATGAGTTAAATCTGAAAAGTAAGGTCTTTTAAGGGGTTTCGAATTGGGCACACACAATCACTATTCATTTTTTTTAAATCTTGGCCATGAACTCCTATTTAGTTCATTTCTTTCTTTTGGGATTTTACATTGTAGAAATGTTAACTAAACCCAGAGTAGTCTGACAGACCACAAAGAAAACATAGTGTACAGTGTTTGCACAAAGTAAGTAAAACCCCCAGTTGTCTGGTCACCTTCTGTGCCTCCTCGTGGCAGGGCATGGTGATGCAGCCATTCTGCCTCTGTTTCCCCAATAGAGTTTCCAGATCACTCTGGTGCCTTATGGCTCAGCCCCCTGGCCAAGTCACTACAAAAATTCCATCAACCCTAACCCGTTACGGAGAAGCAGAAACTAAAGTTACAATTTCAAAACACATACAAAATAAAGAAGTATTTATCCCAGTTTAGTTTAGTTCTGAGCCCCTCTGAAGTTAATTGTCCTCCCAACCTCTGGAAGCCCTTGAGAAACTCAGGTAGTCCAATCTCATGGCTGCTTTTCTTTTATGGAGGCTCTGACTGAATGATGTCTCCCTTTCTCAGCACCTTCCAACAGGTTTGAAACTCACTATCTGTATAGCAGTCAGAGCTGATTGAACTGTGGTGAGCACACTAACCCTTTCCAACACTATGGGGTTTGCATATGCCATCACAGCCTCTCCAACTTAATTTAAATTCTCAATGGATGCCTACTACTAAACTTTTTTAAGACTCATTAAAGCTGTGTGTGTTTCTTGGAGACTATATTTTAATGCTTACTTTGGGAATCAGATAGCAAACATGCCCAGTATATACATCAACAAAAAGGAAGAAGTTATTCCAGTCCTTATGGGCAATGGTCAGAAAAGCAATGAGAAAAAAGCAGAATGACAAAGTTTAATATGCATCTTGTTATTTCCACTTGTTTTGGTCATCTGTTTCGCTGACACTCCTTTGAAGGGAGCATTGTGGTTTAAAGGCATCATAGAAGAAATGTGTTTTAAATGAGCGACTCAAAGGAAGAGTTGGAGACCTAATGGACCACATCAGAGAAGGAATTCCAAGTGTAGGTGCTAAGTGGGAAGGAATGAAGATAAGAATGGGAGAAGGAAATAAAGGGTATGTCTACACTACGAAATTAGTTCGAATTTATAGAAGCCGGTTTTATAGAAATCGGTTGTATACAGCCGATTGTGTGTGTCCCCACATAAAATGCTCTAGGTGCTCTAGTCGACGGACCGCATCCACAGTACGAGGCTAGCGTCGACTTCCGGAGCATTGCACTATGGGTAGCTATCCCACAGCTATCCCACAGTTCCCGCAGTCTCCGCCGCCCCTTGGAATTCTGGGTTGAGATCCCAATGCCCGGATGATGCAAAACAGTGTTGAGGGGGGTTCTGGGTACATGTCGTCATGCCCCTCCCCCCCCGTCACAGCAACGGCAGACAATAGATTCGCGCCTTTTTACCTGGGTTACCTGTGCAGACAACATACCACGGCAAGCATGGAGCCCGCTCAGCTCAGCTGAGCTCACCGTCACCATATGTCCTCTGGGTGCCGGCAGACGTGGGACTGCATTGCTACACAGCAGCAGCTGCTAACTGCCTTTTGGCGGTAGACGGTGCAGTAGACTGGTAGCCTTCATCGGCGATCTGGGTGCTGGCAGCCGTGGGGCTTGCCTTTTGGCAGTAGATGGTGTATTACGACTGTTAACCGTCCTATTACAAGTTGGGTCATCGCACATTAGCAGAGTCTTCCCCGAGCAGCCGATCGTGCAATAGGCCTGAAGACCATCGTCATACACTAACTGCCAAGCGCCCAGTATTTGCTGCCAAGCACCTAGAAAGATGCCGAGGGCTATCAGTCACGCTGCACCGTCGTCTTAAGATGTAAAAAATAGATTTGCTCTGTATTCATTTGCTTCCCCCACCCTCCGTCAAATCAACGGCCTGCTAAACCCAGGGTTTTCAGTTTAATCTTTGGGGGGACCATTCTGTGTGACTGTTGTTTGTGTTTCTCCCTGATGCACAGCCACCGTTCTTGATTTTAATTCCCTGTACCTGTACGCCATGTCGTCACTCGGCCCGCCCTCCCTCCTTCCCCTAGTCCGTCAGATACTACTTTTGCGCCTTTTCTTTGAATTCTGGGTTGAGATCCCAATGCCCGGATGATGCAAAACAGTGTCGCGGGTGGTTCTGGGCACATGTCGTCAGGCCCCTCCCCCCTCGTCACAGCAACGGCAGACAATAGATTCGCGCCTTTTTACCTGGGTTACCTGTGCAGACAACATACCACGGCAAGCATGGAGCCCGCTCAGCTCAGCTGAGCTCACCGTCACCATATGTCCTCTGGGTGCCGGCAGACGTGGGACTGCATAGCTACACAGCAGCAGCTGCTAACTGCCTTTTGGTGGTAGACGGTGTAGCATGAGTGATAGCCGTGGGGCTGGCAGCCGTAGGGCTGCATTGCACCAGCCCCTTGCCCTTTGGTAGGCGATGGTATATTATGACTGGTACCCATCGTCGTCGTACTGGAGTGGCTGTCAATCATGGCCACCTGGGCAGACATGCTACTGTTTCGATGATGATGGCTACCAGTCGTAGTATACTATTTTCTGCCAATTGCCCAGTATTGTCTCTTAAGCACCCAGAAGAGGCCGAGGGCGATGCTGGGTGCTGGCGGACGTGGGGCTGGCAGACGTGGGGCTGCATTGCTACACAGCAGCAGCCCCTTGCAGATGATGGTATATTATGATTGGTATCCATCATCATCATACTGGAGAGGCTATCACTCATGCTGCACCATCGGCTGCCAGCTTAAGATGTAAAAATTAGATTTGTTCTGTATTCATTTGCTTCCCCTTCCTCCGTGTAATCAACGGCCTGCTAAGCCCAGGGTTTTCAGTTTAATCTTTGGGGGGACCATTCTGTGTGACAGTTGTTTGTGTTTCTCCCTGATGCACAGCCACCTTTCTTGATTTTAATTCCCTGTTCCTGTACCTGTACGCCATGTCATCACTCGGCCCTCCCTCCCTCCCGCCCTCCCTCCTTCTCCTGGTCCATCAGATACTACTTTCGCGCCTTTTTTCTGACCAGGCGCCATAGCTAGCACTGGGATCATGGAGCCCGCTCAGATCACCGTGGCAATTATGAGCACTATGAACACCACGCGCATTGTCCTGGAGTATATGCAGAGCCAGGACATGCCAAGGCGAAACCCGGACCAGCCGAGGAGGCGATTGCAGCGCGGCGAAGAGAGTGATGAGGAAATTGACATGGACATAGACCTCTCACAAGGCACAGGCCCCAGCAATGTGGAAATCATGGTGTCACTGGGGCAGGTTCATGCCGTGGAACGCCGATTCTGGGCCCGGGAAACAAGCACAGACTGGTGGGACCGCATCGTGCTGCAGGTATGGGACGATTCCCAGTGGCTGCGAAACTTTCGCATGCGTAAGGGCACTTTCATGGAACTTTGTGACTTGCTTTCCCCTGCCCTGAAACGCCAGGATACCAAGATGAGAGCAGCCCTCACAGTTGAGAAGCGAGTGGCGATAGCCCTGTGGAAGCTTGCAACGCCAGACAGCTACCGGTCAGTCGGGAATCAATTTGGAGTGGGCAAATCTACGGTGGGGGCTGCTGTGATCCAATTTGCCAGGGCAATGAAAGACCTGGTGATATCAAGGGTAGTGACTCTGGGCAACGTGCAGTCAATAGTGGATGGTTTTGCTGAAATGGGATTCCCAAACTGTGGCGGGGCCATAGACGGAACCCATATCCCTATCTTGTCACCGGAGCACCAAGCCACCGACTACGTAAACTGCAAGGGGTACTTTTCAATGCTGCTGCAAGCCCTGGTGGATTACAAGGGACGTTTCACCAACATCAACGTGGGATGGCCGGGAAAGGTACATGATGCTCGCGTCTTCAGGAACTCTGCTCTGTTTCAAAAGCTGGAGGAAGGGACTTTCTTCCCGGACCAGAAAGTAACCGTTGGGGATGTTGAAATGCCTATCGTGATCCTTGGGGACCCAGCCTACCCCTTAATGCCATGGCTCATGAAGCCGTACACAGGCAGCCTGGACAGGAGTCAGGACCTGTTCAACTACAGGCTGAGCAAGTGCCGAATGGTGGTGGAATGTGCATTTGGACGTTTAAAAGTGCGCTGGCGCAGCTTACTGACTCGCTCAGACCTCAGCGAAAAGAATATCCCCATTGTTATTGCTGCTTGCTGTGCGCTCCACAATATCTGTGAGAGTAAGGGGGAGACCTTTATGGCGGGGTGGGAGGTTAAGGCAACTCGCCTGGCCGCTGATTATGTGCAGCCAGACACCAGGGCGGTTAGAGGAGCACAGCAGGGCGCGGTGCGCATCAGAGAAGCTTTGAAAACGAGTTTTGTGACTGGCCAGGCTACTGTGTGAAACTTCTGTTTGTTTCTCCTTGATGAACCCTCCAAACCCCCCCCCCCCGACCCGGTTCACTCTACTTCCCTGTAAACCAACCAGCCCACCCCACCCTCCCCTCCCGCTTGCAGAGGCAATAAAGTCATTGTTTTTTCACATTCATGCATTCTTTATTAGTTCCTCACAGAAGTAGGGGGATAATTGCCAAGGTAGCCTGGGATGGGTGGGGGAGGAGGGATGGAAAAGGACACACTGCATTTTAAAACTTTAACTCTTATTGAAGGCCAGCCTTCTGATGCTTGGGCGATCATCTGGGGTGGAGTGACTGGGTGGACGGAGGCCCCCCCACCGTGTTCTTGGGCGTCTTGGTGAGGAGGCTATGGAACTTGGGGAGGAGGGTTGTTGGTTACACAGGGGCTGTAGCGGCGGTCTCTGCTCCTGCTGCCTTTCCTGCAGCTCAACCATACGCTCGAGCATATCAGTTTGATGCTCCAGCAGACGGAGCATTGACTCTTGCCGTCTGTCTGCAAGCTGACGCCACCTATCGTCTTCAGCCCGCTACTTGCTCTTTTCATCCCGCCATTCATCCCGCCACCTCTCCTCTCGTTCATATTGTGCTTTTCTCATCTCTGACATTGACTGCCTCCACGCATTCTGCTGTGCTCTATCAGCGTGGGAGGACATCTGCAGCTCCATGAACATATCGTCCCTCGTCCTACGTTTTCTCTTTCTAATGTTCACTAGCCTCTGCGAAGGAGAAACATTTGCAGCTGGTGGAGGAGAAGGGAGAGGTGGTTAAAAAGACACATTTTAGAGAACAATGGGTACACTCTTTCATTACAAGGTCGCATATTTCGGCTTGCAGGCAGCCATGGTAGGCCACAGTGTTTTGGCTTTTTTAACCTTCTTAACATGCGGGAAAGGTTGCAAACAGCAGCGCATTTCCCATATCAAGGATGAATTGAGTTGTCCATTTAAAATGGGTTTTCAATGTAAAAGGAGGGGCTGCGGTTTCCCGGTTAACATGCGGCACAAACACAAGTAAACCACCCCACACACACACACGATTCTCTGGGATGATCACTTCACCCCTCCCCTCCACCGTGTGGTTAACAGCGGGGAACATTTCTGTTCAGAAGAGCAGGAACGGGCGCCTCTGAATGTCCCCTTAATAAAATCACCCCATTTCAACCAGGTGACCGTGAATGATATCACTCTCCTGAGGATAACAAAGAGAGATAAGGAATGGATATTGTCTGCATGCCAGCAAACACCAGGACCATATGCTGCCATGCTTTGTTATGCAATGATTCCAGACTACGTGCTACTGGCCTGGCGTGGTAAGTGTCCTACCATGGCGGACGGGATAAGGCAGCCCTCCCCAGAAACCTTTTGCAAACGCTTTGGGAGTACATAAAGGAGAGCTTTCTGGAGATGTCCCTGGAGGATTTCCGCTCCATCCCCATACACGTTAACAGACTTTTCCAGTAGATGTACTGGCCGCGATTGCCAGGGCAAATTAATCATTAAACACGCTTGCTTTTTTGTGTGTAATGTTTACAAATATTTACAAAGGTACACTCACCAGAGGTCTCCTGTGTGCCCTGAGGGTCTTGGGTGAGTTCGGGGGTTACTGGTTCCAGGTCCAGGGTCACAAACATATCCTGGCTGTTGGGGAAACCGGTTTCTCCGCTTCCTTGCTGCTGTGAGCTACCTACAGTACGTCCATCCTCATCTTCCTCGTTCCCCGAACCATCTTCCCTGTGTTTTTCTCCAGTGAGAGAGTCATAGCACACGGTTGAGGTAGTGGTGGCTGCACCCCCTAGGATCGCATGCAGCTCCGCGTAGTAGCGGCAAGTTTGCGGCTCTGACCCGGACCTTCCGTTTGCTTCTCTGGCTTTGTGGTAAGCTTGCCGTAGCTCCTTAATTTTCACGCGGCACTGCTGTGTGTCCCTGTTATGGCCTCGGTCCTTCATGGCCTTGGAGATCTTTTCTAATACTTTTCCATTTCTTTTACTGCTACGGAGTTCAGCTATCACTGCTTCATCTCCCCATATGGCGAGCAGATCCCGTACCTCCCGTTCGGTCCATGCTGGAGCTCTTTTGCGATCCTGGGACTCCATCACGGTTACCTGTGCTGATGAGCTCTGCATGGTCACCTGTGCTCTCCACGCTGAGCAAACAGGAAATGAAATTCAAACATTCGCGGGTCTTTTCCTGTCTACCTGGTCAGTGCATCTGAGTTGAGAGTGCTGTCCAGAGCGGTCACAATGAAGCACTGTGGGATAGCTCCCGGAGGCCAATAACGTCGAATTCTGTCCACACTACCCCAATTCCGACCCGCAAAGGCCGGTTTTATCGCTAATCCCCTCGTCGGAGGTGGTGTAAAGAAACCGGTTTAAAGGACCCTTTAAGTCGAAAGAAAGGGCTTCGTCGTGTGGACGTGTCCAGGCTTAATTCGATTTAACGCTGCTAAAGTCGACCTAAACCCGTAGTGTAGACCAGGCCAAAGGATGTTTCATAGTGTGACTATAGATACCTAAACTGTCAATTTCAGGTCTGCATCCTAACTTTCCTAAACGCTGAGATTCAGATCCAAAGATTTGTTTCTGAACCACCTCAACTATTATTTCAAAAGATACAGACATATAATTCTGGCAGCAGAAGCAACCACTGTAGTTATGGTTGAAATATAATTTCTGTTATAGCTTCCCTTATTCAGATATCCCCAGCTGTCTCAATAATTCTTTTTGGACCTCCGCATTTTATTCATGGTTTTGCCAACATTTTTTGGCCATTTTCAGTAAAATCCATTTAACCATTCTTGAGCTCTGAAAGTGTTTTAAAAATTGCATTCATGCCATTAAGTCCCCCACAGCCAGAAATTTTGTGCATGCATAACTAATTTTCTTCAAACACCTCTCAATACAAATTAGTCAAGCCAGGTTTGACCCATGTATGCACTGTGCTGTTACCTACTAGGCCAATGTTATAGATCTTAAGAACATAAGAATGCCATACTGGATCAGACCAATGGTCCATCTAGTTCAGGATCCTGATGTCCAACAGTGATCAATGCCAGGTACTTCAAAGGGAATGAACAGAACAGGGCAATCATCAGGTGATCTATCCCCTCACATCCAGTCCCATCATGTGGCATTCGGATACCCAAAGCATGGGATTGCATCCCTGACCATCTTGTCTAATAGCCATTGATGGACCTATCCTCCATTGTCTTATAATTTTTTTTAATCCAGTTATAGCTTTGGCCTTCACAACATCCTCTGACAATGAGTTCCACAGGATGACTGTGCATTGTGATAGTACTTCCTTTTGTTTGATTTAAATTGGCTGCCTATTAATTTCATTGGGTGACCCCCTGGTTCTTTTAATATCTGAAGGGGTAAAAAACACTTCCTTATTCCCTTTCTCCATACCATTCATGATTTTATAGCTTCTATCACATCACCCCTTAATTGTATCTTTTCCACTCGAATAGTCCCAGTCTGTTTAATCTCTCCTCATACAGAAGTTCCATACCTTTAATCATTTTTCTTGCCTTTTGCTGTACATCTTCCATTTCTAATATCTTTTTAAGATAGGGTGACCAGAACTGCATGCAGTATTCGAGGTGAGGGTATACCATAGACTTATATAGTGACATTATGGTATTTTCTGTCTTATCTATCCCTTTCCTAATAGTTCCTAACATTCTGTTAGTTTTTATGACTGCCGTTGCACATTGAGTGGATGTTTTCAGAGAATTATCCACAATGATTCCAAGATATCTTTCTTGAGGGGTAACAGTTAAGTTAGACCATCATCATTTTGTATATATAATTGGGATTATGTTTTCCAAAATGTTTTACTTTGTATTTATCAACATTGAATTTCATGTGCCATTTTGTTGCCCAGGCACCCACTATCATGAGATCCCTTTGTAACTTTTCACAGTCTGCTTTGGACTTAACTACCTTGAGCAATTTTGTATTGTCTGCAAACTTTGTCACCTCACTGTTTACCCCTTTTCCCCAATCATTTATGTATGTTTACCACCACTGGTCCCAGTACAGGTCCCGCGGGGACAAGGCTATTTACCTCTCTCCATTCTGACTATTTATTCGTACCCTTTGTTCCCTGTCTTTTAACCAGTTACTGATCCATGAGAGGACCTTCCCTCTTATCCCATGACTGCTTACTTTGCTTAAGAGCCTGTGGTGAGCGACCTTGTCAAAGGCTTTCAGAAAAAGTCCAAGTACACTATATCTACTGGATCACCTTTGTCTACTTGTCTACCTTCAAAGAATTCTAATAGATTGGTGAGGCATGATTTCCCTGTACAAAAGCCATGGTGACTCTTCCACAACAAATTGTGTTCATTTGTGTGTCTGATAATTTTGTTCTTTACTACAGTTTCAACCAATTTGCCTGGTACTGAAGTTAGTCTTACCAACCTTTAATTGCCAAGATCACCTCTGTAGCCTTTAAAAAAAATGATGTTACATTAGCTACCCATCCAGTCATCTGATACAGAGTGATAAGCTACATTCCACAGTTTGTAGTTCTGCAATTTGAGTTCCTTCAGAACTCTTGGGTGAATACCATCTGGTCCTGGTGACTTATTACTGTTTAATTTATCAATTTGAACCAAAATCTCCTCTATTGACACTTCAATCTGGGACAGTTCCTCAGATTTGTCACCTAAAAAGAATGGCTCAAGTGATGGTATCTCCCTTAATCATCTGCAGTGAAAACTGATGCAAAGAATTCATTTAGCTTCCCGCAATGGCTTTGTCTTCCTTGAGTACTCCTTTAGAATCTCACTCATCCAGTGGCCTCATTGATTGGTTGGCAGGCTTCCTGCTTCTACTTTTTTTGGTTAGTTTTTGTGCCTATTGCTAGTTGCTCTTCAAATTCTTTTGTGGTCTACCTCAATTATACTTTTAGACTTGACTTGCCAAACTTTATGCTCCTTTCTATTTTCCTCGGAAGCAAAAAGACATCCTTTAAAAATAAGAAGGCAAATCCTACTAACTACTTTTTAGTCTGCTGTTTAGCCATGGTGGCTTTTTTTGGTACTCTTACTATTTCTTTTAATTTGTGGATATATGTTTAATTTGAGCCTCTAATGGTGTTTTTATTCATATTAGTTCATATTTTAAGATTAAGCACAATGGTTCAAACTTGAAGCCCATTGGGCATAAACATCCATGTTTGTATTTGTCAGAGTTTACATTGTTTGGGTTGATGGAAAAATGTTGCTATTATTTTTAATGCTCCAAGATGGCAGTGCTGGCTGATGTTCTTTTTTAACCATTACAGAATATAGTGCACATGTGCATTATAGACTATAAATATATATTTTATCAAAAAACAGCTTTAATACAATGCTAAGTTTAGGAAATCAAGAACTCCAAAAATCATGAAATGCGAAGTTCACTTTTAAGATGGCTCTAAATGTTTGCTTAAAGATATTGACACTTGGAAATCCTGGCAACCAATCAAGCTGAATGGAGAAACAGTCATAAAAGGAATTCAAGGCTATCAGACCTGAGAAGCATAGATGGAGAAGACTCACCTTGTTATTAGTCCAGGAAACTTAGTATCCTCTTTTCTTTTTTCCATTACCTTTGCACAATATTTTTTTCATTAGCTGGTGTTTGAATTTGCTTGAAACAAATTTTAGATTTGTTTTTTGATAGTTACATTTTCAAAAATATCTTAGGCTCAGGATGGAATAAATTGGCACAAATCCACTGGGGCTAATGAAGCTACATTGATTTATACCAGGCAAGATTCTGGATCTTTGTCTTTAATATCACTTTTGAAAGACCTCTTAAGAAGCAAACAATAGTTGTTTTCTCATTACAGCATTGTAGTACCATTGTTATAGTTATGGTTGAGAAAGGACTTCCCTTATTTTTCAGCTGCCTCTAACTTTCTGAAGCAATATTTTTTGAGCTGAAATTTCTCATGCTTGTTCTTAATCTCAGAGGTAAATGTTTTGGAAAGTTTTATAAAATTACTTTTCGCTGTTTTTTATTAAATATCTAAGCATGAAAAATTGGCCAGTTTCACCAGTTATTATATTTGTTATTTATATCATAAGCTCTTCTGGACAGGGATTTGGTTTTATGTTACATGTATTTTACTGCTGCAAAATGCAGCCTACAGTTTGACACTTTATAAATAAAGTTTAATTTTTCAAAAGCCTTTTAATGATTAATAACTCAGTGGCTATTGTTTTAAACTTCATATTTGTCTTGGCCTAGTGGCTTTCATAAATACTAAGACAATTTACAAAATCCACTGTTTGAGAATAGTGGCCCAATAAGATTCTCAGTTGCACACGAAGAGCACACGATGACACTTAGGAAGGTGGGGTGAAGATGGCCTTTGAGCTCCAATCCTGGCCCAGCCATTTGCCATTCCAGTCCCTGGGATTAAGTCTGTTCTAATTCCTACCAGCTACCACCCGTCCCCAGTGGCAGTCAGGGATTGATGGGGGTGAGGGGCACCCTAGCAACCTATCACCTTCCCAGCCTCTCTGTGTCAGGTTGGGGTTGAAGCAGGAGAAAAGATGGCGTTACATCCCCAGAAGCTGTTGCTCCACTGCAGTGATTCTATATTGACATGAGGGCTGGATTAAAGCTCTTCAGATGGTGTAAAATGGCATACAAATCAATGGGGCTATGTTGCGCCATCTGGAATCTGGCCTTGTACATATCCATTTAAATATTGAATTCTTTCCATTCTATTCAGTGTGCTGAAGCTGCACTGTCTCATGGTGTTCTCTCCTACTGCAACCATGCCAAGAAAGGCAGCAGTGGTAGAGTGAGACTCCTCTGTGATTTCTGCAGTTTCCAATCCCTCCTTGCTACTTCTCCCATTTCTCCCTTCATATAGTTGTTACCACCCCAGCTCCTTCGCCATTACCTTCCTCTCTGACACACTCCTGGCTTCCCCATTTCTATTCTTCACAGTCACTGGGCTTCATGATTTCAGCTTTCATGTTGATGTCCCCTC
Organism: Malaclemys terrapin pileata; assembly: GCF_027887155.1. Lineage (NCBI taxonomy): Eukaryota > Metazoa > Chordata > Testudines > Emydidae > Malaclemys > Malaclemys terrapin. The sequence goes on from NC_071512.1 coordinate 83,978,984, forward strand.
TAACTTCTCCTCTCCTCACCTTCACCTCTTCATTTGACTTTCAACGCAGGATCAACAATCAGTCACCAGATCAACCACTCACTAGACACTTATGAATTCACTTTCTTCAACCATCACTTCTCCTTTGGCATTGCTCGCTTCCCCCACAGCTCTCCATCCTCACTGACCTGCAATAGTCCTGACTTTTCCATCACTGAGTCCCTTCCGCTCTGCTTTCTCCTTACTCACTTTCACTGACAAAGAACTCAAGACCCTCCACACCACTTTTTGCCCTCATCTCTTTTGACGTCATTCCCTGCCTTCTGTGCTTTGCTAACTATGCCCATCTTGCTGCCCGTTTATATAATTCTTCTTCTTCACTCTCCAGGCCTGGTCTACCATTCTCATGATTATACACCAGACCACAACCCTCTCCTCATTCAAAATGCTCCTCAAGGCTTACTTCTGTTGTGATGCCTATGAGAAATTAGCCAGTTAATAACTGCTAGGTAGGAGAGAGACAGCGATAGTTTCTGCACATAGAAAGAAAGTGGGAGGGAGGAACTAACAATATGTATGCCACTCGTCACCCTGATTGCTCATTTTGTATTCCTTTTCTTCACCCCCCTCAGTTGTTAGTTTGTCTTTCACCCTGTAAATTCTTCAGCTCAGAGACAGTGTCTTCTAATATGTTTGAAAAACACACTTCATATCACAGTAACACCACAATATGCTAAGTAAAGTCCTTGTATTTATCCCCTTGGAGCTCATCCTATGAGATGCTGACCAGCCCCTTCAACTCTCATTGGCATGTCTGAAGAGAACGAATGTTGCGGCACTCAGGGATTCACAAGATTGGGCCATTATGCAATGTTTTATTTGGATGCTTTGTATCAACAACAGTAAAAAGAACTCTGTGCGTATACCTATATATTCATATATCCTCATTATTAGCTTCCATTTCAGAATATTCTACACAATATGAGATTGCTTGGGATCCAATTATTTTAACTATTATGTTCATTTTTGTTACTCCCCCATCCGCTAACAACACACACAAGATTTTAGTCTCAAGGAGAAGTGTCACACTCAGGATGGAGGATACATATTTTTATGAAGTGTGGACCTCTGTTTGTGTGACACTGTTCCACAAGGGTTACATCCATCTTTATTAACTGTGAAGGCTAGTTCAGCAGTAATATTTTCACAGCATTATGAGTCATCCATTGGAACCAGCAACTGAGATTTTCCAGTGTTAAATATTTAGTGCCTACAAGGTACTGAACTTTCCCCTATGCATATATGTTCAAGGAAAAATATGTCAAAGTCTTTGTTAATAAATACATCCTTTACCAACATTCTGACTTCAGCAGACTGGGTTACTGGTGACTACTTCTTCTCACTAATATTCTATATCACCAATCGGGACTCCTTAGTTAAGCAGCTGATTATAATTGCAGGACTAACTTTTAATAGATGCTTGTGAAGTTTTTTTGTGATGATTTTAAGTTAAGAAGATTTTGGTAGTGTTTCAAAAGTGCAGAGTATATAGGTCTGAAATGACATGACCCCTTTCCAAATGTAAATAACTCAGTTTTTATAATGATTACAGGGATATCTTAGATGAGCCAATAAAAATAAAAAATCAAAACAAAGTCACTGCAATCTCACTTCACTTTTTAGGATGCTCTTTGACTTGTGGTTATCTAGGCACCAGTGTTTCCATGACTGGATTTTTGAAATAAGTTTACATCTGGAGTCTGGAAACCGGGCCTTTGTTTCCACTTTATGTATTCTCCCATTATTCCTGCACTTATGTTGCTGACCTTCCACCACTCATTTGCTATGTCCAGCTTTTTAATAGCAAGAGAACTATAACTGCACTGTTTTCTGATTACCTGCAACTGAGATCATTGCTGGTACCTAATAAATCCTCTTTCTCGTTGCCAGTATTTCATGGCTGTGTGATGACTTAGTAAATGTTAGTCAAAACATATAAAGGGTAAAAATGTACAGACCTTTCACCAAGGTTCACTACAAGGGAGGCCTTTGGCTGCTCACTGCTCCATGATGTTATGCAGTTAAGTGTCATTCTGTTTGTGCTGTTATTGAGAAGCAAAGATACACAGAAAAATGAAACAGAATATGTATGAAGGAATTGAGAGCGAAGAGGGCTCAATAACCCCTGATATGGGGGATTACCTGGCTAGGCATTGAAGGACGCATTAGGGCAAGAAAATTTGGAGAAAGATAAGGACATCAGGGTGAGATGGGATGGAAGAGATGGACCTAAATAAGTCATCTAGCTAAACACAGATGCACTTTGAGGCTTCTCCAAAAAGAACCTCAAAGTCTTATGGGGGTCTCTCATTAACTGTTAAAAATGCAACATGCTGCCTGGATGGGCTTTTTCGACGAAGCATAAACAGATTGTTTAGCAAACACATAATAATGAAAATGCAATTGTAAGTAAGTGCAATACCATACGATTTAATCCAACATAATGGAATGCATTTCAGCCACTTTTGAAACCACTAATCATAAGTGCAGAGGTATGCATGCACAACACTTTTAATGAACACTTCTGCAGCAGACTTTATTCCCCCTAGATCAAACAGAAAGATGTACAGCTCAGGAGTCAGACATGCAAGTCAAAGACAGGATCGGAGGAAATGGGAACATCATTGCTGCAAGAACAGTCACAGTTAAGGTCCTTTAGTGGTCCCTAAGTGTGTACATCACACTGTCCTCTCCTACAGCTGGCAGAAAAAGTAGGTGAGGAAGCCTACAAAACACCAAAGTTTCACTATTTACCTGTCCTTGCTTAGTTCCTGCTGGCTGGTATCACCAACCCCTGAATGCAGAGCCCCCCCCCCCCCCCCCCCAAAAAAAAAAAAGCCTACTTTTAAAAACAGTTGAGGCAAGTAGGATATCACACTTCCCTTGCTTGTTTTTTCTCTGGCATTTCTCAAGTATAGCATGTGGTACAGCCACTGTCACTCTGACCATGCCTCTTTTTGGAGGGTGTGTGAGAATATGTGTGTGTAGCGTGCATGTATCAGGAGCCCTGTGGATCTTCTGCTTTCCACGTGGGAAACATAACAATGTAGAGTTCTCTATGTTGCTTTTAGGTGAGAGTGATGCACGCTATATATTTTTGTGCTGCATGACATTCAGCATGGGTTGGCAGGGACCAGAGAGTTTTATACCTCAGTCCACTTTATTACATGTAGAGTACTTTATAGCACTAGCTCTTTAGATCTCCGTCTATCCCTAACTCAATGTCCTCAATGTCTTAGGTGTGGGGTGGGGGGTGGGGGGAGAGAAATCCCACATCCAGGGAACATTAAATTCACTTGTACTTCATTTTTCAAGAACTAAAACCACCTTCAGACTGTCTATATACATGATCCCTTATTGTTTAAATGTAGGCACCTAGATAGATCTGTATTTATTATGCATATATGTATTTATCAGATGTCACAGTGACAGGAGTGATATTAGAGCCTAAGCAGAAGAGAGTAGATTAATAATATTTTTATTAACATTTCAATAGGCATTTAGAGAACTTAACTGTGCATGATCAGTAGTATGTAAGAGTATATTTTTGTTATGACTAATTTTTGAAGTTTACATTCCAAAGATCATAGTACATATCACACCTTACAATAGGACTATGGAATTATCAATGCCATTTGTATATGCCTGGATGAGGAGAGTCACCTTGCTTATGTGAACATAATTTAAATGAGCAAAGTACAATGAAGCCTTAAAATCAATGAAAGTGTCAGTTTGGATGCAAAACTACATCTCAGACTATAAATAATTGAGTTATTTTACTGGTCCATCCTCACTGGTGGTCAGAAACATATCTTACATGATACATTTTTGATAATAAGCTTCCCACTAGTAATGCAATAGTTTAGTTAGTCCAGAACCACGCCATATAGTATTTCTATCAACAGTAATGGAGGAAAGTAAGAGAACTACAATTTCAGGGGTGGAAAAATGTGTCACATTAATTTTATATGTTTTCTAGCTACAATATGTGCCAGTGAGATTATCTTTCCTGTGCCTTTACTAAACTGAACACGCTAGAACTGATCTCATGATATACGCGACAAAGGAGAGTGATCAAGTCTCCGCCCAGTAACCCTGTCCAAAAATCCTGACTCTGCAGCCAAAACTTGGCAATAGGTGGACAGGACCACATACAGTGGAAAAACCACCCACGAGCATTGTGACATTTATTATACATAGGAGAATATGCAACCCGTATTTGAACCCAATTGAAGGGGAACAAATACTCTGTGCAATAATATGAGTCAAGTTTCCCAAACAGCAAGGCGTAGACAGATACGATTGAAGCCAGCAAAACATACATTGCATAAAGTGCTTATAATATTGAAGTTCAAGTCTGTTCCCATTTCTGAGATGATTTCACAACAAGAAAGTTAGATGTCAGTAGCTTTGTTGGACTCAGATATAAGTGTTCTAAACATATTAGATGTTTCTTAAATAAAGTATATAAACAGAACTTGTTCATTAAAGGTACAGGTAGCTTTTATATCCCTAATGACAATGTGGTGTCTAGCCCTTGAAATAGGAAATAAGATACTATGTTTAAGTCGAAAGTTAGGGGGATAGTGTATTGTGAAACTAACTAGAAAGATCTTTAACGTCAGTGAAGAATAGACACAAGATGTAATTTTTTTTAAACAGCCCAAGGCTTTTTACTTAGTGTAGGCATTTGATAGTGTCTAATCCAAAATTTCCCCTATCACCACTGTTATTCAGTGTTGAGTGCCTGTTGGTTGTGACTCTCCACCCCAGAAGTAGCTTCATTTCAGCGACAGTGCACCTATTTATGATCCAATTATTATATAAGGGATCATTGTGATCATCTAGTCTGACTTCCTGTGTAGTACAGGCCATAGAACTTCCCCCAAATAATTCCTAGTGCAGATCTTTTAGGGAAAATATCCAATCTTGATTTAAAAATTGCTAGTGATGGAGAGTCCACTGCAAGCAACCCTTGTTAAATTGTTCCAGTGGCTAATTACGGTCACCATTAAAAATGTACACCTTTTTTCCAGTGTGAATTTATTTTGCTTCAACTTCCAGCCATTGGATTGTATTACACTTTCTCTACTAGATTAAAGAACCCATTATTAAATATTTGTTCCTCATGTAGGTACTTCTAGGCTGTAACCAAATTATCCCTTAATCTTCCTTGTTAAGATAACTAGAGAGAGCCCTTTGATTAAAGGATTAAAAAAAACATGCCTCATAGTGATACTCATTCTCATGATTCTTTTCTAATTCTTTCCAATTTATCAATATCCTTATTGAACTGTGGGCACCAGCAAAGGTTGCACTGGTGCCAAATATAGAGGTAAGATAACTTCGCTACTTCAGCTCTGTTTATGTATCCCAGGATCGCATTAGCTCTTTTGGCCACAGTGTCATGCTGAAAGGAAGCAATTCTAAGGAAGGGTAGAAGGGAGAACAGCAAAATAGAGACAATGGATTTCAGGAAGGCAGATTTTGGGAAGCTCAGAGAGCTGATGGGTAAGGTCCCATGGGAATCAAGACTGAGGGGAAAAACAACTGAGGAGAGTTGGCAGTTTTTCAAAGGGACGCTATTAAGAGCCCAAAAGCAAGCTATTCCGCTGGTTAGGAAAGATAGAAAATGTGGCAAAAGACCACCTTGGCTTAACCACGAGATCTTGCACGATCTAAAAAATAAAAAGGAGTCATATAAAAAATGGAAACTAGGACAGATTTCAAAGGATGAATATAGGCAAACAACACAGGAATGCGGGGCAAGATTAGAAAGGCAAAGGCACAAAATGAGCTCAAACTAGCTACGGGAATAAAAGGAAACAAGAAGACTTTTTATCAATACATTAGAAGCAAGAGGAAGACCAAAGACAGGGTAGGCCCACTGCTTAGTGAAGAGGGAGAAACAGTAACAGGAAACTTGGAAATGGCAGAGATGCTTAATGACTTCTTTGTTTCGGTCTTCACCGAGAAGTCTGAAGGAATGCCTAACATAGTGAATGCTAATGGGAAGGGGGTAGGTTTAGCGGATAAAATAAAAAAAGAACAAGTTAAAAATCACTTAGAAAAGTTAGATGCTTGCAAGTCACCCGGGCCTGATGAAATGCATCCTAGAATACTCAAGGAGCTAATAGAGGAGGTATCTGAGCCTCTAGCTATTATCTTTGGAAAGTCATGGGAGACAGGAGAGATTCCAGAAGACTGGAAAAGGGCAAATATAGTGCCCATCTATAAAAAGGGAAATAAAAACAACCCAGGTAACTACAGACCAGTTAGTTTAACTTCTGTGCCAGGGAAGATAATGGAGCAAGTAATTAAGGAAATCATCTGCAAACACTTGGAAGGTGGTAAGGTGATAGGGAACAGCCAGCATGGATTTGTGAAGAACAAATCATGTCAAACCAATCTGATAGCTTTCTTTGATAGGATAACGAGCCTTGTGGATAAGGGTGAAGCGGTGGATGTGGTATACCTAGACTTTAGTAAGGCATTTGATACGGTCTCGCATGATATTCTTATCGATAAACTAGGCAAATACAAATTAGATGGGGCTACTATAAGGTGGGTGCATAACTGGCTGGATAACCGTACTCAGAGAGTTGTTATTAATGGTTCCCAATCCTGCTGGAAAGGCGTAACGAGTGGGGTTCCGCAGGGGTCTGTTTTGGGACCGGCTCTGTTCAATATCTTCATCAACGACTTAGATATTGGCATAGAAAGTACGCTTATTAAGTTTGCGGATGATACCAAACTGGGAGGGATTGCAACTACTTTGGAGGACAGGGTCATAATTCAAAATGATCTGGACAAATTGGAGAAATGGGCTGAGGTAAACAGGATGAAGTTTAACAAAGACAAATGCAAAGTGCTCCACTTAGGAAGGAAAAATCAATTTCACACATACAGAATGGGAAAAGACTGTCTAGGAAGGAGTACGGCAGAAAGGGATCTAGGGGTTATAGTGGACCAGAAGCTAAATATGAGTCAACAGTGTGATGCTGTTGCAAAAAAAGCAAACATGATTCTGGGATGCATTAACAGGTGTGTTGTGAGCAAGACACGAGAAGTCCTTCTTCCGCTCTACTCTGCTCTGGTTAGGCCTCAGCTGGAGTATTGTGTCCAGTTCTGGGCACCGCATTTTAAAAAAGATGTGGAGAAATTGGAAAGGGTCCAAAGAAGAGCAACAAGAATGATTAAAGGTCTTGAGAACATGACCTATGAAGGAAGGCTGAAAGAACTGGGTTTGTTTAGTTTGGAAAAGAGAAGACTGAGAGGGGACATGATAGCAGTTTTCAGGTATCTAATAGGGTGTCATAAGGAGGAGGGAGAGAACTTGTTCACCTTAGCCTCTAAGGATAGAACCAGAAACAATGGGTTTAAACTGCAGCAAGGGAGGTCTAGGTTGGACATTAGGAAAAAGTTCCTAACTGTCAGGGTGGTTAAACACTGGAACAAATTGCCTAGGGAGGTTGTGGAATCTCCGTCTCTGGAGATATTTAAGAGTAGGTTAGATAAATGTCTATCAGGGATGGTCTAGACAGTATTTGGTCCTGCCATGTGGGCAGGGGACTGGACTCGATGACCTCTCGAGGTCCCTTCCAGTCCTATAATCTATGAATCTATGAATCTATGAATCTATGAAAAGCTTAAGTGCAGCTGATTATCCACCTCCACCCTGAAATCTTTTTCAGAGTCACTGCTTCCCAGGTTAGAATCCCCCATCCTTTAATTGTGGCCTACATTCTTTGTTCTTAGATGTATACTTTTACACTTAGCCTTATTAGAACACACATTGTTTGCTTGTGCCCAGGTTACCAAGCCATCTGTGAATCAGTGACTTCTCCTCTTCATTATTTACTACTCCCCCAAATTTTGGGTCATCTGCAGATTTATATCAGTGATGATTATATGTTTTCTTCTAGGTCATTGATGTTAAATAAGTTTTCCCATCTCTCAGGTGAGTGCCCTAAACCTCTTGACTCTGAGTCTCTCTCTCTCTCTCTCGCTGAAGCTGTTCCATTGTATATAAGCCATTAAATACGCTTGGGGCAAGACAGTGAGAATGACTCTAGTCCAGTGGTTAGGGTACTCACTTGAGAAGTAGAAAACCCTCACTCAGATGGGCTTTTGTGGATCCCATTTTTATGTGCTTCTCTCTTCCCATGCATTATATAAAGAACCTAGGTACTTAACTCAAGGCTGTGGCTTCTACTGGGTTGCAAGGCCCCTAAAAGTACAACAGTGTTGACCATAGCAACACCTAAGTGGGGGTTGTCTCAATGTTGATCCTAGTGCCTGAGATCCCCATTATTAAAAGACTCTCTATCATACCACCACCACCACCACATCCCTCACTGAGAGTTGACCTCAGAATCTCAGTCACTACTACCATCAGTTCTTCAAAGCACATTTGCTTAATGCACAGAGGGAAAAAATATCACCTGCGAAGTTATAGCCTTTTTGATTAATTCCAGTTGTTGGTTTTTCATTTTTCCTTTGGTCTGTCCAACTTTGCTGCTGTTACTTATAAAAAACAGTCAGTTTCTCCCCTGTTATTTCAACAACAAGAAAATCATTAACAAGTCTTCATAACAAGATCTTATTTTCCATTCCTGTCATTATTTGCTGGTGATGTATGAAGCATTTCCAATGAACCTAAAATGCCAAGAGCAGCAAACATCTCAGCTGGAATTTTTTCTAACTAGACTACTGTAATTCTCTCTCAACTGGCTTGTTTACCCTATGGGCAAATGCAACACCTTCCAGTTGTGCAAAATTTTGCTGGTTGTTTTTTCACAAAGACACATCTCTCACTTGTGCTGCAGAATTTACATTGATGCTACTTCATTTTTCCAGTGTCATGATTAGCAATCAATTCTTACCAGTCCATCTCTGAGCAATGTTTGTTCCTATAGATACCTGACTCTTCATTGGAAATGCTCCAGTCAAACCTCAGGTTTGCTCTACTCACTTTATGTTATGACATTTTTCGTATCCCTCCTGCTTTTGGTGTGAACACTCCTCAAGCTTTCGGTGTGTTTGAACACAGATATAAAATAGATGGCAAGCTTTTGGGGGGCTGGGATTGTCTTTTTATGTATTGTATTAGTGCCCAACATTCTTTGGCCATAGGAATAATATATAACAATAATCTTGATTCATATTTTGTAATTGTTCCCCAGTTTGGGGGTAGATTTCTGCCTATTTGTTCAGAGTTGCATGATGTAAGAAGCCCCCAAATCTTGTGGCCATGTGCAACTTCTTGGCAGTCCCTGCTACACCCCAGGAACTCCAAGACAGTCCAAAGGGAGCGGAGAAGGATACAGTCCCATTGCCCTATGCTACATCCCCCGTGGCTTGACAGAGCCTTTTGTAATGGACTAAACAAAATCCAAAGATCCAAACTGACACCCTGAATTCAGCAAAGCATGTAAGTACACATGCTTAAAGTTAAGCATGTGCTTAAGTCCCATTGAAGAGACACACTTGAGTATATTGCTGAGTAGGATGGACTTAAGATGCTTTGCTGAATCAAACCATGACAGGAGGTAGGATGGTCTTGTTAAGGCACTGGGTTGGGATTCAGGAAACATGGGTCTAATACATAGCTCAACTATAGAGTTACTGTGTGACCTTAAGTCACAAACTCTCCTTACTGCATTTTCCTCATCTTCTGCTTTGTCTTGTTTAGTAATGGCTTCTCTATGTGGGGAAGTAGACCAGCATAGCTATAGTGGAATAATTATACTGCTATAACGACATTGCTCTAATTCCCCATGTGAACACATGAGCTCTCAATGCTAGTCAAGTGTTTTGATGTGCATTATTTGGTCCATTGCTCCAAGACATCATATGAAAGCCTCTACATGAATGTAGGGTTTTGAGTGGATTGTATATACTAAACTCACCTTTATTCTTGAATAGCATGTTTATATGGGGAGTTACACCAGCACATCAGAATATTACTCTGCTATAGCGATGCTGGTCATTTTCTCTATCTAGACAAGTCCTAAGAATCTAAGTTCTTCAGGGCAAGGACTGTCTCTTATGCGCCAACCGAAGGGGGTCCAAATGTTGGCAGGGGCCTCTAGGTGCTACCATAATACTAATAAATAACAAACACCACCACATTTTGGTGATGTTCAAGATTGGAAGTGGATCCTAATCTTCCCCGTCTCTCTGTATATATGATACACATACAGAATCTGTGTGAGAGAGAGTGTGTGTGTGAGTGTGTGTGTGTGTGAGAGAGAGAGATCTAGAAGTCCTTGGGGACCTAGACAGTTTGTATGGAACTTTTATGAGAACACGCATAAGGCAGAGTATCGGGGTTGTGGCTTTTTTTTTCTGGGGTGTGGGATTTCAGGACCAGACTAAAGGTTCTCAATGCTAGCTAAATGTTTTGATGTGCATTATTCTGTCCATTGCTCCAAGACATCATATGAAAGGCTCTATATAAATGTATGGTTTTGGGTGGATTGTATAGATCTGCAAACTTTTTCTTCCTTTACTACACAGGCATATTGTAAAAGTGATTATATTACCCCCTAAGGCTAAAAGTCCCTGAAAAGTTGCAAGTCTAAAGTAAATTACAAGCACACTGTTTCCCTATTCATAACACTGTTCTCTGGTAACTTAGTATTTAATGTATCTCTTTCATAAACCAGACGTGTAGCACTCCATTTGTAAATATTTTGCTTGAGAATGTAAATCTTGAAGATAACAAAAAAGCACAAAGGAATTGTACAAACCCACTTTCTCCCAGTTGAACTGTAAAAAAACTTCTAGAAATCTCTGGCGTTGGAACAAATTTCCATTGTTTACTTAGAGCTGCTCTGTAGTATCCCTCAGCATTCCACTAGTTTATTTAAAATCTACTGGCCAGATCCTCAACTTGTGTAAAATGGTGTAGCTCCACTGAAATTCATAAGATGGTAGAAGCTGAGGATGTACCCACTAAAACACAGAAGCACTTGAAAAATATATTGAAAACAAAATTACTATGCAAGCTGCCTTCTGTTTACTCTTGGCATTGCATGCTCTTTTCATCATTTATGACACTTAGAAATAAGACATTTTACTATTCTTCAAAAACCCAACCCCAAATCCAGCTCATGTTGAAGTAACTGGTTAAAACCTAGTGCTGAAAACTGGGAAATGGTTTTGATTTTCATTATGTTTAGGGTCACTCCCAGGTCATATTTGACACAGATTCAACATTCATATAAATTTAATAAAATCTGTAAAGGAAATTCAGATAACAGCTGTGAAAAGAATGTGATCAATAGGCACCTAAATTAGTGTCACTTTGAAAGTTACCAACCGTTGATGGATAGTTAAATGGATGAAACTATAATGTCTCCACCAACTTTTAAATGCAGAAAGCTCTAGCAATTTCGTCACTTAAGTGACAGAAATTTTGCATGCTCACAGTGTAATCATTGTGTCTGTTCTTTTTATACCAGCTTTCTTATTTAGGGTCTAATTCAAAGTGTGAATTATTATTCAGCATACTCATGACTGGTTGATAAGAGAATGGTTGAGTTAAAACAGCCCTTTTACCACAGTTATTGAATCTCCAAATATCCTTGGGAAAAAACCCCACACTTTATCCCTAGGTACTCTTCCTAGGTGTTCATAGTCTTCACACCATTCTTCTTCAACACATTACCATAATATAGTTATTCTTGAAAGTATCGTTTTCAGAGGTGGTATTGTATTTCAATACGGCAGTATTCAGAAGTGCAAGTGCAGGCAATATATTGTAGTGGCCTGTCAGGGTTTGTCTACACTAGAAAGTTGTACTGCTTTGGGTATACCGGTATAATGAAAGTGGTAGAAACCCACCTAGTACGGGCAGTTATTTCAGTGTCAAGGTGCTTTATACCAGCACAGTTTATTCTCATTATGGGAATAACTATAGTGGTATAGGTCACCTTTATACTAGGGCTGTCAAGGGATTAAAAAAATTAATCGTGATTAATCATGCGATTAATCACACTGTTAAACAATAATAGAATACAATTTATTTAAATAATTTTGGATGTTTTCTACATTTTCAAATATATTGATTTCAATTACAACACAGAATACAAAGTGTACAGTGCTCACTTTTTATTTTTTATTACAAATATTTGCACTGTAAAAAACAAAAGAAATAGTATTTTTCAATTCACCTAATACAAGTACTGTAGTGCAATCTCCTTATCATGAAAGTTGAACTTACAAATGTAGAATTATGTACAAAAATAACTGCATTCAAAAATAAAACAATGTCAACCTTTAGAGCCTAAAAGTCCACTCCTATTTCTTGTTCAGCCAATTGCTCAGACAAAGAAGTTTGTTTACATTTACGGCAGATAATTCTGCCCACTTCTTGTTCACAATGTCACTTGAAAGTGAGCACAGGCATTCGCATGGCACTGTTGTAGCTGGCACCGCAAGATATTTACATGCAAGATGCATTAAAGATTCATACATCCCTTGATGCTTCAACCACCATTCCAGAGGACATGCTTCCATGCTGATGATGGATTCTGTTTACTAACAATCTAAAGCGGTGCGGACTGACGCATGTTCATTTTCATCATCTGAGTCAGATGCCACCAGCAGAAGGTTGATTTTCTTTTTTGGTGGTTCGGGTTCTGTAGTTTCCGCACTGGAGTGTTGCTCTTTTAAGACTTCTGAAAGCATGCTCTACACCTCGTCCCTCTGAGATTTTGGAAGGCACTTCAGATTCTTAAACCTTGGGTCGAGTGCTGTAGCTATCTTTAGAAATCTCACATTGGTACCTTCTTTGCGTTTTGTCAAATCTGCAGTGAAAGTGTTCTTAAAACGAACATGTGCTGGGTCAACATCCGAGACTGCTATAACATTAAATACATGGCAGAATGCAGGTAAAACAGAGCTGTAGACATACAATTCTCCCTCAAGGAGTTCAGTCACAAATTTAATTAACACATTTTTTTAATCAGCTGCATCAGCATGGAAGCATGTCCTCTGGAATGGTGGTCACAGCATGAAGGGACATATGGATGTTTAGCATATCTGACACATAAATAGCTTGCAATGCCAGCTGCAAAAGTCCCATGTAAACTCCTGTTCTCACTTTCTGATGAATTTGTAAATAAGAAGTGGGCAGCATTATCTCCGTAAATGTAAACAAACTTGTTTGTCTTAGTGATTGGCTGAACAAGAAGTAGGACTGAATGGACTTGTAGGCTCTAAAGTTTTACATTGTTTTGTTTTTGAATGCAGTTATGTAAAAAAAATCATTTGTAAGTTGCACTTTCACGATAAAGAGATTGCACTACAGTACTTGTATGAGATGAATTGAAAAATACTATTTCTTTTGTTTTTCATTTTTACAGTGCAAATATTTGTAATAAAAAAATAATATAAAGTGACCACTGTACACTTTGTATTCTGTGTTGTAATTGAAATCAATATATTTTAAAGTGTAGAAAAACAAAAAAATTAATAAATTTCAATTGGTATTCTATTGTTTAACAATGCGATTAATCGCGATTAATTTTTTAATCACGATTAATTTTTTTGAGTTAATTGTGTGAGTTAACTGTGATTAATTGACAGCCCTACTTTATACTAATATAACTGTGTCCACACTAGGCTTTTACAGGTATATTATCAGTTCAAAAAACAAAAACAAAGAAACCCTCACACATCTATCCACAATAGTTATAATGGTAAAACTTTTAAATGTAGACTAGGCCTCATCATCTGTTCAGAAGCATCCCAGTTGCAATGTACAGGTAGTAAACCAGTACGGGCTTGATCCAAAGCCCACTGAAGGTAACAGGAGTCTTTCCACTGGCTGCACTGGGTAAAACTTCAGTGCCATGGTCTGTGCAGAAAGCCTCTGCAGATGTGTTGTTTAAAGAGGTGTTAAATGGTTAGCAGGTGGATTAGAAGCACAGGGTGAGTGTAGGTGATGGAAATTTTGTTGCTTTAGTGAAAATGGTGTGTTCTGTAATAAAAACAGTGTGAACTTAATTTCCCTCTGCTGCATTCTTTATTATTCATGCTTCCACCCCTCCACAGTCACTGTCACAAGCTGGTGCTAGATACTAGTTGAAACTTAGCTGAAAATGCCTGGCACTTGTCAAAGCCTAAGAGACATAGTTGTCACCCACTGAACTCCCTTTAAATGTCAATAGTCTTTGCTACATTCGAACTGTGAAGGCAGTGGGACTGACTCACCGCAGAGCACCTTCTTGTGGCCAGGCATGTCATAGCAGCTGTCTTCTCAGCTGGTGCTCCTTTTGACAGGATCTCTGGTCTTCTGATGGACTGTTCCTTCCTGTGACTCAGGCCTCTGGCCAGGTAATGAGTGAATCCACATCGTCCAGGGTAATAACATTCAACCTCAAAGGGGAAAAAAATCCTTCTATCCTTCTCAGAAGAAATCCTCTGCACATTTTCCAGCCCTCTCCCAAGCCCTGCAGAGTTCATCCTCACTCTATCAAAGAGGGCTTCCTCCCAGGGCTTTCTCCCTGGAGGCGTGGTTCCTCTGAAGCTGCTGATCGTCAGTGCTTCTTTGCTGGAGTCTCTCTTCTCCCATGCCTGTTTTAGAAGCTTCCTACTGCCCAGCTGTCCTCTCCCTCCAGGGACAGTCTCAGGGTACAAGTGCCTTCCTCCAAGCCCCTTTATTGTTCCTTTCCCTTTTATTGTGGGCTTTTTTTCCAAAGCCCAGATTTCCTAGCCTTTCCCATTTTTCAGGGCATAACTTCTCTCTCATAGAACCCCGGTCCTATCCTTCTCTCACAGCCAGCTCTGTAGGGATAGTTCCTTTTCCTTTCTCTTAGACTTTCACTTCTCTGAGGACCATTGTCCAGGGATGTTCCCTAGCTCAACTTTCCTGACCCTTTTCCAGAGCTTCCTCTCAGAAGCAGATTCAAAAGCCTAATTTTTGCCTGAAGCCCTACTTTACCTACTGTATAGTAGCCATAAAGTCATCTCCAGCTGGGTCTCATCCCAAATTGGTCCTGGCTCCTCCTTCTGGTATAACTAGATGCATTTACTGAGCTGCCCAGCTCCCCTTAACCGCTAGTGTAAGAGCTACTCTACTGACTCAACCTGCTATTCTGAAAGACTCTTGTGAGTGTGGGAAGCTAACACCTATTGAATCCTGGGGGCAGGCGGGCGCAAGCCTGTCAGTATCTTAAAGCCCTCTTCCCAGCCTAAGGGGATGAGCTTCTGAACCCAGATTTCAAATGAGATCAGGGGGGGGGGTGTTGCAGCAATGAATTAAAAAAACAGGCATGATGTCATAGGGCCATAATCAGGGAACCTGAGGGGGACACCTAGCAGAGAACCCCAGACAGTGCCCACTGCTCCTCAAAGGTGTCAAGGGAGCCAGCGGACGTGGGCCAGAGGAGCTCTGCCTAGCTGTGTGAGTGAAGGGAGGAGTGCTAATAGGCCCCACAGTTGCAGAGCTCCTCTCCATCCAGTGTCCTCCTCCCGCTTTTATAGATGTCCACCTTGGCCAACGCCAGGAGGATGTTGATGAGGAGGTCTCACGACTTCATGGGGCCACAGATGGTGTGTGCATAAATCAGAAGGTGCAGAGAAAAGTGAAGCCAGAACTGAAGCAAAAGGTTCTGGAGGAGCTGGAAGTGAGAAGCTATCAGGTGAGCCAGCACTCTGATCACTTAGGCTCCCCCCCCGCCAGAAGGCTGGCTGGGGATGTGCAAGCTAATTGGCTGATCAGGCTGGGAGGCTGGATGAACCAATAAGTGTATCAGCTGAAGGGTATAAGAAGGACAGGAATGAAATACCAGGGCCAGCTGAGCCCAGTGATCTCAGGGAAGGGAGACCTTTCTGGCTGGGAGGGAAAGGGATAATAGAAGAGAAGCACTATAAATATTTTGCTGCACAAGACTGTATTGATGTTGGTGATGAGAATGTAAATAATATGCTCAACGTTGCCACATAAAGAACAGTGTGAGATGTTTCTGGGGTATTAGAGGATGGAGATGGAGTGGGCCCCATGACAATCCATAATATAAAGAGAAGTATCCCTAGGAGCCTAACATGTGGATTATAAAGTACCCACACACGGAGCTAAAACTGGCATCAGAATTACTATAGCATAGTGGGGCAGATCTTCTGCTAGTGTAAATCAGCTCAACTGACATCAGTGGAGTGAAGCTGATTTACTCCAGAGGAGGACTTGGCCTACTATACGTATGCCACCCCTTTTTTCTTAAGAACCAGTTGTGTCATTATTATCTTGGGGCTTATTTTAGCTTCTTTTCCTCCCTTTCCTGGTCTGAATTGTCTCACATCCATGAGTTTCTTTCTCCTCCTCCTCCTAAGCAGGGAGGTAAGTTACACCCTAATCATTTGCTTTCTTCTTGTTCACCTCCCCTTCTTGTTGCTCCTGTAACAGACATTCTTTCTTGCTTCCCCATATAGCAAAAGTGATATGTTAATTGTATTAAAACTGAAGCCCAGTCGCCGCGAGGTCTTGATCCAACTATTACTGGAGCCAGTGGAAAGACTCCCAGTTGGCTCCTGACTGGCATCCTGAATTGAAGTTGCAATCAATCTTCTGCTGTGCATAGGGTGGATTGGTGGGAGCTCCCTTTTCAACAAGTTCCTGGCTTTCTGCAATTTTTTCTAGTCACTTCATGCTGTTACTGGCCTTTCTTTGCTACATCATATAAAAATGTGTTAACTGTAATGTACTTCAGAAATGATTTTGAATGGATGACATTATTCAAAGAAAGTGCACTCAGCCTGGCAGAGAGAGTATTTAATAATTGGACATAATATATAGACATGTCATTACAGGCCTCTCTAATTTGTATGTCAGGTCCTTGTAAGAAGTGTCTGAGGCTTAATTCA